>NC_087275.1:15825183-16125183 GCF_015220805.1 Pogoniulus pusillus | reverse complement strand
CAGTATCCGTGTGTACAACTGAGCTGCAAAATTAGGAGGTGACATGGTCAGTTTAACAGAAACCTTTCATTCTTTATGATACCCCATATATTGTTCCCTTTTTTGGCCAGATGATCTGTTTTGGAATTGGGTGCTTTCAGTGTGATGAAAACACTGCTAAATTAAAAACCAGTGTCGGTAGGACACCACAAGTTTTTCTAAAAGGGAGGTAGAGGAGGGGAAAAATAAAGTAATAAAATAACATTTAAATGAAATAACAAAGTATAGCAGGACAGTAAATTCATCTTACCTGTTGGGTGTAGAGATAAATTACCTTTAGCTTTTTTGTAAAACCTGTGGCCCCGACTGCTTCATATTCAGAATGTGTGTGTTTATAACATAAAATGTATGTAGTTGTTATACATAAGCATACAAAATGTGTCTACATGTGTGTAATAACAGTATTGCCTGTGTTTGTATGTATGTGTATATTTACATATACATACATGAACACGTATCATAAATATGTAAAAAGCTAGGTCCCTCCCTATCTTTTCAAATACAGTTCTCTGATGCTTTATTTTACTAGAACTAGCCATGATTATTAATCAGATTCACATTGGTACTGGTCAGAAAGTGCTTTGCTGTAGAAACATAATGGTTTCATTCCTATGTTCCCGTGTGTCTGTTGACTTAGTTTTGGAGAACAAAAAACATCATCATAAATTAGACTTTCTTCCCTATGCCATTTTATTCACCATGATCAACCCTTCATGATCCCCTAGCAAGCAAAACAATTTTGTTCATATTGTTTTGAAGAGATTGTGAATGTTAGAAACACTATCCTCATTGGTAAGGGGCGGAGCAGAGGCAGCTATTATGTGTATTTTAGAAACAAGCAATGGAAATGTCAAATCCTCTGCTTATTTTTTCAGTTGTTCCCATCAATGATAAAATCAGTGGAGTGTAAGATGCTTGTAAGCCTTCCTTCACAGGCAATTACTGTCAAAATTACACTTTCTGAGATGGCTGTAAAGAAGTAACAGTGTCTTCACATGTTGAACATAGGAATATGTCAGAGGTACAGAAAGATTAAATTGTTCTGGGCACGACTTTAACAGCACAGTTAGGCGAACCGCTGTTTTATCTGCAAAAGCAAATTATCAAATCACTCTTGTATTGGTCAGAGTTGGGTGCTGTAGGTTAAAATCATCCTTGTGAACTGTATGTTCAGTAAGCTTTTCACTTTTGCACTGTTTACAGTGAAAGTGAAAAAAGCCTAACCAAGCCACAACCCAAACCAGAATTTAAAGTATTGAATAAAAAACTGACAGTGAGTGAGGGCTGCAGCTTTATAGTGGTTAGTGAAGTTGTCAGTCACTCATCAGCCATAGTACTGATTACAGAAGAATAACATCTTGTAAGACTTCTGTGTTTTAAGTGGGAGATAGTTTGAATGGATTCTTATACCTGAATACATAACTAGTTGGTTGGTTTTAATCCTGAGGCAGTTATAGAAAGAACCTTTGGGGATGCTTTGAAAGCTTTTGGTTAGGTATTGGAATAGGCTGCCTGAGGAGGGGATGGTGTCACCGTCCCTGGAAGTGTTAAAAAGTGTGTAGACATGGCACTTTGGGATATGATTTAATGGCTGTGGTAGTGTCAGGTTGATGGTTGGGCTCGATCTTAGGTCTTTTTCAACCAAAACAATTCTGTGATTCTGTAACTTTCAAATTTTAGAGTTGCCTTTACATGCTGAAGAAGCTATATTTTCTGTGGTAAACATATTTATTTTTAAACATTTCTATTCTTGTTTTGAAAAGAGTCTTACATTCTGAATATACATTTCCAGCACTGGGATATTCCCTCCTCATATTTTTCTGTACTGTTTTCTCCAAAAGAAAGTTGTACATATTTTGAGTTGGTACAGAGTTGCGTTCATTTTAATGCCCGTAGCCCAGTTTATACCACAAAGAACTAATATTTCCTTCCATGTAATTTCACCTCTGATGTGTGTGTCATTCTCAGACAGTTACAATGGCCCTGTAGCTATAATCTTATCTTATGCTTACCAGAGGAGGTTCTTTAGTAGCTGCTGAGTCACTTTCTAAATTACATCAGGAAAGAAAGTCTGATTTTATCTCTGTTTTGAAAAAAACCTTAATCCTGGATAGTAGGCAACAAAGAAATATTTGAGCTAAAAGTCTGGAAGACTGTGGATTAAGCATGTGTCATGGAGGTAAGGAGGGTGTAGCTTCAGTGTTCATATTAAAGGGCTTGCCTGTTCAGATGAAGAGATTGTGAAAAGCTCTGGTTATCATTTTAATATTTCTAATTACTTTTAACTTCTCTCAGTAACCGAATTTTTGCAAAAGTGAGTGGTAGTGAACCTGCTCTTTAACGTCAAGAAAGTCTTAGGTGTTATAACATCAGCTATTGTTGTTATAGTTGCTGCTGAAATTTAGCCCACTTGGAAAAAAAATGTAGCAGCAGGTTGGATCTGACTTAAGTCTGTATTGTTCAAACATTTTACTTGATGCATAAGTCACATGGATTGTGCAACTTTAATGATAGGCTAGAGTAATATTTTGCTGACTTGAATTACCTATTGGCATAACATGTTTCATTTAATGTCAATAATAATATTTCAGCATATGCTACTAACAAAACTGGTATCTGCTGGCTTCAGGAGGTTAGCTTCACACTTTGTTTTTTTCACTTCAGACTATTTTCTCATTAAAGTGTAAAATACTACTACATTCTTATTTAAAGATAGAGAGGAAATAATCGGGTCTGAGAATTGTAAGCACTTGTAACACAATACGTAGCTCACTTGGTAAAGTAAACAAGATTACATGAAATAGTATATCACACTCTCTAAAGTGGTTGTCTTACTGAGTAGACTCATTCAGCTAACAGAAGTTGTTTTCAGAATGCTATTGCTGTGGTTGAAAGCTGTCAGCGTTGTTAAATGCATGCTTTTTCTTCACGTTAAACAATTCTCTGGCCCAAATGATACCAGTGGGTGAAAGGAAACTGTTTGTGCGACTAGAAGTACAGTGGGAGCATTGTGCTTCGGAATAGTATGGTACCCCAGAAACTGAGCACCTAAAGACCATGACATTACGTAGTGTGTTGTATTTTTACAGGTGCCTCTGATTAATGAACTTGAATCTGCAATGCACCAGCTGTACAAACAGCGAGCTTCCCGCCTTGTCCAAAGACGACAAGATGATATTAAAGATGAATCTTCGGAGTTTTCAAGCCATTCAAGTCAGTCCATCTTGAAGGTTTTTATTATTCATTAAACAACCTTGTTTACTTAGTATGGCTTAATTTAAATGTAAATGTTTGAAGCATGACTGACTTGAAGTTTATCCTGACTCTTGAGATAGGCGGAAGGAAGTTTAGATAAAAAATCTTTGATCTTTTTTTTTTAAACTCAAAGCCACTCTTAGCTCTGACTTCATCTCTCCTTTCTGTTGCTCTTAACTATGTTTTTTCTTTCCTAGCACTGAAACTGTATGCATGGTGGCAGTGGTAGCATGTGATTCATGATTTTCCTCTTATGTCAAGACTTTTTTTTCTTAATCTCCTTGAGCCTATACATTTCCTGTAACATCTACAGTTAACTGTACAATTCCAAAAAGCACTGGGATAGAATTGACTTCTTTCTAATGCTCTGTTTGGTAGGCAGCATAAGTATTTAATTTCAGACACTTACTTGGTACAGCTAAAACCCAGAAGACACTAGTGCCATTGTTAAAAATCACACTAATAAAAAGTAAACTTGAATTAGATACACCTTAAAATTAGCAAGTTAAAATATCTTCTTACTGTAATGAGTGTGGGGATGGGGATTCTCAATGAGGGATTTTCTTGTGGTGATTACTCTTCAGTATGTAAAATTCTACAGAAGTATAAATGTAAACTTTGGTGAAAACAGGTGTTCCTTGGAGGAGGCTTTATTTAGCATGTTAAATAATGGGTGAAGTACCAGATTAGTAGTAATTGTCTTTCTGCTTTGGAAAGCTTTTCATTTTTAAAAATTACTTCCTTGTCTGTTCTGTTGCTGACCTAAAATCCTACAATAAAAACCATTTCCTATTCTGTCACAGTGATGAAATTTTCACGGAGATTAAATTTCATTCATACCATTAGATAGAACTTACTGAGATTGAGAAAGCATTAGAGATCAGAGTTGGGCATCCCTCTATGGAGTGATTAGCACAAATACTCCTTTTGGGACTGTATTTGGAGCTCCCCAGGCATTGTGTGTAGACCTTGCCATTTTGCCATGGAATGCTGTTGTGAGAACTAGAAACCTAGTGTACTAGAAACAGATTGCCTGAAAGAAGCTTAAAATATAGTTGTCAAGACTGATTTTTAAAGAGAGCTCTCAGAATCTGGGAATCTTGAGACTGGATTTCACTGCATCTAGAAATAGTTCAGTTGTGTCCCTCACATTATCACAGAGACTAGGAGTTGATGCCACACTTCAATTTGATGTGTATTGGAGACAGAGAAGATCTGCTTTTATTCATACTGTGTCAGAACACTAAAGGGCTAGAAGTGAATTTAAGTCTACCAACTGTTGCTTTTCTGCTGTGTAAAGACAAATAGCTCAGATTTAAATAACATTTTAAATGTTGGACAAGTGATAGATTCATCTCTGTGTTAAGATTCCTCTTAGTATTTGTGGTATAGAATTAGAGTAGACATAGATTAGCATTAATATTTTAAATGACATATTTGTAAATAGATTTAGTTAGAACATGCAAATTTACTCCTGAAATTTGGGTAGGCTTTTGTTTAAATTTTGATGTTTATATTTTAGTGGATTTGAGCACTAGCTAACATTCAAAAGTCTGCTGACATCTGAAAAAGATGAACTGGAAACACTCCTGGGTCTGCATGCTGGTTGCTGATCAGCTTCACTAGTTAGCTGTATTTCCTATAATCAGGAACATCTACAATGAATGGCAACTTAAAAAGAGGAGGGAAGATGATTTATTCCCAGGGATTTTCATGAGTTTTAATTTTTAGGTGATCTAAACCATAAAAATTTCAGAAACCACTATGGCTAGAACTCTGAAACAATATGTATTCCTGCTCCTGTCGGTGACTTTCCTCTACCTTTCTCTTTCATTTTCTTCTCCAAAGATTTGTGGTGAACATGTTTATGTGAGGACTACTTTTGTCTTGGAACATTCAGTTCATGCAATTTTTGTTTAAAAATGTTGGCTTTCATATAGTTGGGCATTGTTGTGAGAGGGACAAGAGTGAAGTGTGGTGAAAACTATCTGACATTTAAATGGAGATTTTTCTGGTCTCCACTGCTTCCTCTCTTAACCTCTACAGTTGCAAATCCAGGCTTCTGAGTACATCTTTTTGACAACTTTGGCTTTCTACTTCAAATTAGTTCAAAGTCAGTAAAAGGCTCTTATGAAACTGCCTATAGCATATTTCTATAATCATAGATAAGCATTTTAATTTTTATCAATGTAATTTTACAGATAAAGCACTGATGGCACCAAATCTTGAATCTTTTGGACGAGACAGAGTTATCTATCAAGAACAAGTAAAGCGTCGGACTGCAGAAAGAGAGGCTAGAAGGTAGAGTACTAAAATTTCTTGCCCTTTAGTAATTTTTGCCTACTTGCAGAATACAATTGTCCTGTGTGACATACTCATGTTCATTTCCTGCAAAGGGAATAAACACTTAAGCTGATATGCCCCAAGGGAATATTCTTGAAAGTCCCCAATTCTCATGCAACTGTACAAACCAAAGCACTGTTACGTGATGCTGGTTTAAAATCACTGAAATAAAGCATAGTAAACCTATTCCACACTTGTATGATCTCTGATAGTTTCTCTTCTATCCATTGTTTGAGAGAGCAACATAGTGGAATATTTGAGGTAGTGACATAGCTGATGCTTTCATTCAGTGTAGATTTCCTTGCACTGCAAATTTTGACAAGCTTAAGTGGATGTATTCATTGTATAGGAGGGATGAAATAAGCTGTTTTATGCTGCTGGTCCTTTCCAGAACTCGTCGTAGACAAGCAAGAGAGCAAACTGGGAAAATGGCAGATCACCTGGAAGGCCTTTCCAGCGATGATGAGGAAACTTCAACGGATATTACAAACTTCAACATGGAGCGAGGTTAGAAAAGCTACTGAAGCTTTACATTTAAAAATACAGGAAATTTGGCAGGGAAGGAAAAAAAAAGATCCAAATGTAGCCTTATCTGTGTATTTCATCATATTTTGGAGACAGTTTAGGAACTGCTCCTTGCTGGAGCTCCAGTGTGACCAAAACAGTCTCTCTACTCCAACTTGTTGTGTAGCTTGCTGCTAACTGAGGTTCTTTTTATTTAATTCAAACACTCTTTTGCTAGCAAGCAGTACATTGTTATACCTTCTGCAGATACTAAGCGTTCCCTACGGTTTATAATGTAGTTTATCATTCTTCAAATATCTGTTGATTTTACTTGTGAAAGTCTGAGGACATCAGTGCTGTAGAAACCTTTCTTTGCTTGATAGGAGGTATTTCCTGGAGTTTTGCATAAGCATCTAGAAATAGTGACAAAAGTCTTGTAGTCTCTTACTACAGCCTGGCAAATTTTGCAGATAGAAAACATGTTGAATGTAAGCACTGCAGAAATAACCTTGTGGTGCTTACTTGACTTGAGTCTTATCTGCAATTTTATAATGAATATGGAGCATCACTGTTGTAATCCTAATCTTGTTTTGAACATGAGTAAAATTATCATTCTCTCTGATGAAAGAGATTTTAATCAGTTTAAAAGACATATGGAGAATAAGAGCAGCAAGTGTCACGTGTAGAACTACTTACGTTGTATATGAGGAGGCTTCAAACACCTTTAGACTCTTCAGCTAGGAGAATGTTGACATGGGACATGGAAGGATGTGATAGAATAGATTTCAAGTAAACAAGTCACTTCCCATAGAGAGTGTAATAAAAATGCCAAAGTCATTGCAGTAGGTGGTTGTGGAGACTCAAAGTATGGACAGATTTTAAAAGCAGTTAATTGTCTAGCACTTGGATCCTTTCAGAAGTGCAGACAGTTTCCCCACCTTTAGTTGCTGGTTGATTTAGCGAAATTGTGGATGCAGAGAATTCAGAAATAAAGCAACTGTTTAGGGCTGCTGGGTGCTATAACTAACTTTGCTAAAGTTAAATTATGTGGATTAAAATTCAGTGTGGCCAAATTGCTCTTTATAATGTGGTATTTGGATGTGTACAAAAGCCTTTTATAGGAATTTCATCAGTTTGAGTAAGTGTGGTATTTCTAAAGGCATTTCATCCTTTGTAGCTCTCATGTTAGTCTAGAATCAGCAGTGAACTATATGCAACGGAGGGATGCACTGTGGAGCTGCTAACATTATTTGTAGCATCTTTTTGATGTCAGTGTGAAAAGTTTGTTTATATGACATCATCACATGTTCCTCAGCCCTGTCTCTACCTGCTGGTGCATGCTAGTTATATTAGTTATATACAGGCTGCTACTGTAAGTGAGCATTTAAAACATTGGCTGCAGAATACAATGACTGATTCAAATGACACTAAGCCTGAGAAGTAGAAAATATGAAGAGAAAAGTAGGCTGGATGTTAGGAGGAAGTTCTTCATAGAGAGTGATTCACCATTGGAATAGGCTTCCCAGGGAGGTGGTGGAGTTGTCATCCCTGGAGGTGTTGAAGCCAAGCCTGGACGGGGCACTTAGTGCCATGGTCTAGTTGATTGGACAGGGTTGAGTGGTAGGTTGGACTGGATGATCTTGGAGGTCTCTTCCAACCTGGTTGATTCTGTCATTCTGTGAAAACAATGTATGGATGAAATGTTTTGGCCTGTATAGACTTCTAGTACAGTAAATAAAACAAAATCTCAGGAAGCTGCTAAGGGATTGTAATGGTTGCCAGCTGCTAACAGCCATGTTATGTTCAGCAGTCTGCCAGGACCCTGTCTGAAATGCTGATTCAGATGTCTTACCTGAGATGCCTTCCTGTACACTTTGAGCAGTATTATAAATTAATTTGGGTTGGAAGGGACTTGGAAATCAGCTGTTTCAAACTCTTGTGCGGAAGGAGGGCAGCTTTGAAGTTAGATCCACAGGGCATGTAGCCCAATGTATCACCTGTCCAACATCTGGTAACTGAAAATCCTTGCACAAAGTGTTTAAAGCAAGCCCTGTGATAAAAGGGTCTATTGCATTCTCATGCTTCTAAAGGAGATGGCTTTTTTTGGTTTTCAGTTATAGGAGTCAGCTGCCGACAGCGAGCATCAAAGTCTCTCTTGAAAGAGGTGTTCCATGGAATGGGTGATGAACTTAGTACTGTTGTTTTTCTCCCCCACCAGATCGTATATTGAAAGAATCCAGCAAAGTTTTTGAAGATGTTTTGGAAAGCTTTTACTCAATCGATTGCATTAAGTCACAGTTTGAAGCTTGGCGATCAAAGTACTTTGCTTCCTATAAGGATGCTTATATTGGCCTCTGTTTACCAAAGCTCTTTAACCCTTTAATCAGACTTCAGCTGCTTATCTGGACTCCTTTGGAGGTAAGATCCACTCCAAGCAACTTCTACATAAGCTTCTAAATAGCAATTCCTTCACACCTCTGCAGAATAAAGTAAATTACACCTTTGTTGTGTGCATCTTGCAAATGTGTGTTCTAGGAATAAAGTTTCAAATAGGTACACCTCTTGAGGTGAAGCTTTTATGTTTTTTTTCTGGATTATTGTCCTCTGTGTTCTCAGCAGGCCAAAGTTCAATTCAGCACATGTCAATACCTTATCATTGAGTAGTGTAGACCAAAAAGTCAAATAGTTTCTTAAGTAATATATTTAGGTTTTAAAATATTTAAGGAAAAAATGTGATTGTAGAGTTACTTTCTCTTCTGAAGAAACAGTAAGATGCCTATTTCTATCTTGACCTACAACCTAAGTCTCTACATTTATACCTTTCTTTCTCTCACTTACAACTTCATACCCTGGCTAGCAACTTCGAAGTCTTCCTTGTAGTACTCATTGGCCAGTTATTAGGTACAGAACACAGGAAAAGCAGGACAGCATTGTTGCAGCCCAGCATAGTACCCCTGGAAAAATATTCATTGACCATCATGCATATATATCCATCAGGACAAACAGTTCAGGTAGCTTTTGACTTCTACTCTGTTTTTCCTACCAGTGAAAGCTCTCGTGAGATTTCTGCTGAGGTCAGGTGTTTCACAGTAATGGTGGGCTCTTTGTCTGTCATGTTGGCTTTTACTGGGGAGTGGGTCAAGGCACAGAGTGAGAGCAGTTGTGTAATCTTGGGGTATTTTTAGGAAACTAGGCTAATAAGGCAGATTTGTCTTCCTCCCTTTAAAAACTTCACCTCCCTACAGTGCAGTCTCACAACTGAGTGACTGTCTTTATTCAGAGGGGGGGGGGTTGTGTTTTTTTCTTTTCTAAATTACCAAGGGACTACTTGTAGAAGGGGATCTTCCATCCCCTCTGTTCTGATTGCAGAGGAAGGGAAACTTGAGTTCTCTTCAGAGAGCATTCAGAGTATTTAACTAAAAAGAGGGAAAAAAAATCTGTGAAGATGTCCTCGTTAAATTTAAAACTGGTTTTGTGCTTTTGCCTTTCCCCTAGGCTATTTCTATGTGACTTCCCAGTCTGGCAAAACAAAACTCAATTTAATTTGAGACATGGCACAGAATTCTCAAATCTAATGGTTTTCACTACTTGGTGTTGCTGGTGCTGTTAAGCATTTTGTTAGAACAAATTACAAGGCATTCAAAAAAAGAGATGTTTAATGCAGAAGGCATAATTACATAAAGCAGCACATATTAACTGTACTTGACTTTTGCCTAATCTGTGGGCTGCTATTTAGCTCAGGTGTAATTAGAAGTTTAGATCTGCAGAGCAACAGCTACCAAAAAAAACCCCTCAAGTCTTACTTCCACCCCTTTTTACTTTCATTAGGTCTAGTCATTTTGTGGTTATAGAATTAATTAGTTCATTTGGCTGATTTATAGAAAATTGACTTTGTTTTTCCTCCTCTGGTTTTGATACATGTACACTAGAGTGACCTGTGAAGGCATGATTAGTAGTGTCCAGGCAAAGAGGCAGAACATTGTCTTCACTTCTCACAAATCAGTAGGGGAGCCAAAGTGATTTGCTCATCCTCATGCCAGGTTAAGAAACTGTTTGTTCTTGAGGCACTATTTTCTCTCCTCCTTTCCTCCTACCTGACATGTAGACAAAACAGGACTAGATTTTCAAGTTGTTACTATGCTCAGTTTCTGCTTACCCTGCCTGCTTAGCACACTCAGTGGGCTGTTTTAACGTAGTTTTATTCTATTTTGTGAATGTCAAACCTGAATATATAATACTGTTTTTTTAATATGTTGACTTCAAATCTCTGTCAAAGAATTTAACCTCAAGTGTTTTGTTTGTGGTGTTTGTATTTTTTTTATCAGGGCAAGTGTCGAGATTTTGAGACTATGTTGTGGTTTGAATCATTGCTGTTTTATGGCTGTGAAGAACAGGAGCAAGTGAAAGATGATGCTGATATTTCGCTATTGCCTACCATCGTAGAGAGAGTTATTATTCCTAAATTAACAGGTAAAGTCTTAGAAAATGGGAGAAAAGGTGGGGGTATGGAACCTAATGTGCTTGTCTGTGCTTTGAGATTTTAATGTTTTGTAAACCATTGTCTGTCTTGGTACCTGTGTTTAAGAATTTGCAAAGTGGAATAATTCTTTCATTTCTTACAGTAATTTCTGAAAATATATGGGATCCTTTTTCCACAACACAAACATCTAGAATGGTAGCAATTGTACAGAAACTAGTAGATGGATATCCCACAGTGGTGAATGCAGAAAACAAAAATACACAAGTAAGTTGTTTTGGTCTCTTTCCTTAACTTATGCAAGATATTTAAGAAATTTGAATTTTTTTAATATGCTATGATGGAGAGCCCAGCATGCTTAGGAGAGGGAAAGATAATTTTGCCATTGTTTCATATTATATTACAAATAGTTATATTATTTTGTAATCCTTTGCATAATTATTAAATGCCTGACAGCTGACTTATGAAGAGTCAAGTACAGTGATAAATTAGGAGAGACTTGGTGGAGTCTTCCCGAAAATAGATGCTAGATATAAAAATTGGTATGAACGATGCTAAGACAGCTTGGTCTGTAGCTTTGCTTTAGTAGTTATCTACAAATAGTCAAGCTTTACTTTTTTTTTTTAGATCTTTATAACATTTTCAAATGTATTGCCTTGAAACGTGACTGGTTTACTTATGTCTTATGAATACAAGAGCAAGTGTCATGAGCTCAGGTGCTGTAGCTACTGTAACATATGCATTGCCCTTAGATAACAGCTGATAGGCTAAAGTGTACATGCATGGTAAAGTTAACAGGAGATTAAAAATGACAAAACCCCTGGCTTCACAGAAGCTAACTGTGTAGCCAAGCTTAATATAAAATAATTCAGTAAAACCTGAAGGCGGTGGGAAGTGTCAAATTTCTGCTTTGTTAATGATTATAGACTTCTCTAAGACTTTATTCATTTGTGTGCTTAAGTATGCATATCTTTTACTGTTATGGTCACAAGTGTTCTTTGCTGCTTTGAAAATTAGTCTCTGGGTGGTTAACTACTAAGTAGTGCTTTGGACACTTAAAAAAAAATTTATCTGTTTCAGATGCTTTTAAAGGCATTGTTGCTAAGAATGAGGAGAACACTAGATGATGATGTATTCATGCCCTTATATCCAAAAAAGTAAGTTTGCTTTCAACTGTGATGTTAGACCTTTATTAACTATGGATGATGCCTTCTGTCCATAGTTAACAAGGGTTTTTTTCCCAATATGGTTCACTGAATGGATACAGGAGATCTTTCATTGTTGTTGTGAGGATTTAGCAAAGACAAGCAGGATGGAAGGGAATATTTATAGAAATGAACTGTGTGTGGGAAGGAGGAAGCCAGCAAACGCCAGACAGAGGTGGTCTTGGTTGCTCATTAAAGAAATCTCTTACTTTCCAGCATCTTAGAAAACAAGAACTCTGGTCCATATTTGTTTTTCCAACGTCAGTTTTGGTCCTCTGTTAAGGTAAGTCAGTAAATACATCCGGTAAATCTTTTGGTCTAGACAGTGTAGCAATAAAATCCTCTTCACACTTGTGGAAAATGGTAGGTGGAAATTGCTTTAACTTCATTTGAAAGAATTCTGAGTTGGGATTCTTAGTGTTTGATCATTCATTGTTCGCTGTTCACTCTTCAGAAAGATTGTTGAGTGAAAGCACTGTCGTTTTAACTCGTGCATTGTGGGTGTACTTAGCATACTCAAGACAGGGTTGTTTTTTTAATGTCAGTGTGCTTGTCAGAATGAAATATACTGCTTTTATTTATTTCATGTGGGAATGAGGGAGCTTGGTTTGTTTGGTTTGGGGTTTGTTTTTTGGTAGATAGTGTTCATGAAAGTTACTTGGTTTCTTTTGGAAAGCTCACTTCTGTATTTGAAGTGTAAGAACAGTTGTAATCTTAGTTTAATTGAAATGATGAAAAGACTCTGTGTGGAGAACACACAACAGCTATGACTGTACTTTATTTTCCATAAAAGGAGGTAAACAAAATAAGCTCCCAACTAAACAGAAAAGCGTGAGAGCCATGCTGATTGAACTGCTGATCTCTGTGATCCTGCAAACAGAAGTCTTATCTGGAATTTTCTGTTTAAATTGCAGCAGTGAGAGAAACTGCATTCTGAATAAGGTTGCAGTCACTTTTTTTTAAAAGTATTTGACTCTGATTTCTTTCACTTCAAAAGAAATAAAAGTCAACTTCTTAAATGCTGTCTAGAGCAAAAAATAGTTACGCTCATTTATTGAAATGCTGTTCTTAAAAGTGAAAGATTTCACTTATTTAGGGCTTGTGTCTCTTTCAAGAGTGAAATTGCCTGCTTCTGGCAGTAGCTCTCAGTCTGAGAAGTATGCACCTTGTTACTGCTGCTTTATTTTAGGCAAGCATTAAAAATGCATCTCTTGTGCAAGCAAGTCAGTTATAGCATCACAGACAGGCAGAAATAGAAGCTGGGATGCAAGTGCTTGTACTGTTTCCTTCGGATTTGCCTCAGCAGTGAACCACTGGTCATGTTCTCTTGTATGAGGCTAGCAGCAGTTCTCCACAGCCCATACCCCCTTGGGCAATTGAGGCTACAGGGCTGGCTTAGCCAGCACTCCCCTATGACACTTTCTGTGTCGCTTGTGTCACCATGCTTTGGAAATAAAGGTATGCTGACAGAGTAGCTAGAGATTTCATTGTCAGGAGGACTGAGAATTTGCCCCTTGTATGGCATATGCTGGGCCTCATTTGGCTTGGCATTGACATTAAGTTTTGAGAACAAGGTGACTTAAAACTTTAATTCTTTTTTGTTCTGATTTCTTGTGCAAAGTATGAGTAAAGTCGTGGTGGTTGTTGTATAATAATTTATAGCACTCTAAGCTGGTACTTTATGGATGCTGAATAGTTTTGATGATAATAGAAGGCATATTTACACTGCTTACTTGGTCATGTTCTTGCATTTGAAGAAGTTCTAGAGTATTTGATCAATTTCCTGGTTTCAGTAAATTTTTTAATACCTTTTTTTTTCCATGTGTTGTATTTTCAGTTATTAGGAAATTTTCTCCAGTGGTATGGAATCCTTTCAAACAAAACTCTCCAGGAACTGTCAATAGATGGTCTGTTAAACAGATATATTCTTATGGCTTTTCAAAACTCTGAGTATGGAGAGGACAGCATTAAGAAAGCTCAAAGTGTAAGTAAAATCTAGCAGTATTTAAAATCACTTGTAAATCACAAATTTCACCTGAAGGAAAAATGTAGTTAAAACTTGAGGCTGCCTATAAAATGTTGGCTTTGATATCTCAAAGTTGTGATGTTAGTGAAAAATAGATGTATTTTTTTTAGTACCAAACTAAACAAAGTACCTTCTCTGGCTCATGCCTGTAGATAGTTTATATGCAGCATTGATTTCAGTGTTTTACTGCTTGAATTTTGGATCTTTGTGTGAGATTTTTCAGTGGGTTTCTCACTGTGTCACTCAGCTGGGCTTTGTTGCTGCATTCTTCCAGACAGAAGGCACAAGCCATGTTAGATAGCTTCTAAAATTTTTGTTACATTGTGTTCTAATTTTCTTTTTCCTGTTCTCTCTAGGTAATTGCTTGCTTTCCTAAACAGTGGTTCGCTAATCTAAAAGGAGAGAAGACTATCCCTCAGCTAGAAAACTTCTGTAGATACCTTGTTCATCTGGCTGATACAATTTATAGAAACAGCATTGGTTGCTCTGATGTAGAGAAAAGAAATGCAAGGTAATTGGAGTTGATGCAGCTGCAATTCTTGTACCGTGTATTACTTTGCTGATGCACAAAAATGGGGGCAAATAATCTCTGCACTGCTGCATTGAAACTTCAGAAATGCTGCAGTACTATGATGGATAGGGAGTTGTTTTTTTTCTATAGTATCAGAAGGCATCACCTGCTGGACATCTGTAAACATTCATAGTATCTTTTGCACTACTACTACTGCTTAGGGTCACTGGTTCTGGCAAATTTTATAGCGACTGATTTTTTGACTTTCCACCTTGTGAGCCTGTTTCCATAATGGCTTTTAAATTGCAAACTGCTTTTGGGTACAGTTCAAAAGTTCTGATTTTATTTGCACGTACAACTAGATGAACCTGATTTTCCCTATATTGAAGAGATGTTTTACTTGTATCTGATAACTGGCAAAGTTAGAAGTTCGGGTTAGATGCGCAAATGTTGCTGCTGGTCAAGAAATGTGAAATGCTGTGGGTGTATCATTTCAAGCAACAATGAACTTAGAACTGTTGCACT
This sequence comes from Pogoniulus pusillus, assembly GCF_015220805.1. NCBI lineage: Eukaryota > Metazoa > Chordata > Aves > Piciformes > Lybiidae > Pogoniulus > Pogoniulus pusillus. Next base: position 16,110,298 of record NC_087275.1, on the reverse strand, counting down.
GATAGACAGGAATATAGCAAGACTGGAAGATCAGATGGTCGCAAAGGACTCTTCTAACCAAAGATATACTGTGATTATGCTGTTGCAGGAGAAGGAAAGGTTTCAAGGTCAATAGTTTTGAACCTGAAACTTGGACAGATGAGCCCACTTTTTGCCTGCCTTGGTCATTCTTGATAGCTGAACTTGCTTGAGCCATTGTTGAGTTACTCTTCAATTATTGAGGCTCTCTGGTGGGTTAGATCCTTCTTCCTTTTTGATCTTAGGCATAGCACTGAAGCATAGGGACAGATGGTTCCTTTAAATTGTAGCAGAAGAGTCTTGGTTAAGAGATAGGGTAATTTTTTTTGTTATTTCACTTTATTTCCAGTTACCATGTTGGTTATTAGACACTTTTCTGTCTTGAGAGTCACCTTTGGCTGTGCCATGTGACTCATCTCATTTTCAGAGAACAATGAGCTTTGTGCTGCACTGGGTTGTGCTCAAACAACTTTTTATCCACTCTTAGGCTTTGCTGCAGAACTCTATGTCCAAAGTAGAATAGTAGTGTCACATACCACTTTAAATTTCCTCATGATTCAGATTCAAAATAGACTTGTTACTCCTCCTTTTCTGAAACTGAAGTGCCTAGCCTAGCATGGTGCTGACACTGAAACGAAGGCATTGAGAGAATCCAGTAGAGATTAAACTTTCTCTCTTTTGGTAGCCTGTTCCTGATTTGAAAGAACTCTCTTTTCCATCTGAATAGATAACGTGGTAAAAGTTTCTATTGGGAGAATAAAGAGAAACCTCCAGTTAATCCTTCTTTTACTATTAAGTTCTAATACAATTTCTATCTTCAGGCCCTTTGCTTTTCCCCAGATTTAACACATCTGTTGTCATTGCCTCCCTTAAGCAGATAAAATAAATCTGCAGCAGAAATAACACTTTCTATAAATGAAGAATGTTACCTCTTTTCATATAAAACCCTAGTACAGTTGCTTGAAATTAAAGTGCATTAATTTCTGCTGAGAGGGAAGTATATCTTTACCTGTGTCTGTTAGTGCACGTTTTCCAGATGTTGGATGCTTTTTCACAGATGAGCTAAGCTCATTTGTAAGATGAATTTTGAACTTCTAATATTTGTTGTGAGACTGGTCCAAATTTTGTGTCCATCCTCCTATCAAGGTACCAGAATTGTTCTTGGCAGCTAAAGAAGTACAGTTTCCCTAGTGGTTTGTTCTCTCTGAGCTTCCTAGAGCGACCTGAATAGTAATGCAGTCTGTTAGTCCAAGCTTCCTACCTTTTTAAGGCATGCATTAAAGCAAACTTGCTGCCTCGATTTTTATGGTTACTCAGAGAACTGTGATTCATTGCACAGTACTATTAGTAATCTAAAACATTTTCTTGAGATCATACTGCATCTAGTCCTAAACCATATTGTATGATTAATTCCTACTCCCAAAATAAATGTTTCATATTCAATACAAAGCTGATAGCCAACTTTATCATACTAAGCAAGCAGAGAAGAAAATTAACTGAAGTTATTGGAAACTCATCTGCTCTATGGATTCATAATGTAGCCTTCTGTTGAAATACTAATTTTTGTACATGATTATTCTGTCTCTGTCTTGACTTTACCTTCCCCATTTTCAGGGAGCACATAAAGCAGATCATAAAGCTTCTAGCAAGTGTCCGAGCACTGGATCATGCCGTGACCGTCGCAAATGATCACAACGTAAAAGAGATAAAGATTTTAATAGAAGGAAAATAGACTTTTTTGGACAACTTATTTTGAGCTTTAAAACCATTCCTGATGTGTAATTTATGTACATATGTAAAGTTTCTTAAACTGTAAAGTATTGATCTTCGTTTTAATACAAAGTGCATTCTTATATACAGCATCCTTAAAAAAAAACAACACAAGTTTAAAAAAAAGAAAAAAAAAAGGCTTTGAGAAGAAAAATGGAATCCCAAGATTGTCATCTTTCCAGAAATCAAATTTTCCTTCAAGTTTCTCAATCTTGTTTACAAAAATACTTTGTACCCATGATTAGTAGTCATCTACTCCTGTTAATTGTTCCATGGCTAACTGGAATGTGTTCTGATATATTACGTGTAATGCAATGTATGCATATATTTATACCATCGTGTTGCTTTCACACTGGATATAGAGACCTTGTACTGTTGGAATAAGGTTTTCATTTGCTTAAAAGTACTTATTTTGACAAGAAAATGATCTTATGATTGGTCAAAAGGGCTGGCAAAACAATTAAACATGTCAAAAGTATTTGAGCTGGAGTAGAGACATACTGAAATGCAACCTGACCTTTGAAAAGTAGCTGTGCTGCACTCAAATTGGAATAGCTAAAAATTTACTTGCATTCAGAATATGGAACTCTTTAAAAGACTGTTCTTAAAACAGAAAGGAAAACTAAAATCACTACTTAATGAGTTTGCCTTTTTTTTAATACAGATATATAGTGAGAACTTGTGATTATTGCACGAGTATACGTGACAACACTTCCAAAGTCCCAAATACCTTTCATTTTATAGAAGTAAGTTTGCCCATGAACTCTGGACCTTCTTTCTTTATGCAACTTGGTTAAATTCAGTATTTGTCTTCTTTTTTCTTCTGTATTTTTTTATACTTCATACATAGAACCCATTTCTTCTGATTGGCATAGCTAAAGATGTCAAGCAAAATAAGGTGAAGAAAATTTTATATCCTATCATTTGAAGTATTTATATTGTAGTAAATATTCAAATATTCCCTCTAAATACCATCTAAGAATAGTCTCACAAGAAAAGTGCTCAATTTAAATGTAAATTAAAAGAAAACACTTATAAAAACCTGTTGACTTACATCAGAATACTAGTCCCTTGATCTTGAAGCTCAAGGCATGAGAACAGCTGTAATAGCCTTGGATTAAGAGCTATTTCTAGGTGTGCCCTACTTTTTCGGGGAACTGTAGCAATAAATTGGCATATGGGATAACAGAAGAAATCATTGTATTTTATGCTCATGTCACGTGGTATAAAGAGTATATTGAAAATGTACAATTTGTAACATGCACACTTCATTCGGACACTGAACATTTTTTTCTGAACTGTTGGGATTGATGGAGTACATTCATGAATACCTGCTTTTAGAAATTGTTTCAATAAACTTGTCTATCAAGGAGCTGCTGCAATGCAACTTGTTAAGCTTTATTCCTTCAGGAAGGTGTTAATGCAAATACACGTGCTGGCTGACTGCTTCACTGTGTTAGAAAGAAATCATCCTTAGAAGGTGGAATTTTTGGAGTGAAGAAAAGTTTGTTTACTGTAAAAAGCAATAGGATAAATACAAAAATTCACTTCTAATAGTATGTATGTGTGTGTATATGCAAATATATATATAAAAATATATAACAAAACTTAAATGCAGCTTTGTAACTGCAGTTTCAGTTGGTGTGCACACTACTAAAGGAGCTCCAGACTATGGAAGGACAAAGCTCAAGATATTAAAAATAGAAGCATTTTGCTCCAATTCAGATTCTGACTAAAATTGTAAGGGAGGGAAGGAAGAGAATATCTCCCTTGTAACCTCATTATAGATTATAACTACAGAGATTTTTTTTTCTAAGATAACCTGTAGTCATTTTCCTAATAAACTGCTGTGGAAGACCAGCTATTTATGTTACACATCACCTGTCCTCCCCTAATGTAATGACACCATGTGATTGTGATATCTAAGCCTTTGCACTCTTAGGAAGGAGTTTCTTCTTCCTATCCCCAAACAATGTCACATTTAGACTATAATAACGTGAAGAAACTTGCAGCAAAGAACACTTCTGGGCAATTGTAACACCTCATTTAGGGCAGTGCAGCACTTCCCTATGTATAATGGTTGTAGCTGTATAAGCTATGAGCAAAATAACCACTCTCACTTCTGCCACTTTACCCATATGTCGTTTATTAATGGAAATTAAAGGTCAGTAGACAACTGCTGCATGCTTGAGGTATAATCCAAGGCCAACTGCATTGACAGTATTCTCCCACTTTACTATGTGTATCTCACTGTTCACTATCAAAATGAACAATCGCAACATGTTAAGAGACTGACGTTCTAGATGATGGTGAAATCCCATGTGAGAAGGTGCTACCACGTTAAGTGACATGGCAATCCTATTCTCAGAACTCTAGAGGGGGTCTTGAGATAACAACCTCTTTAGTAGTTAACATTGTTTAGGAAAAGAAAATGTAGAACTTGTAAGGGAAAAATTGCATGTAAAACTGTCAGCCATTGACATTTTTATGATCAGGAAAATGTATTATTTGATTATTACAGTTCTATAATTATTTTATTATACAGTTATGCATGAATACAGTTATTAGTTATTTACCCTAAAGGTCACCAGCAGCAAAGGGAAAACCTTGTCCTTTACTGTGAAGGACATCAAAATTAAATCTGAAATGTGAAATGGAGCAGATCAAGGAAAACAATGTGCAGAGTCAGAAAGCCACATAATTCCTCTTTCTCTTCCTTTTACATACACATCATTTTCTGCAAGTTTACTAATCAGTGGTTCTGCTTTCACTTCTCCCTTGGTTACTCTATAAAACAAAAGACATTTTTTAGGAAGTACTCTGAAAAAAAATACATCCACAAGGTGAAGGGATATGCACCTGAAGTGTTGTTGTACTGCATGGCTTTGGCATAATGACTTGGTGAGGTTTGCTTTAACAGTCTGAACATGCATGGTGGTGCTTAAAAAGCAGTATCCCTGTCATCTTCGGTTTATTAGTTGGCCAGTGAAAATTAAGTGTCCTGTGATTAGTGCTCTAAAAGGAAATAACAATACCTGTGATCTGACCATTAGGCTTTGTAAAGCTTAACTCCTGCAAGAGTTAGCAGTGGTGTGTGCAGAAAAGAGAAGTCTGAGGAGGCTTCAAAAATGGTTGCAGCAAGAAAAAAAGATGATTGTGGTTTCTTGAGAAACTCACATGCAACCAACAGGATGGATCAGAGCAGAGTAGTTTTGCCCTCTGTGTGGTACTCCAAACATAAAACTTTGGTCGCCTTACAGTTCTTACTTGGACTAGTCTGTCTGCACCATGAAATATTGCAGGTATTTTTGTCCATGAGTACTTAATGTCTGTAATTATAACTATTTCCCCAAATATGCAGAAATAAATGAATGGGGATAAAATAATTGCATGGAGATAAAACAGTACACAAGACTTACAATTTAAAGATCTGCTCCAAACAACAATTTAAGCATATGATTTTGTTCAAATATGTTAACTGTCCCACTGACTCTACTTATATTACTTTTGTGCTTTACGTGCATAGAAGCACAAATGTATCTCCAAGATTTGATGTAGTATTTTTCTTAGATGTCTGAGCCCAAATTTCATGGTCTAGAGTTCATATACACACTTGACTATGCTGTTTGCTGTCATAGTTTAACCCTAGTCAGCAATTGAGCACCACCCAGCTGCTTACTCACTTTGCTCCTCTGGGACGAGAGGGAGAATCAGAAGGGCCAAAGTGAGAAAACTCGCTTGAGATAAGAGTGACAGCATATGCTATGGAATATCACTTCGTTCAGCTGCCCCAGCTGTGTGCTCTCCCAGCTTCTTATGCATCTCCAGCCTACTCACTGATGGGGTGATGTTAGAAGCAGAGAAAGTCTTGACTATGTAAAAGCACTGTTCAGCAATAAATAAAACATCCCTGTGCGACCAGCGCTGTTTCCCATTCGACACATAGCCCCATACTAGATATTATTAAGAAAACTAACTCCACCCCAGCTGTGCACACCCTGGGGACATGTGGCTTAAAGTAATTGTGTTACACTTAAATTACATATTGCTTTTTTATCCAAAAGTCCCAAGCATCAAAAAGCATTTGTTAAACTAAAGACACTAAAAGTATAATGTACACACATGGTTACTACCTCAAGGAGCTAGCAGTTCAAAGAATGTGCAACTGCAAATGGTGGATAGAACAAACTCAGATTTGAAGATTTAATGACAGGTAGGGATTTACAGGTGCTAGAAAGGATACACTAACTAAATATAGCGTCAAAACTTTCATTTTATGTGCCAATTCAGCAATGTACAGTAAAGCAGATGTCTTTGACAAAATGTGAATGTTTAGTCGAACGGCCCAGCTGCCAGCAGTGCACATGCCAGAGCCTGGCAGCCAGGGCTGCTGCTGCTGCCAAAGGGAGAGGTGGCTGCGTGAAGCTGCTGACACTGCTGAGGTCGAGGCTCACTCTTATAACTTTTGCAATCCTCCCAGTTTTGCAGCAGGATCTGCAGGCTCAGAAATTTTCCTCCTCCCCTTTCAGGCATCTCAATTCTGTCTGTGACAGGTGCGGCATGGTACTGGGTTTCCTCACCTTTTAAATACCAATGGTAAATGTTGCTGAGAAGCCTGGAGGCAACTCTGCTTTTGGACAGCAAAGGAGTTTTAAACAGGCTGTACTCTGAAGACCAGTGAAGCTGTGGTGGATTGACCTTGGAATGCAGCCAGGTGCCCAGCCAGATGGTCTTTCACTCACCTCCTCATTAAGACAGGGTGAGAAAATCAGAAGAAAAGCTCATGGGTCGAAAGAAAGTAATTCCCCATCTATCAGGGAAAACAGACTTAACTTGGGGAAATTACTTAATTTATTGCCAACTAAAATAGATTTGGATACCAAGAGATAAAGACAATTAACACAACACCTTTCCCCCACAACCTGTTATCCCAGGCTCAACTGCACCTCTTCATTCCTGACTCTTCTGCCTTCTCCTCCTCCTCCTCGCTTCATAAGCTCCAATTTCAATGGTGTGTCTCAATCCTTCCATTATTTCAGGTTAGTGTGAATCTGAAATACAGTTGGCAGGTGGACAAAAATCACCAAAACCTTTTATTACACAAAACTGAAGCACAAATTAAACTTTGTTTGTAATATGCTTTGCTATATAATGGAGTATATTATATTGGCAATTAGTCAGAATCAAATACTCATTCTCATTTTCCATTCACCTGTAAACTTAATATTTTTGCAGGTTGACTACAGCTTTATCAAAGCTCCCATGATTGGACAGCAATACATTTCTTACATTCTCAGATGATACTGGTGGATGAAAAACTGGACATGACCCAGTACTGTGCATGTGCAGCCCTGAAAGCCAGTAGTATGCTTGAAAACAACAAGTGTGGCCATCTTGCAAAGGGAAGTGATTCTCCCCTTTTGCTCTGTTCCAGTGAGATCCCACCTGGAGTACTGTATTCATCTCTGCATGTCCAGTGTAAGAAAGACATGGATTTGATTGAGCAGATCCAGAGGAGGGCCACAAAGATTATCAGAAGGCAGGAGCTCCTCCCCTATCCTGACAGGCAGAGAAAATTGAAGTTGTCTAGCCTGGAGAAGGCTCTGGGGAAACCATCCTTCCAGTACTTAAACAGGGTCTGCAGGAAAGATAGGGAGGGACTCATTATCATGGATTGCAGTGAGAGGACAAGGTGCAACAGAGGATAGATTTAGATTTGATGCAAGAAATAAGTTCTTTACAGTGAGTGTGGTGAGATGTTGGAACAGGTTGCCCAGAAAAGTTTTAAATGTCCTGTCATTGAATGTTCAAGACCAGGTTGAACAGGGCTTTGAACAACCTGGCCTAATAAAAGATGCCCCTGCCTGTAACAGGAGGCTGGAATTAGAAGACCTCTGAAGGTCCCCTTCAATCCAAATCATTGCATGATTCACCAATTCTATGATTATAGTATCAACTGATGCACTTCTCTGACATTTTGGAAAGTCACCAAGCAAACAGTGGAGTAGTCCACTTTCAATTGTGTAATAATAATTACCTATCAGAAAGAAAAAAAAATACTATCCCAAGGCAAATTACACATGCTGGCAAGAAAACTACTTTACATAAAACCCCACACCTGCCATCTGAATCTACTCTAATGCTGAAAAAAATGTGAATGAAGTTGATACATTATTTGGTTTATGCTACATGTATCTATCAATTTAGCCTTGGGTGCATCTTGTAAGCCAACTTTTAAAGTGCTGTCCTGTTAGTGATCATTATGCATGGATAAAACGATCACATGCTTGCTTGCTTCTACAGCAGCCCCACTGTCATTATTTTTTGTTTACATTCTCAATAATAAAAACATTTCCTAAGTTTCTTTTTGATGCTATGCTAAATAGTGCAATTGAATGTGTCTACCAGGAGCAAGTGAGAAATAGCATAAATTGTAATAAGCTGTTAGCAATTATGCATTCTGATAATTGCAAGCCTCAGGAAACTTAAATGGCCTTTTAAAACACTGTATTTTTATCATTCTAGAAAAATAAAACATTTCTAGAACATTTTCACCAGGGTCATCATAATCCATGTAGGAAGTTGGCCAGATAAAAGTACACAAAGATGACTGATACTGTATTTAATATCACAAATATTTGCTCTGTGTTCTTTCCCACCAGTGCACTCCACTCAGCTGGTACTTACCTTATGACAGGTATGTGGGATAAGACCATATTTAGATATTTAAAGGTTATGTACACACTCTATTATTTCTTTTAAAAGATCAGAGCTACTCACTGAATATATATCAAACACAACTTTTTGCGTGTCCAGAGAAGGGCGACGAGGCTGGTGAGAGGCTTCGAGCACAGCCCTACGAGGAGAGGCTGAGGGAGCTGGGATTGTTTAGCCTGGAGAAGAGGAGGCTCAGGGGTGACCTTATTGCTGTCTACAACTACCTGAGGGGTGGTTGTGGCCAGGAGGAGGTTGCTCTCTTCTCTCAGGTGGCCTGCGCCAGGGGAGATTTAGGCTGGAGGTGAGGAGAAAGTTCTTCACTGAGAGAGTCATTGGACACTGGAATGGGCTGCCCGGGGAGGTGGTGGAGTCGCCGTCCCTGGGGCTGTTCAAGGCAAGGTTGGATGTGGCACTTGGTGCCATGGTCTAGCCTTGAGCTCTGTGGTGAAGGGTTGGACTTGATGATCTGTGAGGTCTCTTCCAACCCTGATGATACTGTGATATTGTGATACTGTGTTTTGATACGAAGTTTCTAAGAAGCAGGAAAGGTCTTTCAGTTTGTCGTTTTTAGCCTTCGCAATGAGAATTCATTGTCAGCAAGAAGGCAGCACAAAGAAATGATCCTACATAAAACCAAAGATAGCCCAGCATTTATCTCAGGATGTAGCAATACTTCTCATGTTTGCCCTCATGCATATTTAGCTCAAATTATAGTCTCAGTAAAGAGAGTTTCCCCACATCTCTTCAGATTTTATCTTCTTCAGCTTTCCAACCAAACTACCATCCTAGCCCCATCATGATCTGAAGTGTGGCAAAGTTCACTTCTCTCGATTTCAGCACATAGCTCTCAAACCTGCCTTCTAATCTGCTCAGCATCTTGCAATGTATCACCAACACAATAGAGTAAAGCTCCTGTGAAGCAGTACAACTCCTCCACTTAACAGCCTGCGCAGGCTGAATGGAAATTTCCAAAGAGATGCTCACAGTCTGCCTCTAAAACTTTCGAAGCCCATGAGAAAAAGGCAGGCTTTAGCCGTGATTCAGTGCTCCTCCCCGACTCAAAGCATTTGGTGAGCATCTGCACTGGCAGCTTCCATGCTCATCACATGCTTTGCACAGAAAGGTTTTTCAGTTTGCACTGCTGTTCCTGAGCCTGTGCCTGAGACTTTTCTCCCTGCTGCACTTGTAATGAACACACAACCAGAACTGAGGCCAATGGGGTCAATTTATTTAGCTGGGCCACTTGTGACAGGAGAAGGGGTTAATGGTTTTAAGCTAAGGGAGGACAGATTCAGGCTAGATAAAAGGCAGACATTTTTCACCGTAAAGGCAGGTTGCCCAAACAGGTGACAGATGCCCCATGCCTGGAAACATTCCAGATCAGGCTGGGTGGGGCTTTGAGCAACCTGATGTATTTAATGGCATCCCTGTGCATTGCAAGGGGTCACTCCAGATGACCTTTAAAGGTCCCTTCCAACCAGATGATTCTATGAGACTGACTGTTTAACACAGCCTCACCATGCATCCATAGCATATTTTTCAACCTCGAAGGCTGCAAACCTACAAGACAACTAAAAATGAGAACTTCTGCTCAGAGCTCCGTTCCCTTACTTTTCCTTAAGGAGCCAAGTTTCCCCAAGCTGAACTCCAGTCCTGCTCAAAGCCCTGGTTCAACACGGCCCCTGAGAAAGCCCACGGGAGGCATGCCGCTCACAGGAACCTGAGGCTGAGCGAAGCCTCCTCCCAGCCCGCCACCACTGCTCCCGCGGGCCGACACCCGCCACGGTCCCCCTCACATTCCACCTCAAAACAGCCCCGCAGCGCTGCCTCGACGCCACGGCCGACACCAGCGCCCCTCCCGCCTCTGCCGGCTTCCGGTGGCGGGAGGCGCAATGCGGAAGGGACGGTGGGGCCGGAGCGGAAGTGAGATCCCGCCGGTTCCCGCGGCAGGGAGCGGAGCGGTGCGGCGCGGCTGCTGGTGGCAGGTGGCGCGGCCGGTGAGGGAGACGCTGGTACCGCTGTGGCCGTGAGGGCTGAGGAGGGGGTGGCAGCGGCAGCAACACCGAGGGGCACTCGGCGCCTGTCAGTGCGCGGCGGAGCCGGCCTGACTTGTCGCCGTTGCGGGGCTCGGGCCGCGGGGGCGCCGCCGGCGCCAGACAAAATGGAGGTTTCAGCGCCGTGGGTACCGGCGGCACCAGGCAGTGGTGGATGACTGTGCGCGCCGGCGCTGGTGGCAGGTGCCAGTGGGACGGGTATCTGCCCGCTCGGTCCCGGCTGCGGGGTTGCCCCTCGGCTGAGCTGTGGGAACTCGCGGGTATTTGATGCCCCCTTTTCTCTGGCCTGGCAAGGACGAGGGGCTTCGGGGGAAGGCCGGACCGGCGCTCCCCGAGCGGTGTGCTGGAGGGCGGGCGCCAGCTCGTTCCGTACCGGCGGCGTAAAGTCCGTGTCCGCCCTGGAGGTTACGGACGCTGAGCTGAAAGGAGAGGGGAAAAAAACCCTGCTTTAGTCTTTCAAGAAGAATCTTGCCTAGCTGTATGTTTCCTGAGCTTAAGCCCATAAAATTCGGCTACTCTCGCTTCTGTTTGTAGTTTCTTATTGTTCTTTATTAACAGCTCTCACCTCCGTGGCTTACAGGCAGTTTCCCTAGTACAATACTGCAATATTTCAGTCTTGAGCCGCTGCAGGGGAGGGCTTAAAGCCGAGCGAAAAACTGCTTTCAGTTGAAAAAGAAAACCAAAATGGATTGACGTTTTGGTATTGTCTTTTGAAAGGTCTTGACAGCCTCTGTGTTTAAAATATACTGCCCTTTTGTACAAGGTCAGGATCCCTAAGCTAGATCTGAAAACTGAAGCCTGCCCAGGCTTCCGGTCCTCTGCGTTTGTCATTAGTATATGTATATGATTAAGGTAGCTGCCTCACTTAGATATTTGTGTTGGCAAACCTTATTTTCATTCTCTCTTTTTTTTTTTTCTTTTGTGGTTGTTGATTCATTGTTGTTTTGTTGTTTTTTTTGGGGGGTGTTCGTTTTTTTTTTTCCTAAGAAATCCTTTTTATTAAATATTGTGAAAGAAATCCTTGTCTCTTAAGAAGCGTTTAAATAAATCCTTTATTTTGAAAGATGTTTCCCCGAGGAATTGTGTTTTTGAAACGTTACCTCTAAGATAGTCCTTATATTTGTTTTGGAACAGGAGGTAAAATAAGTCTCATGAAGTAAAAAGAACCAGCAGGGTGGGGTTTTCTTTGGTTGTTTTTGTTTAACATGTAAAAGCCTTTGGAAAGGATGTAACTCAGATCTGCTTTGCAGAAGGTATATGGAACTATAAGGTTTCACTAACATAATCTTGTGTTGGACAGGACTGCCTCTGAAAAAGGCAAAATGGCTTTCAGTAAAGGATACCGTGTCTATCACAAGCTGGATCCACTCCCATTCAGTGTGATAGTAGAAACCAGAAACAGAGAAGAATGTCTTATGTTTGAATCTGGAGCTGTGGCTGTCCTCTGTAAGTTGATAAGTTTTGATAACTACAATGTAAACAGTTGGCAGACCCTAGTCTTTATTTATGGAATGTGAAGAAGCAGTAGTTTTGTTTTCTTACCATTGGAAGGGCTTCTGATTGAAATGAGGGGGACTAAAAAAAAGTAATTTTCATATCTTCATCTGTTGAGAAGAAAATTTTGCACATTGAATTGCATTTCATCATGCATGTATTTTTTTCATGTATACTATTTTTTTTTTCTAATAGCTTCCAACGTCTGCTTGTTTCTTTGGTTCTGAGCAGCCTTCTCCTTCTGAATACATAACTCACTGAAAAGCTACTTCTCTGCATTGTGTTTCATAATAAAAAAAAAATCTATATTCTTAAATAATATATCATCCTGATTTACCTCATTTGTATCATGATTTTTGGATGGCTTTTTGATTTTTAGCTTTGTTGTTTAAAAATAGTCTCATTTGAAGGAGGACCCTTATGAGAGAAGTGCTTAAGAGATCCAGGAAGCCTGTAGATGGCTTTTTAAAATGTGCTATGAGCACTGCATTTTACACAGTTTCTAGGCTTGGTTTTGGCTCTTTTAGAGAAGCTTCAACTGTGGAAAAGTTGGCTTTTTTTATTCAGTAACTTTCTGAATATTTTTTTATGATGCCTGTCTGTGGTTTTCTGGCCTAGCTATTCTGAGAACACATCAGAAAATGGGAGACTCGATTCATTGCCTGAAGTCTGACTAGACTCAGAAACCTGCTTTTGAGGAGGATGCTCTGGCTTTGAGATTGCAAAGTAGCCTGAGTGGGGAGTATGTCTTTATACAAGACCTAAGAGTTAGAAATGTGATCTCCAAAGAGTAAGACATGAAATGCTTTTCCTTTCTTTGGTGTTTACAATTGACAATCCTATACCTGAGTGTGCTCCTTGGCAATAGTGTGGTCTCTTTCTGAGGCACCTGAGTGTCCCTGTGTCTAGTGTAAGAAACTTGGAAGTCAGACCATGGAGTCATCTGCACTGGACAGGCTGTATGAACCTATACTCTGTAGTGTACACTTTGAAGAGCATCTTTAATGGATAGTTGGAACAGGCAGCTGTTAGCAATGGGACATGCCAGCATGACTGACCATACAGCTGCAATGGTATGACCCAGGTGAAAAACACCAAGTGCTTTTTTTCCCCTCCTGTTCTTGGGAATTTTTTGTTGGTTTGTTTTGTTGGTTTTCTTTTGGTTTGTTTTTCTGATACAGTTTATTCTTATTATATCTGTAAGTAATTTCATTGACTTAGCCAGCAATATTTGAAAGGCATTTCTTCTCTGTGAGAGTGGTAAGATACTGGAAGAAGTTGCTCAGAGAAGTTGTGGGTGGCCTTGAAAGTGTTCAAGGCCAGGCTGGATGAAGCTTTGAGCGAGCTGATCTATTGGAAAGTGTCCCAGCCCAGAGCTGGGCATTTTGAATGAGATGATCTTTAAGTACCCTTCCAGCCCAAACCATTCTGTGATTCTATGATTGTGGAGTTTGGATTGGGTTTGGAACAAGTGAGACCAGTCATAAAGCTAGTGAACAGGTTTAGTGAAATCCATAAAACAGGAAGGAAAATAACATATTTGAAGTTTTGTGAAAAAATTATTTTAGAATGTATTTAGTAATTGCTGAACATACTTAAGCTACTTAAGGAGCAATGTATTAAAAAAAAAAAACATATTCCTGAAAGTAGTGCTCAAAAAGCACAGTAAATTAGTGCCTTTTTGTGCTGTGATACTTTGCAAGTACCTGCATAAATAAAAAAAAAAACAAACAATGTTGAAGTTCCTGCCCTCTTCTGTGCCTTGTGCCTTGCATTCTGGCCGAACAGAAGTGGAACCTGAAGGAAGTTTGAAAGCCTCTCTTCTCTTGGGTTCTGTACCCAGTAGTAGCATGTTATTAATCTGTAAACTTTGTCCTTGGTCTTCTAATTGGTAGGCTACAGCATGGTAAACATTCATACTTACCTGGAAATAGCTAATCTGAATGTTGTTTTGAGTAACCAGATTACTGGCTAAGGTTACTGGTTTGTGTTCTGGTAAACAAGCATATTTTCCCAATGCATATTTAATTGTCACATTTTGTGACATTCTCACGTTCCCTCTGTGCACTTAAACTCTTTAGTTTCTGAAACATGATTCTCTTGTTAGTGGTTCAAAGATTACAATCATACCCTTGGACTAACAGCAGGAAAAAGATAGTTTCTTATCTCAGGATTTTTTATCCTTTTTTATTGCTTGCTGTTTGCTCCTAATAGTTTTGTTTGTTTGGGTTGTTTTTTTAGTATATGTTTGAACTGGTACAATTATTAATGTTTGGAGAAGATTTCCAAACTATTACTACTCTGTTTCTACTCGAGGCACAGAAAGTGATTGGAAGATTCAACTCTGTAGCCTTACAAACTTTTGGATATTCATACAAACCTAAAAGCCACAGTTACTGAAAAACTGGTCTTTGGGAAAGATCCCAGAGATGTTTGTAAAATCCATATGAATAGGCAGAGAAATAGTAATATGAAATATATATAAATTTAAATCCAAAACAGTGTCACTTTGTTGAACTTTTTTTTTTCTGATAGGGCCAACACATTTAAGACTACAAAAATTCACAATACTGATCTCAAACTTAAAGACAGACATCTAAAAATATTTTAACAAATACTGAAGATGAATTATGTTCAGCCTTATACCCTGTCATAGTTCTTACCTCTGTGTAGAATGTATAATATAGGCACAACCTAGCTAAATGTACTTCACTGTTAAAAGGTGATTCATACGGTTCAGTTCTGAGAGCCTTTGTGAACTGCATCTTCTGAGACATCTAGGTATAGAAATTTGGATTTCAAATGTGCTGAAGGAAAGGAATGAAAGCTTACTGATCCTTAAAATGTCATCTCTGAAGAAGCACATCTGTCATTTTGCTGAGAGAAGGATAACAATATTAACCTTCATCTACTTTACATTCACTGAAGCACTGCAGGCTGATTGAGGGAGTTTAGGTAGGTCTCTATGAAATGCTGTACAATTCATGTGTGATTTTCAGTACATGTTGTCTGTGCACTGAATCTGTTATTTAAGTCAGCAAATTAGGATGGAAGGAAAAGGATTGAAGAGATGGTTCACAAAGGTGGTTCTTGCATAATCAGTCTTAGCCTGGAAGCAGCCCAAGCCACGCTTCTGCTGGAAGTGGCTTTCTGCTCAAAAGGTGGGTTAGCTAATGTTCCTGTGACCAGAACATCAGAGAAATACATTGTTTGCATTATGTATATATAAACCACCTAATTTTTTTCCTCACTGCTCATATTAGGTTAGCTCAAGATACTGAATATTGAGGGTATCCTGCCAACTTGCTTCTCAAGGTCTTGCAAAAGCATTTGGGTTTAAATGTCAGCAGCTTCACTGATGATTTGTTTAGAATTTAGTAGGAGGATGTCACGGATCTTTTATTTTTATTACTTGACATATAAAATAGCATATTTATTCTTTGAAATGGAGCTCTTTAATGAGAGATCTTACCTGTAAAGATTTCATTGACTGAGCAGGAGAATGTTCTCTCCCTGTGGCTCTGATGAGTCATAAGACAGCTTCCCACTTGTTTTTACTCTTGTTGTCTGTGATGAGTAAAGCAGAATGTTCTGTCATCTGGGAAAATACTGAGCCCTGAGTGGAGAAAGCAGGAGCTTTGTGTACATCCTTTGACTTCAATCTTATGGTAAAGCTGGGAAGAGAGCGGGTGTGAATGGGAAGAGATACTATGCCCACCCTGAACTTTCTGCAGAGATAAAGTAAGAGCTGTAATAACCTGTATGCAGCAGGCACTCTGATATTCATAGTCATGGTTAGCAGTGCTACTCTATTACCTATTCACACTCCACTTTTGAAAGATTATTCCACACTGCATTTTTGGGGGTGGTGGTGGGAGGAAGAGCAGATACACCATTATCTATATACAGTATCAGATGAGATATAATAATTTTGCAAGGGATTTTAATTTGGTACAGTGCTTGAGGAGGTGTAGGCACTCAGAAAGCTGATATACTGATAAAGCAGCATCAGATGTCTCTGTGTACATATTTATTCAGGAGGGCAACATTCTGAGTGCTTCAGTATTTAAACTATCACTGTGTGATTCTTCTCGCTACCCCAATAACATTGATACAGAGTTTTGAATGGAAACACATTCCCTTAATTAGGGAAGGAGAATATTTCAAGTTAAATTACTACATTTTTTAATTATTATTATTATTACTACTACAAGATCCTACAAAATAAGTTTATAAGCCTTTTTTTAAAATACTATATAAAGGTACAATCATACAAATTAAATTTCTTCAAGCAGTAATTATTCTCTGTCTGAGTGTTATGGGCCAGGATGCAAAGGCAAACAGCAGTTTCACCTTCAGTGCTGGTTGGAGGCTAATTGGAATATTTTACTGAGAGAAATGAAATCCTTAGCTGTGAGAAGAAAGAAAAAAGAAAGCAACAGTACCCTATATCCCTCTTTCTTCTGGTGAGAAACACAACTAATCAAAATAGAGATAAGACTCACTTCTCACACACTTCTTAGCTCGCAGTTCTGTTCTCTTCCTTTCTGGTGGTCTGGTCTCTGTGGTTGCCTCTGCCTTAATTCTAATCCAACCTAACCCTTTTTCCCTCTAACTTCCTTGTCATCTTTTTGCCATCTCGCCTCAGATCTCCAGATTTATCATGTGAGATATACGTGGGTTGATCTGATTATTTCTGAAGGGAGGGAAAGGGGAGGATGGGATGGGACTGGGGACAGAGGAGGTTTGGGTCAGGAGCCCTCCTGGTAATCTGGGAGGGGTATTGTGTTTCTCTATTACTTTTAACTTATATATAACCCTATATATGTGTGTGTATATATATGCTTGTAAATTGTGCTAATCTGTAAATTTAGCTTCATTCTTTAACTTCCATCTGGCTGAGTCTAGTCTGAGTGATTTCATAAGAGTAGGGGGGTGGTAACACCCAAACCATCACGTCTTCCTGTCTTTATTATTGCTTTGACTAAGTGTCATCTTCCAGACTACACCTTTCTATTAAAGGGTGTCTTAGAACACTTAAGAAACTGCAGGGAAGCAACAGCTACAGTGGATGTCAAGGGCAGCTGTGCCAATTGAGGAGGCTGAAACACATCCTCCTATCATCAGGTGCTTTTCTTAGGATCCTGGTAGAATTTTCTCTTCTTTCAAATCTACTGAGAAGATACTTCACTTGTTGCTTTCCAGACACTTCCAGCAAAATTGCATACTGTAACAAAGACCGTGTGTGCTAGCCTTAAAAAACACAAGAAATGTAGTAAGAATCTTACCAGGAGCTTGATAGAGGTAGTAAATCCTGTGTGGGAGGACTATGACCTCTTTGCATGGCATAATGGATCTGCAAGAATTTGGTCCACAGTTCTGGAATTATTAAGAAGCAAATCTTTTTGCTTAAGATACAGCTAGCTTTACAGGAGCAGTAAAGGCTGTTCTGTGTGTGTACCATGTCCCTTTGGATAACTTTAACAAGGGATTTCACTGGCAACAAATAATTCTCTTTATGAATGTCATCAATTCTGTGAGTTTTTGTTTCCATGGTAGCACAAGACAGTAAAAGTTGTGGGTTTGCCCACTGGACTTGCAGTGAAAGGTAGCACTTGCTAAGTAGATGGCTGTAAGAGGCCTTGTTTGCATGCTGCTGGAGTTAACTTGGGCATAATTTAGCAAAACTAATTAGCTTTTCTTCATTTCAGATAATTAGCTAGATTTTTTTGCATGCTAGCATATTTAAATTGAAAATGTTGTAATTTTTTCAAGTTGATTTGTACAGAGAAAAATTGTCACAGTTGGCATTCATGTAAAATAACTATATTTTAATCAAAGCATTTTGTGTTAGAAGAAACTCCATGGTTTACTGGTGCTATAAAGTTTTGTTTTCAACAGAGAGCATGCAATTGGGTCAGAAAGCCTGAATCTGATGGAAAGTACCTGTAAGCTATTGCATAGCTCAGCTTTAACTTTTTCTTTTCTTGGGTTTTGTTTTCTTTTTTTTTCCCCCTGCAGTGGTATTAGTTGAAATGATACTTTTCATGAAGTAATTTTACGTAGTACTGAAAAGTAGTTTTAAAGCAACCAAGTCTTCTATTTGCTTATCTGTTACAAAGCAGTTGGGTTTTTATTTGTTGTTTGTTTGTTGGGGGTTTTTTTGAGTGGGTAGTATTTAAACATAATTACTAACTTCTAGAGGTGTCTGGGTTGTTTTTTTTTTCCATTGCTGCATAAAGGTGGTTTGTTGAGGTGCTGGAACATGTCCAGAGAAGGGCAACAAAGCTGGTGAGGGGCCTGGAGCACAAATCCTATGAGGAGAGGCTGAGGGAGCTGGGCCTGTTTAGCTTGGAGAAGAGGAGGCTCAGGGGTGATCTTATTACTGTCTACAGCTACCTGAAGGGGCATTGTAGCCAGGTGGGGGGTGGCCTCTTCTCCCAGGTAACCAGCAATAGAACAAGGGGACACAGTCTCAAGTTGTGCCAGGGTAGGTATAGGCTGGATATTAGGAAGAAGTTCTTCACAGAGAGAGTGATTTCCCATTGGAATGGGCTGCCCAGGGAGGTGGTGGAGGCACCGTCCCTGGGGGTCTTCAAGAAAAGCCTGGATGAGACAGTGCCATGGTCTAGTTGATTGGATAGGGCTGGGTGATAGGGTGGACTGGATGATCTTGGAGGTCTCTTCCAACCTGGTTGATTCTATGATTCTATGATTCCCCACAGGCTGAAGATACGTGTTCATTATGGTAACATAGAATGTCTTTGTGGAGTGGATAATGGTATTTCATAATTTGAACCAGCCAATACAGTGGGGGAAAATTGTTCTATTAATTCAAAGGAAATGTTATATGAATTATGTCAGACCTAAATAGCATTGGTGTCCAGATTTTTGAGCATCTATTCACATCAGCAAAGCATTAAAAGTAACAAAGTGGTTCTTCAGTTAGTTTATTTATAAATGAAAGGAGCGATTCCGTTGTGATTTTTGTGCCACTTATGTGGTGATGTTGAAGTGTTAACTTTTCAATACCAAAAGTTTTAACTGTGCTAGTCTGACAAATTTGAAAACCTCAGTCTTAAAACTTCAAAAGCAAACTGTGTAAGAACAAGTCATATATTGTTCAGATTTGTGAACTTCTTAAATGGAAGCCATTAGGGTTAGCATAAACTTTTTCTCCTCATCTAAATTAAATTAGAAGTCTTGCTTCTGATGTAACTGTGTATAACTTCAGGAATGTCTCTCATTAATGTTTATAAATATGTGAAGGGTGAGTGTGAGTAGGACAGAGCCAGGCTTTTCTTAGTGATGTCCAGTGGTAGGACAAGGGGCAGTGGGTGCAAGGTGGAGCATAGGAGGTTCCATGTAAACGTAAGGGATACCTTTTTCACTGTGAGGATGACAAAACACTAGAACAGATTGCCCAGGAGGTTATGTATTCTCCTTCTATAGAGACATTAAAAACCCACCTGGATGCATTCCTGTGTGACCTACTCTAGGTAATCCTGGTCTGGCAAGGGGGTGGGACTCGATGATCTTTCGAGGTACCTTCCATCTCCTAATGTCTTGAGATTCTGTCTGTTTTCAGTCAGTTACTGTTGTAGCTGGTAGTGTTGTTATGGCACTTTGTGAACCCACAGAGAAGAGAACATAACTATAGAAATATAACTTCCTACATGATCTTAGTATTACAGTTGTTGAGATTGCAAGATTAATTTCTAATCCAGAATTAAGCAGGATATCTGTTCATTGATTCTATGATTCCACAAGGTTGGAAGAGACCTCCAAGATCATCCAGTCCAACCTATCACCCAGCCCTATCCAATCAACTAGGCCACGGCACTTAGTGCCCCAAACAGTCTTTTCTTGAAGACCTCCAGGGACAGTGACTCCACCACCTCCCTGGGCAGCCCATTCCAACAGCAAATTATTTTTTAATAGAAATGGGCTTTAAATTATTTTATTATTTTTCTCTTGACATGGCAAATGGGGTTTGCTGGCTTTCTACAAGAATGCAGTATGACTTGACCTGAAAACTGTGTTGTAGGTTGTAGGTTTGTTGGGGTTTTGTTGTAAAGAGCAAGTCATTATTTCTGTTTTAGAATTAGTCTACTTGAATCTGATTAATATAGTAGGTTGAACTGGACCTGGTTTTAATTTCCTTTATGTTTACCGTCTGAGCTGACACAAATAGAAGAGATACTGCCTCAGTATTTCATGTCCATCTTTATACACAGACATATATATGCTTGCATGGTCTACTGTTTAGTTTAGTGCTTCTCTGTAGTATGATTTAAAATCTGTTGTCTGGTCTTAGGGATGAAAGTTGTCACTCCAGCTGGTAATTTCTGCCTTCAGAAGCTGCATGTCTGTCTTCAATCTTCTTAGTGAGTGACAGCATATTAGTGCTTTTTTTCTAGACAGCTTTGCTTACCTCCAACTGTTCAAGGCTGAATAAATAAAAAAAGTCAGTTTGTCAAGGAGAAGTAAGTCCATTAATTTGTAGGACTTTATGTTTTTCTAAGTGCATATTTATATTGAATTTTTCTCAAGATGTGGAGGTTATAGGTCAAAGACAAAAGGGTTCTCATGGCTACAGGCCAACCTGCCATTTGGGGAAAAGATGTTCTCATTCATTAAGAATGCTACAAAGGAAATGAGGAAATACTCTTGGAAATGCCCTCTTAATTCTGTCAGGATTACCTTAGCCTTCTTGTGGTTTAGTTTCTAAGCTGCAGTTCACGCAGTTGGTAATTTTGGCTTTTTGTAGAGGAAGCTGAAAGTTAGGTTTGCAGACTCTGAATATAAAATACTATAGTTATGGGGTCTTAGCCACATGTTTTTTTGTAACTTCAGTGGGGTTTTTTTTAGTGTTTAGCTGTGTCCAGGGACTTTGCATGCTGAATGAAGTGAAAGAGCATGGATGCTCATAAAGCTTTGGTGCAGAAGGGAGAGTTAAACATAACATATGGGAAGAATCTGGATAGTCCCAGAGCACTTGCATTGTTATTCACACTGTTTGGTATGGAGTGCTATGAGAACCTGCAAATTTAACTTTGGTGTCTTCAGAAATGAGAGATGCCCTGTGCAGTGGCAGTCAACAATAGATTACATTCTGGCCTAGGTGTTTGGGATTTTTTTCTTTTAGCATCCATAAAATGAAAAGCATCCTTGTGGTTAGCAGTGGTGTAGGTGCTGGTTCTGGAAAGTGTTTTAAATGTTCGGAGGTTAAAGGGGCTTTTGGTCTAGACCAGCTGTGTAACCATTTACATGTTTTATAGCATTACCACTTGTTCATGTCAGGGCTCTGAGGAAACCACCAGCCCTGACTGTCCCTGCCCAGACCCCTGGGGGTTCCCTCATCCTGCTTACAGCCCAGGACTTGACTTCAGTTCCCTCAGGGCTGTCAGTCACAGCCCCAGCTATGCTGCAGCAAAATGGTGCTCTCCGGCTCTCCACAGCACTGCCTAGCATGGATGTGAGTCCTATTAAGGCCAGGCTGATGTCCTAGCCTTGCCCAATATCTGTACCCATGGCTTGCCTTGGCCATCCTGGAATTATTTTCCTTACCAGGCCTGACACTTGCCCATGGACTGGCATCCTGGCTTAGCCTCAGCCCATCTCCACGCAGCACACAGGTACTTGATGTCATGGGCTGGGGCTGGCCCCAGTTTGCTCTGCCTCTCTGGAGAAGCACCCATGGCTACCAGTGCCCTGGTCCCCATGATGTCCCAATGGTTCAAACAGAAGAAAATGAGGACTGTGGTGTAGCTGTGTTTGTTCCTGATCTCATCTTGGTTTTCAGAAAACTCAAGTGCTTTTCCCTTAGTATTGTAGCACCTCTTGGGAATTCCTTAATGCTTTAGTCTAAATGCAGCTGACCATCCAAACCAGCTATGTGTACTGTGGATTGCTGCTGCTGTGGTAGGGACAAAGCAGTAGTGTAGTGCTCTAGAGTTGCTCCCTTTTCTGTTATTGGTGCTGCATTTGAAACTTGCTTTTTAGCTCTGTTTAAGGAAAAGGAGCTTTATGTGATAACCATTTTTTTTTTATCCCTTTATATTAGCTAATGTCAGTTACTACAAAAGTTCATCATTCTTTCAGGTCTTGTGAACACTAATGCCTAGAGCTTCTTATGGGTGCCCTCAGGGAAGGAGAAGCTGCCTTATCAAATTATAAAGTTGTAACTCATAGCAGGCATGATGTGCCTTATGGGGGGGTGGTAGAATTGTGTTGCAGGTAAGGTCTTCTTGTGTCCTGGCTGCCTACTGTGGAGCCTGTTAAATGTGCCTAGATTGTGATTCTTTGGAGACAATGGCTAAAACCTGGGGGTAGGTGACGATGGATAAAGTGAACCTCCTGAGATGTGTGATATTTGCTGTTTTCCCATGTGAATTTTGACCTTAAAATAAGTAATTAAAAAAAAAAAAAAGAGAGAGAGGATGGGAAAAGTGCAGGCAGCATGATAAGAACACTTACATGTCCACTGTGGAAAAGTTTTGCTAGGAGTTGACACTGCAATAGATCTAATGTAACTAAAGCCATAGCATGAAGTGCCTTTTATTGGTGCTTCCCTGCCTGATACTGATCTGGTGAAGAAACAGGGTTTGGAGATGCAGACAAAGGCACTGTATGGAAGAAGTGTTTTCAGACTGGCTGTGAACCTTAGAAATAACCATGCTGCTGTAACTGTCTTATCATTGGCATCTGGATTACAAGTATATAGGGTATCAGTGCAAACAGTAAAAGAATATATTTTTTAAATGCACTTCAAATATTGAATGAATTTAGATTTCAGGCTTGTGCACAGGCAGGGATATGCTGAGTTTAGGGAATACTCATCAAAATGGTTCACAACACTGCAGTTCCACAGAAGCTATAGCTCATGGGAGAGAGGAAACAGCAGAATGCCAGGCCAAGAGGTGTTTCAATTGATGCCTTTTTTTTTTTTTTGGTCAAACTCTGGTTTGCTTTTCTTCTTTTTTCTCTTTTTTCCTTTTTTTTGGGGGTGTGTGTGTCAAAGTGAAAATTAGCAGATAATTTTTGAGGAAGGAGAAGGTGCTGATCCCTGCTGACTCAGGAATCTTGATCCTTGTGGGTCCAGTAGTACAATTGGAATTGTCAGTCTTTGAGTTTCAGTAGTAGCTAAAAGCTCAGAGTGGGTGGGATCCTGTTTCTGCTCTGGAGCATCTTTGTCGCCTGACTCTGCAGTCAAATTGTGGGCCTGCTTTTTCAGCTGCTTATCTAATTTCTGAGTGTACTCTAACATAAACTACCAGGTGAATAGTGGTAGATATATTTCAGTTTCTCCTAAAATATTGCTTGCTTTTTTTTTTTAAATGTTTGTGAAAATTGTT
Organism: Pogoniulus pusillus; assembly: GCF_015220805.1. Taxonomy (NCBI): domain Eukaryota; kingdom Metazoa; phylum Chordata; class Aves; order Piciformes; family Lybiidae; genus Pogoniulus; species Pogoniulus pusillus. Next base: position 16,086,888 of record NC_087275.1, on the reverse strand, counting down.
TTCTTAATCCTAAGACATTGCTGTTAAATACTATTGCCTTGTGGACTTACAAGAGTTTTCCTTTGCTTGTAATATGTATGAAACTAGTTAAGATTCATTTTTGGTAACCTTATTTACCTGGAAATGATACTGCCACATCACAGGGTGTTTTTTTCTTCTTGGAGGAAAAGGATAATTTATTTTTATTGAAATAAAACATTTAGCACTGTACTGATTTTTTTAACTAATTGCAGGAACGAATTGTTATAGTACTCATTTGCTTATGATTTAGATGCTTTTCATTTGCTTATGATTTAGATGCTTTTCATATTAGGAGATGATGATGTTAAACATACCAATGTTCTCCTTTGAATATTGCTTGGAGTTTTTGCAAGTCCTTGTTTTGTTGCCTAAAAACGTAACACAACCATACTTTGTCATTAGACCAAATGCTCATTTTCCATTGTAAAATGCCACATGCTCTTAACATTCTGATTACTTCCCCGAAGTTTCATGCCAGTACCACTTCTGTAATCTCTCAGCTTTTTAGAGTGGACTCCTTCTCTCTGATCTTTTATATTGTAAAATCTTTCATTTTCTCTCCATAGCTTCTGCAGAAAAAGACACTATCAAGAATACTTATTCCAAAGTAATGGATGCATATGGGCTCTTGGGTGTATTAAGATTAAACCTTGGTGAGTAAAATATATCTGTGATGGTTTTACAACACTCAGAACTTGAGGTTTACCCCTAAAAAAGTAATTACCACGTTTACTCAGAATTTGGAAGTAAAATGAAATTACAATTTACAAAAGTAGGCTAAATATAAAAGGCAATAAACATACATACATCTGTATGTATAAATACACCTAGACAATAGCTCAGCTATACCCTTGGAGACCCCCTGGACATAGTCCAGGGGCTGCTGCCAGCTAACACAATATTATTTCTCCCACTCCCAGTCAGTATTCTTACCAATAACCCAAACAGTAGCCAGGGGAGAGAAGAAAGCAAGGCCGAAGGGAGAGACAGGGCAAAAAAGTAAGAAAGAAGAGAGAGAGTACAAGCTGTGCTTCAAGCTATATAGGATTTTTTTAAACCAATGAAATGGGGTAAACATATCTCTTGTATTTTGTTCAGCCTCTTGACAGTAGAGTTCACCCTCCTGGACTCTGAATTCTCTAGAAAAATGTTATTTACAATTTACTAGTCTTAAAACTGTAACAACATCAAACCTTATTTTTTCACTTGGTGAAGAAAATGGCACTGCTCCTGTAAAGCTGCACAGCACAGGATCTTTGCAACAGGAACTAGGGTTTGGCTTTGGTTTGGTTTTTATTTTTTGTCCTTCTAGAGTAACTTGCAAGTTTGGAGCACTTCCAGAAAAGAGGGAGTGGACAAAAATAACTTCCCGTTTTCACAATCCCTGTTATTTTCAGCATAATTTCTTTCCCCTCTTTGTGTTTCCTTTTCTTCTGTAGGATTTGATAATGAGTTCTTGGTGTTGGCTCTTTTTGTATGTGCTTCCAGGCAAGCTAGGGTTAGATTATGTGCATTTAAACATACAAAGAAATCACCGTCATGCTCTGCGGAGGTCTGTTAACTAACTCTGACCTTTCTTGTTTTACAGGAGACACATTGTTACACTATCTGGTTCTGGTAACAGGATGCATGTCTGTCGGCAAGATTCAGGACTCTGAGGTTTTTCGAGTCACTTCCACAGAATTCGTATCCTTACGCCTGGACTCAACAGATGAGGATCGCATTTCCGAAGTGCGCAAGGTTTTGAACTCGGGAAACTTCTACTTTGCATGGTCTGCAACTGGTGTCAGTTTAGATCTGAGCCTCAATGCTCACCGCAGCATGCAGGAGCAGACCACTGACAATAGGTTTTTCTGGTGAGTTTGAGATGTGTTTTTTCAGACGTTGCACAGAATAATTCATGCCTTTGCAAACTGATGTGTGGTCAGCTTTTATCCTTGTCTTTATCCACTCTTTAATGTACGCTTTTGTCTCCTGAATATTGATGAAATAAAATAGCATTGTTTTAATTGTAAGGACAGAAGTGTGTTATTAGGGATACAATGTTTCCAGGGCCACTTTCTTAACTGGGAGATACAGATTTTCACTGCTTATCTTTTGATCTTAACAGTTGCTGTGATGTTGTTTTTCACAGTATCACACAGTATCACAGTATTATTAGGATTGGAAGAGACCTCACAGATCATCAAGTCCAACCCTTTACAGCTTTTCAGCTTTGGTATCTCTTAATTCTTCATCAGTGTATCACGTTTTGAAAATGAGTGTGGTAATGCCTATAAAGTTTTCATCTAAATATTTTGGATTCTAAAATACTATGATGTATACAATTTCTAAGTGAATCTGCAACATATGAAAGGGTTTTGGAGTTCTGTTGCAAATTACACAGATAATTGTCACATTGCTGCTTTTGTTGAAGCAGAGCACGTAGGTTGAGCTGCAGGGCATGTTGCTTGACTTCTGAACTCACAATCTTTTTACAGAATGTTTTTTAATAAAGGTTTTTGCCCTGAGAATTCTTGGTAAAAGGAATACTGCTGCTTCTGCCAATAAGCAGTTTAAGTAATGCCAGTGATTCATAGACTGTCATATGAGAAATTCTGCTCCCATGTTTTCAGCCTTTGTTAAAAATAGTATACGTGTCCATGAAGCTTGGAAAGGTCCTGAAGAGTTGGCAGTATGCTGTTAGAACAGGTGGAAAGCTACATATTTCCTCCTCTTCTGTCCCATATACAAGATTCCAAACCACCGTAGCATGGGGAGACAGTTCTTTATGGTGAGGGTGACACTGGAACAGGCAGTCTGGGGAGGTTTTGGAGTCTCCTTCTCTGGAGACATTCAAAACCCTCCCGGATGCATTTCTGTGTGGGCTGCTGTAGGTGATCCTGCTTTGGCAGGGGTGTTGGACTTGATGGCCACTCTGGAGGTCCTTTCCAACACCTAATGTTCTGTGATTCTGTGATAGGGGCCTGTGCTACTCTACTTTTTGCCACTATTTTGGCATGGTCAGTTTACTCTGAATAACAATAAGACAGAGAATATGCTCAAATCTTCAGAAACCTCTACCTGATACAGTTTACAGGAGTTAATAGGAATCTGGCTCTTTATCTCTCTGCATCTGGAAAAAACCTGGGGTCCATCGATGAATCCGTATTTCAGGGCTTGATGATGCCTCTTTACCCTGTCCAGATAAGCTGGACTGTCTTTGACTCTTGTAAAATTTCTTAAGCTACCTCTTGGTTTTTTTTCAGTAAGAATTGGTCCTCTCAGGAGGTAGATGGGTAAAGTACCACATTCCAACAGTTAGAAATGTAAACACTAAAAGTCAGGAAGATATTCTGCTTAGACACTTTAGTAATTAAATTTTCTTGGGCTTACTAAATAAAGTAGGAAAGTTCGAAAAGAAAAAAAATGGAGAGCTCCAATCTCAGATTGCCCAGGGAAAGAGTAGGGTTTGCTTTCTCACTCTGCTGTTGTAATACCTCTGTGTACTTTTCTGTAAAGTGAATGCATGCTGGATTGAGAGGATTTGACTCTTTGCTAGTGATTCAACTGAGATGCTTGCTAAGTTGTGGATTTTTATTTTTTTATTTTTAATTGGAAATGTAGAGTTTAAAGGCTAAAATTAAAGCAAACATCTTCAACCTTTGTACCAAATATGTTATTTGCTGTTATGGTAGATTTTCCTGGATAGTGACAAGACCAACCACCTTATTAGAGTTTACTATATGGAAAACTTTAGTTCTTTTTTTATATAAGTGAATATTTCCAAAGAAGATCAAAATCCAAACCTCATTAGAGTAAGGTAAAACAAACAAACCCTTACAAAACCAAACAAAAAAACTTAGAAAAACCAAAGTTTTGGCTTTTTTTTTTTTTTACTTACTGCAATGTTGATTGGTACTAATTAATGCAGAGGTCCAAACTGTGGCTCTTTCTATCATCTGAGCAATAATTGGTGTTAGAGAAAGGTATATGCAACACTTAGCCCTGAAATTGGTATTTACAGAAATTTGAAAATCAGTTGGCTATGAATGTATTCCTGGAAACTTAAACCTGGTCACATGGTGACAAATAATCAATCTATGTTGACAAGGATTTTTTTTCTAGCTTGATTTTGTGATGGTGTGAAATTGAATACTGCTTTACCTACCACAAAAAGTAATCCTGCAATTGAAACTCTGTTTTTCTTTGTTTGTCTGTTTTTGTTTTTTTTTTCCTGAAGAGTTTGTAATCTTTTCAGTTCTTAAAGCCAATCTGACTGGAGAAATATAAACAAAGTTGGATTGTTTTGGTTTTTTTTTTGCTAGGTGAAGACTAGAGGCTGTAAGAGTTATTTGTTAAGGCAATTAGAATTCATGGGTTCACCCAATATCCCTATTGTGCAAATGTTTAAGCTGTTCTCTTGAAAACTTTGCTCTTTCAAGTATGTTTCAATAGGATTTATATCATAAAATTAATAGCTCCATATTTCTCTTTTTTGTAGTAGTGGGTGTAAAATATAAGAAGTCAGTAGCTGAGTTAACAATTTCAGCTGTATTTAATTTCCTTCCAGTTATTTTATTGTTTTTTTTTTTCCTGATAGGAACCAGTCACTGCATTTACACCTGAAGCACTATGGGGTGAACTGTGATGACTGGTTGTTACGGCTCATGTGTGGAGGAGTGGAGATAAGGACAATTTATGCAGCTCACAAGCAGGCAAAGGCTTGCCTCATTTCACGTCTAAGCTGTGAACGGGCTGGCACCAGATTTAACGTCCGGGGAACAAATGATGATGGTCATGTTGCTAATTTTGTTGAAACAGAGCAGGTATATTACACTACAATGCATAGTGCTTGGATGATGAACTCAAGATGATCATGTGTGTGGATAGGGTTTTTTTTCCCTGAATCAGTAGATCACAAGTCAGCAGATATTGGAATCCTTTCTTTGCTGCTAAATAAGGAATTTAAGTAGGTTACATAATTTGATGATCTTGGTTTTTAGTGTGGCTTAAGATAAGGGCATGCATGGGTCTGAGTTTCAGTAGCTTAAGAAGCTGTTATCCCTGAACTGCTGTAGGTATCTGTACTCCTTTTAGCCTCCTGAGCTGTAGGTGAATGTGTGAGCATATAAAAGGGAGGTGATTCTGCTCTTCAGCTGCTCTGGTGAGACACCACATGGAGTATTCTGTCCAGCTCTGGAGCCATCAGCACAAACAGGACATGAACATTTTCAGCGGGTCCAGAGGAAGGCCACAAAGTTGATGGGAGAGTGGAACACCTCTCCTATGAAGAAAGGCTGAGAAAGCTGGGGGTGTTCAGCCTGGAGAAGAGAAGGCTCCAGAGAGACCTTATTGCAGCCTTTCAGTAATTAAAGCAGAGGAGTGGGCTATGACAAATATGGCAACAATTTTTTTCAGCTGGACTTGTTGCAATAGGACGAGGAGTGATGGTACTGAGAAGGGTAGGGTTAGACTAGGTATGAGGAGGAATTTTTTTTTTGCAGTGATGAGATGCTGGTACAGGTTGCCCAAAGAGGTGGTGGATGCCCCATCCCTGGAAACATTCAAAGTCAGACTCGGTGAGGCTCTGAGCAGCCTGATCTGGTTGAAGATGTCCCTGTTTACTGCAGAGGGTTTGGACCAGATGAGCTTTAAAGGTCCCTTCTAATCCAAAGCATTTTCTGGTTCTTTTGGCCTGAGTTAATAGTGAAATAAAAAAGACTGTAGAAACAAGCAAAAGACAGTTTTGGCAAACACGTGGTACCTACCTTGTGGTTCAGGAGAGATGAGAGCATTCCTGTAGTTACTTAACACAGCTTTTCTCAAGGGCAATTTTTAAAGCCACTCTAATTCTACTGCGTTTGATTGCATTTCTTTGCCCTTATTATGTAGGAGTCCAAGAAGCTATTAAGTACTTCTTTGCTGACTTTTCCTTGCTCACTTCTTACAGTAACCTGGGTACCAAGATGTGTGTGCAACTGTATTTTTGTGAGTAGGTATCTTTTGGTTGACTCACTGAGTCTGCAAAGCTTAGGTAACCTGAGTAGGATTTTATCTGTTACAGAGCTCTGTTTGTATACATCCCATTTCAGGATTTTACTCAGAACAGTTGTTACAGTTTCTGTGTCCAAGTTCCCAGGCAGGCTAATGTCCCTAGGTGACTTTGGCATATCATTCCACTCAATTTCCTATTTACTTAATAGACTGATATATTTTGAATTACGATGCACAAAATCTTCGCAGGTGTTCTGATTAGGCTGCATTGTCATTTTCTGTGTATTGTTGTACATTTTAACTGTTCCTGCAGGAAGACCCCTTACCAAGGTTTTTAGAACAGCCTTCTCTTAGCACAGAGGTCATTCAGGCTTGGGGGGTGGGAAAAAAAAAACTTGCTGCATTTCATAGGCATTGTGAATTGTGGTTCTGCAAAGACACCTGAGAGTGCCAGAATTTATTTACTGTTTAGAGGGGTTAAGCAGAAAGGTCTAGGGAACACAGTTAATATTTTAACTTGTAGTGTGGGCAATGTAATGCAAAAATATATTGTATTTATGTTCATCTAAGATGAAGAGATCTAAAACCTTATACTCTGTCGTATCTATTAATAGTATGCTTTTTTATCTTCACAGGTGATATTTTTAGATGACTCTGTGTCATCTTTCATACAGATCCGAGGATCTGTTCCGTTGTTTTGGGAACAGCCAGGCCTTCAGGTAAGCAGGAGATAGGTTTAATTATACAGATAATTCTTACACATGTATTTTTAAACTTCTTACAGTAGCATTTAGACTTCTGCACGGTTACCTGTCAGGATGAGATTATCCTTTGGGAACAAGTTGATGCTATTGCTTATTTCACTCTACTTGAGTCTCTGAACATTGTTTTGCACATGATTTGGATGTTACTGCTTTTTGGATGCTTTCTCATTGACATTTTGTGGTTTTCTGTTTTAATTTAAATTGCTACTTTAAAAGAGGTGTCTAATGGCACCCAAAGAGAGTGTTTTCTTTTGAATTTTCTTTACAGTAAGTCTTTTCAAGAAGTCAGCATGGATCAAGAGTTACTGTAATGTAATTTAATCTCAGTTTTCTTGAAAGAAGAGTTGTATCATTAGCTACTACTGTGGTACATTTTTCATAAGGAAGTTGAAAAATCATTCCTTACTGTGATTCTAGTTTCTTTAAATGAGAGTCTTAGGCATATATGAACCAGAGGTATACAGGCATATATTAAATTAGAGTCTTAGGCATATAAGCATTTTGCAAAAGAGCTGCTGAAACTTAAAATGCCTTTTACTCAAAACAAGTAGTAATTAGATCATACAATTAAGTATCTAATTTAAAAAAAATTAGAGAAAAGAAGAGGCATTTAAGAAAAGCCTGTAAAAAAGAATGGACCCCATAGCAAGCAGAATAAATCTGAGAGATTTCATTTAGAAAGTGAAATGATTTTTTAGACCGTTTTTAGGATCGAGAGATCTTTGAAGAACGATTTGAATGAGTAAAAACAATGTATTGTAATCTTCCTGTCACAGGTGGGATCTCATCGTGTCAGAATGTCAAGGGGTTTTGAGGCAAATGCACCAGCTTTTGACAGGTGAAAGAATGTCTTACATTTTTGGTAATGTACTGCAAACCTCTGATAAATGATTCTTCAGAGGAGTGGGATAAGTTATGCCACACAAGAGGCTTTGTCCATGCAAAAGAGAGTATGTGTGATTCAGCAGAGCAGCCAACTGCCCAGGCAGCTTTCTCAGACTTTACAGGATTGCTTGTTGAAAAGTTTGAATAAAATCTAAAACAGCAAAATACTTTTAAAAATAGAAAACAAAAATAACCAAAATTGCAGTGTGTTTACATTCACTACTCTCTATTTGTCAGCTGCTGTAAAAAAAGCAAAATGTGTATTTTTGGTTTATTCTTGCCATGACACCTCACATGTTTAGCCTTTTAACTGAATGTAAGTTGCTGAATTGGTGCTGTTATCCTGATGAAGCAGCAGTCAGTGGCTGTATGTAACTTACTGGAGTTAAACTGATTTGTTTGAGCATGACATAGAAAAGGCTTGTGGCAATTACTGGAGTGCCCAGGACATTTCTGAAGCATCTCAGTCAGTGCTGGAAGTGTTTGCGGTGGTTTTCTGTATGCCAGAGGATGAGCATGGAATCTTATTTCTGTTAACAGGCATTTCCAAACTCTTAAAAATTTATATGGCAGACAAATTATTGTAAACTTACTTGGGGCAAAAGAAGGGGAACATATGCTCAGCAAAGCTTTTCAGGTGAGTATCACCATTCTCTTGCTCTGCATAACCTTGCAGTTTGTTTGCATTGAAGTTCTTATATAGCCTTCAAACAATGAAAGGGATGTGCTGTGCTCTGCAATAGCTACCACTTGGAGTTAAAATTGTATTCATCAGTTAAAATTGTATTCATCATAAAAGCAATTATCAAGATGCACAATAACTAAGTTAATGTCTAAAGGCTTTATATACAGTTAGTGGTGTATGTTCTGATTAGTGTTCAGTTATATGCTGGTTGATTACTTGGCAGCATAGACAATGCTGAGGGACTTTCAGTTACTTTCATGTATATTAATGGCTTATTTAGAAAATAAATGTGTTCTGCACTATAAAGTTGTTAAATAAATGATACTTTGTGGGGTTGGACACTGTGATGTGTTTTTAAAAATCTTTTTCTCGTAACTTCTGGGTAGAGTCTTTAGTATTTGTCCTAAAATCACAAATTCACTTATCAATTTAAACATAAAAGCTATTTTGCGGTTGAATAGTAATGCTTGTTCAGAAGATGTTAACTAGAAGCAGCCAATTTAATGAATTCCCACTGGTTAGGTTAAAAATAGCTATCACATTGTTATCCATAAATACTGACAACTCACAAAGTTCTATCTGAAGCCAAAGAACATGCCAATAGCCATCTGTTATTTTCCTTTCCCACTTTCTTTTCCCTTTGTGTTATAATGCTTTAATGTCTTAGACCATTCACCTTCCACAGCAATCTAAATCATTTGTCTTTCAGCGGTAGTTTATGAAGTGTTTAGCCATTCCTCTTTGCTGGCAGGTATATCTAAAATGGCAACCATTAGGAATTTCCACTGAATCAGCTCAAAACTGAAGCATTTTAACAGTAGAAGAGGCTGTAGACTGTCTTGATAAGGAATGATAAGGAAAAATCTGACTTTAGCTGTGGCAAGAAAAAAAGAGAGGTGAAATAGTAATGGGTTCTGAGTGATTTGTTGAACAATAGTGATAAGAATGGTTTCATTTTACCTAAGAGAAAGTATATAATCAACAAGATAGCTAATAAAACAGCTTTAAAAATATTTGTAGCCTCTTAAGTAGTTTATTCTGCTCTATGTTCAGCTATTGGTATATTTATACTTTTTTCTTCTCCTTTTTACAATGTCAGAGTCATTTGAAAGCATCTGAGCACTCAGCTGATATCAAAATGGTGAACTTCGACTATCATCAAATGGTTAAAGGTGGAAAGGCAGAAAAACTACACAGTGTGCTTAAACCTCAAGTCCAGAAGTTCTTAGATTATGGATTTTTTTATTTTGATGGAAAAGAAGTGAAAAGGTTTGTGCATACAACTTCTGTAAGTTTCTTCAGATTAAATTACTATTCCAGAGTGCTTTTCACCCCTTAGCAAGAAGATTATTTTGTTTTCGTTGTAGCCAAGATGATGCATAGCAACCAAAATTCGAGTCACTCATTTTAGTCTATTAAATCTTTGTCTCTTTTTGAATATGCTTTAAAAATATTAATGGAAAATACATATGTGCCATTGATGGGACATGATTTAATTTCAGGTCTTTGAACTCATGATTTTGGTGAAAATGTTCAGTTGTCCTTTCTCTTGGGTGCATCCATGTGGGATTATTTTTCCATCTTCCTGTATACTGTTACTCATACTTTTATCAGCAGTGGAGCCTACCATTTTCTGTTGGTATGAATGGTGATGTTCAGTGCAGGTTTTTTCTAAATCTTTTTGTGTCTGGATCCTTCATTCAAGAAATTTAGTCCTCCACAAGGCACGAATGGGGTACATGTTTTCTGCTGTCTTCTGTGCTTCTCAGTTCTGCTGTACTTCTGTCCCTATTTCCCCACCTCTCTTACTAAAGCAAAGACTGTGCTTATTTCAGTAGCAAAAGAGAAGCCAGGCTAGAAACAGACATAACTCTTGCTCTTTGCCCTTCCACACCCATCTTCCTTTTAATTTAATACCAGTGCAAACTGCTGAGTGAGGTTATCCATGAGGAAGAGAATTGAGTGTGAGAGGATTGTGTCAAGTGCAGAGGGGTTTCATCTCCGAGCGCAGTGGGAGAGAAGAGGGTTCTAGTATCACTCTGTGCTCTAACCTGGCTGTAGGATAATCCTCCAGGGGCAAATTTTAGTAGGCCTGAGTAAGATTAGATTTAGTGAGAGGTTGCTTAAGCCCCACCTCCACTTCAAAAAGTCACCAACCATTCTCCAAAGGTTTTATAATTGGTGTGGCATTTTGTGTTGGGAGAACACCACTTGGTCCTGATGGAGATTCAAATAATATCACCCATCAAGAAGGCTGACAACAGAACAAAAGCAAAATGGCCTGTGGCCTGTGATAGCTTGAAGAAGTGCATTAATAGAAGATACAGTGATGATTTTTGTAAGATTGTTTACCATCTTCTTTGGAGAATGTCATCTTTTTTTACTAACAAAGATAGTAAGTGCCTTTGTATTTCATAATGAATGCAGAGATGGTAATGAAGGAATAATCTGGGAGAAAGTTCTTCAGAGCTTTCTACAATTTATTGTTAGATCTCCAAGTAAGTGTAATGGAGCCTTACTGACTTAATTGGTGGGTAATGGGAATGATGAAAGTAAGGAATAGGTGTAATGATGAAAGTAAGGAATTGTGGAAGAACCATCAGAGTTTTGTATTCATAGCCAGGCAACAGCAGCATGGATATGACCTGTTGTGACCCTTCTGATAGCTTTATAACATGAGTTAATGGGCTTCTTGCAAAGTTCAGGGTGCCTGAGGGCCTCAAAGCATCTGTTGACCTAAAAGGGAAAGGCTTTTTTTCCAATTTTTACTCATGAGGGGAAAGAGAAATTTGGTTTAGTTTTTATCACAAATTCATCTCAATATAGGTAAGCAAATACAAGAACTGTCTGAATTTTGTTTTGCTATAACTAATAGTTAATATTTCCCCCTGAGATTTTCGGGAAGTCTGTTAGTTGGGTTGTTTATTTAAAAAAAAATAATTCTGCATAACATTTTAACTAAGTAAGAAAGGAGAACTGTGAAAAACTGAAGAAGGGCTCATGTTATTTGCAGGAAATAATTTCTGTATAGTCAACTCTGCTGCAAAATTCAACTGCTGTTACTGGAGCTAACCCTCTATTGCTGGCACGTTTATAAGCATACTTGCAGTGGCAGTAGGGTTGTACTGACAATACCCTGATTTACTATTCTGGTTCAGATCTGGATGTCCCTGTCTTTGTTGTTGGTATGGGTGTTTAAATTAGTTATTTCAGTTGTTTTTAATCTCTGTCTCTCGTTGTCCTTGGCACAGATCTCAGAGTGGTACTGTCAGAACAAACTGCTTGGACTGTCTGGATAGAACAAACAGCGTGCAGGCTTTCTTTGGCTTAGAGGTAGGAAAACTAGTGTCCAGATACACAGCTGCTCCTGGTGCTTCTGTAGCAATTAGGCTGTAAAAGTAGCATTGCCTTCCCTGTGAAAGATACTTCATAGATGCCAGTTTGATTTACAGTGTGATTACTTTTCCTGCTCTGGAGCTACCAGATCTTTATAATTGCAGAAGCAGTAATTGTGTAGTAACTGTAATTAAACAGTAGCTATGCAGCATTAAGAAAAAGTATTTGTTCTCTTTTACATTTCAGTTCCTTATGTCTATTCTAAAATAGGCAGTAGTGTTGCAGTCCTTCACAAAAATACTTGCATTTGCAGTTATTCAGCATATAGAATTACTGCACTTAACATCTGCCAGTGCTGTGTGCTCACATTTTCACAACACTTTGCTATAAATTCTTCATGGGACAGTATCATGGTTGAGGTTTTGGCCACACTCACATTGAGTAACTGGAAATAAAACTTGGGATTCAGTCCTGCAGGGTTGTGCTTGCTATTGAAGCAAAGGTTCTAGCCTGCGGGTTTATACAGTAGAGTTTGAGGATATGAAACTGGTAGGAATTGGAGTAAATTAGTACTAACTGGGCTAAAAGAGTAGCTCTGAAATCTTTTGGCAGCTCCACTCATCTTAATAAACTAAGTTTGATTCCTAAAGAGAAAATCCTTAGAATGTTTAAAAATGAAAAATGGTGGATGGATGTTGCAACGTGATACTAACTAAAGGGATCCTTATTTTGTTTTCTGAATTGTACTTAATTAAAATGCTTTTGTTACAGCATCTATAGGAGGAATTTCTCTGAGACCTGCAAAATCCATTAGCTGTAGAACAAACGTTTCTCATTCTGGAGTAGGTGGCACTTTGCTGTTGCACGTACGAAGCAACTGCTGTTGCTGGTTCACTGGTGCTTTAGGCAAAAGGAATGCTGTTTACCCTCATGCAAACACAATTTTTCACTGTAACATTCACCACTAGTACATGCTGTAGCAGGTGCAACACAGTTCAATAGCTCTGCTGCCTTATTTCTCCATTGTTTCAGCTTTCCATGCACCATAGAGGCGAGACACACTTCTTAGTTACTAAAATTAAGAAAAATAATTCTTTATTTCATTATGTGTTGAAAAGAGCAGCAGCAGGCTTTGAAAAATCTCACAGCATTTATTATGTTGTGTAGTTTGTGTATTGGTATTGACTCTTCATGGGAGGTACAAACTACTAAAGTCTTTCCTGGCCCTAAATTTGTTTGCTGGACTTTTAAGGGTTCACTCTAGATAGAAATGCAAGCTTGAAGTAAGCAATTAAGTTATCTTAAGTGACCCTTGAGAAATGCTGCCTCTTGTATTTTACTGATAATGCAGTAGTTTTCTATGGCATAGGAGCAAATCTTTTTACACATATAATGCATATAGTATTTATAAGGCAAACTTAGCTTTGCACCATTGTTTTTTTCCTTTCTTAGCCTTTTAAGAACTGGATTAAATATAGTAAACTTTCTTAGACCACATGTGCCAAACTTTTCTTTGGTGAGAGTTAAATTATGATTTCAGCTAAAATATGAGAGCTAAAAGTATAAAACTGGTAAGAAGGACAATGGTAATTCCTCATGAGCTGCTTAATTTTTTATTTAATTGAAATGTTTCAATTCTTAGATTTTTAACATGATAGATACCTCTTACAACAAGTACTGACCTTTAAGTGACCACCTGACATTACAAGATAAAGCACTCAATTTCTGAAGCTTCTTTTCATGTTTATCTCTACTTGATTTTGAGTGCAGGTTTCCTTTTGTAACTTCTGATTCCTTCCTAGCCATCCAAATTTTGCCTTCATGTAATTTTATGTTCATAATTGTAGAATTCATCTTGCCTTTGGACACCTTACAGTTGAAAAGATTTTTAGTAGCTCTTGAAAGCAGCTTTTTTAATTTAGTTTTTTTATTTAGTTACTTAATTCTTAAAATAATCATAATTCCACAAACCAGGATTTCAAACTAGGTACAATTTCCTTTTCTACATCCCTGAGCATAATGGTAATGTATTTAAATGTAAAATAATACATTTATATATGTTATATATATATATATAAGAAATGGCATTGAATGTAGAGTGTGCATTGTGGAAAATAAATTCAGATGTATTGATTGTAAAGGTAAAGATTTCAGTATGTGACATGTGTAAACAGAGTGAATAACAGAAGCTAATGCTTCTAATCACAGCATTACTAATCACAATGCTCCATTGCTACTGTGTTTGATAATAGAGATCAGTGCATTTGGTATATTACACTTGGGAAGAACAGGAATTACTCTAACTCTAAACTGTGCAAGTAGAAAGACTTTTGAGAACCAAAATTAGCTTCCTTTGTTAACTGGTGAATTTTTAGATGGACATATTTAAGACTCAATTACATAATTCTTTTCCTGTATTACTACTTACCTTTAAAAGAAAATTAAATGCAGGTGCTGAAGTTCCATGTACAGGGCAGCCTTTTGAATGTGCCATAGCATCAGTTTACTCAGTATGATACATACAAACAAAAAATGTCTTTATTTTTGTGCTTATATGCTGAAAAAATATGATGTCCATTATCAATAAATGCATTTAAAGATTGTTCTCTTGCAAATGTTGTCTTTAACTATTGCAGATGCTAACAAAACAACTGGAGGTATTAGGATTAGCTGAGAAGCCTCAGTTGGTTACTCGTTTTCAGGAGGTTTTCCGATCCATGTGGTCCGTGAATGGTGATTCTGTTAGTAAAATTTATGCTGGAACTGGAGCCCTTGAAGGAAAAGCTAAGGTAAGATATATTTTATTAAAAATCAGTATTCAGTGTAGGTTTAAAAAAAAATCTGTCATTAATATAGTGGTTTCATTTTCACACCCTATCTCCTTTCTTTAAGACATTTCGCTGGATGTTGTTTTTCATGCTTTAAATGTTTATTAATGCTGTTAAACAGGATGCATTTGGGTGTTTTTTTTGTTTTCATGCTCCTCCAGCTATTTCTTTTTAGTTTTGCAACTACTGAAAAAATCCTCAAGTTCTGTTTCTACCTTGCTTTCTAATGTTGCAATAACAATTCTGTACGACGTGACAGTGTATATGCTCTGTTTCTCTTCGGCTTGTTTTGTCTGTGTTGATACATGAGTTGTTCTGATTCTCTAATGCTTTCTTTTTTCTACCAATTTTGGTTGTGTGTTTTTTTTTCATTTCCATAATTCTCTCTTATCTGGCGATACCTATCATGACAAATGTTAAATCATAGCAGATTTTGCCCTCAGCTCCTTGGAGAATTTCTCTTCATACCATTCTTTTTATTCAGAAATGTGCTGCTTCTCCTTTCATGTTGTTTACTATCTACTCATAGTTGATTGTTTTGTTTTTCCATCACTTTTTCATTCAAATCATACCATGTCCTTCTCTGCACAGTGTGCAAAGCATCACAGTTAGCTACATAAAATAAGTAAAATAGACTTCTTGCTTATTCTACCCTCAGTTGGTGTGTATACAAAACTTTTTCATTTGGGAATTTTCTTGTAGTGTAGAGTGGAATTTGGTTAAAAAATATTTAGCTTTTTCTTACAAAAATGTCATCAGGAAAGCTACAGTAAGTATTTTATGGAGTGTTTCCCATTCTCATTCAACTTTACTTGTTTTCCTAAATTAGTAGTTTTCTGCCTTTCAATTGGCTATTTAAACTTGTTACTTTGTAAAATGCATTTACTGTATTTGCACTTCTATTTTTAATGTTTAAACACAGAGTACATTTACTCAAACACAGTGTCCCTGACAGAAGTCCTTTATTCAAAGATCTTTAATACTTGCAAAGCCATATAATGCTTGGCATTGTTTCAGTGAAACCTGACCAGATCACTGCTCAGTATCTTCTTGAGTACTCTGATTTTAAAATGTAGTTTTAATGTTAGTTGTGTTCTCATTTCTCAAATGAAAAAAAATGGTGGTTGAAACTCTTCCATTACTTGCTTGTCAGTTTGATTCTTCTAAGTCCAAGAGTACTTAGTAGTAAAAATATGGAAATTTGGAATAGGAGAATTAAAGGTAAATACTTTAAATGTGTTAATATACATTTCCATACTGAAAACCAGTCCTCTTTAAAGTATTATAATACTTGTTACATCTAACTCCTTACCTACTCTTTTTTTTGCTTTCTCTGGGTTCCTTTCAATTATTTGCCTGGTATGTGAATGGTGAGTGTGGGATTTTGGATCATGTCATAAGTTACACATTGTCTGACAGAAAGAGAGCAGCATTCTAATAAAATCCTATTGTAGTAGTACGCTCCCCAGCACCTCATCCACATTGTCTCCCAAAAATCATGGTGCCCATTTACTACTACTTACATTTTACAAAAGAATAGTTTGGATCTTTTTGTTGTCTAGTACAATTCATAGAACTAAATGTTTGGTTAGCTTTGTAGTTTTCTGAAGTTTTTGTCTTTTTGTTGTTGTTATATGTTAAAGAGACCTTCATGAACAATGCAAACTGTAAACTTGGAGTGTTTTTTAATAATAATGTAATACCATGCAGCATCCCTGATGGATTATGGTCTATGTTTCTTATACATGCAATAGCATGTGCTGACATGCACTCCACATGTGAAATACACCTCTGTGCATAAAACGCAACTAGCTGTGTCATCAAGAAAATGTCTTTGTGCCTGCCAGTGCTGCATACACAGATTAACACTGCTGGGTTTTGAATCAACTATGGGGCTGCATGACATGTTGATTTACATTATCCTCTAGGTGTCTGACCCACAGGGAATATCTGCAGCAGTCTATCTCTTGGGAGATTCTTGTTTCACTCAGATAGTTGGACACTGCTCTTTTGGAGTGTTCAATTATACCACTCATGTGCTGTGTGTTCCATGACAATGTCTTCATGTGTATGTAGGTATAGATTAGTATATATGTTCCTTCTGGGATACTGCATGTTATTTTAGAAAGTTAGGGGGCCTTAGTAAATTGCAGTCTCTTTTTTTTAAATGTGGGTATTTCAGAATGTGAATTCTGAACTAATATGCTTGTGTGTGCATATCCCTACGTATTCATCAGTCATGACATTTGGACTCAAGTGATTGCTCATCTCATACAATTTGGGGAAAAGCCCAAAATCCAATGTCACAGTTTAAACATGACACTATATTAATTTAATTTTTTTAACCTGATGGTTTAGGGTGAAAAAAAATTTATTCCCCCTCCCTGCAGTATTCTGTTCAATCTAATAATTTTACATGAAATAATTTGGTGGTTAGATTTGTCTTGAAGGTATTGCTAGATTGGGGGTGGGGGTGGGGTTGAGGGAGGACAAACAGTAGGCTCAGAATTTTTTATTTAACACATAGAGAAGGAAATTGCTTTAGATTTTACAAATCATGAATGCAGTTTACAAATGTGTTACTGAATATTGCCAATGTTATTGTAAGCGGTGTCCAACATAAAATATTTTATACGTGTTCCTCCCTAACAGGCTGGAAAGCTGAAGGATGGTGCTCGTTCTGTGACCAGAACGATTCAAAATAACTTTTTTGATAGCTCCAAGCAGGAGGCCATTGATGTTTTGTTATTGGGAAATACTCTAAATAGTGATTTAGCAGATAAAGCACGGGCTCTCTTAACCACCAGCAGTTTACGCGGTATGTGTCTTTCAGGATTTTAATGTCTGATAACTATTTCGTGTAAGAAGTCTGTATGGAGTCTGTTTTCAAAGCACTGTTGGAAAGTATAAATGCTGTTTTATGTCCTGTTGGCTTATTAAGAGGCAAAAGTTACTTTTGATTTACTAATATTACCAAACATGCTGCGGTGATTTCTTTACTGTTTGTTTTGTCAATGTCTGGTGGCATAATGAGTAAATATTTGGCAGCATGTTTGTCAGAATTTACTGTAGGTGCATGTTAGATATGTTCTGCATAGTTCTTCATTCATAGCAGGTGATAGTCATGACAATCATATGGAAAAAATATCCTGAATTATTAAAATATTAGGATTTTTTGATCATTTGCTAAATATCTTCCTTAATTTGATCCATTGTGTTGGTGAAGAAACTCTCACCATGGTGTTAAACTAAATAGAAAGTATTTATTCTTTTCTCAAGCTTAAGAATGCTGGTGTTTTCCTTCATTTTGGTTTCTAAGGCACTGAGAAATGGAGTTTTGGTAACAAAAGAAAATCTAAAGTAAAAGGAGCTGTCAGAAAACTCCAGATGAATGATTTTCCATTACAAAATGGATTTTTGTGAGAAGTCTTTCCCAGAAATACGTGCACTATACAAAAGCTTGTCAGGCTGTGCATGAAATTTGACATCTAAATAAAAGAGACTTTAGTGAGTAACTCTGCTTAGCCAGAGTTCCCACCTGGGCCTTGGATGGTCTGATTACAGGAAGGTGGGTTTACCTAGTCAGATCAGTGAGCTGAACCACAGCCTTCTGCATCTCCAAGGAGAGCTGTAGCCTACATGGTCACCATCCTTTTGGAGATCCGGTGGGCGGGGAAATAGTAAGTTGGCCAAGTGTAGGGCTGTGTTTAGAGTATTCTGGGATACAAAAAATGGAGGAGCAATGAAGGAACTTAAATTCAAGTCTTCTTTCCAAGATATCGGGTAAGAGTGTGCTAAATGGTGCTGGTTTTAGAAATTAATAACATTCTTAATTTGTTCCTTTTTTTCCCCCTTCCTTTCTTCCTGAACACTTCTCAGCCTAGAATGAGAAAAATATGTCTAAACTTCAGTGCAAATCTGTGGCTTGAGAAAAAAAAAAAAAATCTTACCCAATTGTAGTCTTCATCATGTGGGTATTTATAGATTTCTTGTGTCAAACATGAAAGACTTTTTATCTCATTTCTCTACCACAAGGTTTCATATTAAGGCATCTGAAACCTGCTAAATTGGATCTCACTTGAAAACATTTGAAAGTCATTTTTATTTCTTCTCACTTTCTCTGTGAATGCAAGCTGCCCTTTTAATACTTGTAGCTTCTGTCACCTGAGGAACATCTATCCTTCTTCATTGAATATAATGTCTTTGCAATTCTGTTAGGTGCTGAATTAATGGAAGTGATACTTCAGATGTAAATCCATTATTAATAAAGCAAGAAAAGAGAATTTGTTAATACCGTTGTGGAACTTTATCGATTTGAAGGCATAAAAGATGTGCTTTAACTGATGCAAATGGTTAGGTGTGATAGATGATATGTTGCAGTGTGTTCTCACATATTGCTGGAAAATTTGAAAAAGATATTACTTCTTTGACTGATTTTTTTTTTTTCTTATCTCCTTCTTACTGCATCCGTAGTTTCAGAGCAATCATTGCAATCAGGTATAGTATAGTAAATTAAGCTGTAAATATCTGAGCAGCTATTGTTCTTTTCTGGCTCCTTTTCTTGTGCCTATTTCCATAATACTTGATTGTCTTACATTTTCCTAGCAGTGTTTGGATCTGACATTCCTGTGTTCCAAAATCCCTTGATACAAGAAAAGTTCTTTAATATAAGTGAAAATGTAAGGGATCAAAAAGTGCTGCAGTTGTGCATGAGTGTGAGGTATTAAAAGAGGCAACCAATACCTTGGTGTTTATTTTTGCAAACATTTTGTTCTATCTGTAGGGGAATTTGCCTTTTTGTTTGTTTGTTGGTTGGTTGTTGTCAGTTTTGGTTTTTTCCCAATGGTTTTTTTTTTTCCTGATTTGGGAGCTTCTGTACTTTTGCTTTGTATAAATATTTTGTTTAGGATAAGAAGCAAAATTCTTCAGGCTTTACCTGTTTGTGTTCTTGCATGAGATGGACCAATTTTGTGGTATCTCCTAAGAAAGACTAATGTACTGAAATGATCTGAAATGACATGCTGGCATTTGTGGGTTTGGTAAAGTAAAAGTACAGTCAAAAACATTGAGATACAGTTGCCTCTGCTTATGACATCAGCTGAAGCTATTCGACCATCTACATAGGTAAAACTCTTAGTAAAGAGAAGGCCTGAAGGGGAATCTTGCTAGTTAACTCCTAATAATCTGCTTTGAGACGCTGCAGTAATATCTTGACCCATGTCTGTGATGTTTGACTTAAAACATGAGAGGTTGGCTTTGGAAGGTTTGGTCATACTGTGAACAGGAAGAGATATGTAATAATAAGAATGTGCAGGGATCAGCCTGCTAGAGAAAAGTTGTGTGAAGGATATCTCCAATGTAAGAAGCTTCTGAAAACTCTTAGTTACTGTTATTGCTGTAAGTTAGCAGCACAAGCAGTGTAATGCCTCTCAACTTTGTTTTCATTTTTTTCTCGTTCTTGGAGGAAACTTAACTTTCTTTTTTTAACTTAAGCTGGTCATATGAAGCTGCTCCCTTTGGGGAGATGTGCTATATACATGGTCCATATTTTTAAGGGAGACCAATGAGTACTTGTCAGCTGTGCAATACTTCATAACCTCCTTGTTCCCAGAAACAATTATTTTAAATTAAATAATTCTAATGCTCATATATTCAGATTTTACTATGAGAAATTTAAACTATGAGAAAATTTAAAGGGCTATTTCTGAGCTATTAGCCTTAAGAGAGTCATTGTGCTACCTCTTCTAAGTAGGTTCAGTGAAAACAGATCAGATGCTTAGTTTCTGGTTGAGAGGGGAAAAAAGTATGTTCTTCTACCTGGGAAGATGAAGGGAGAGGAGTAGAAGAAGAAACAAGGATGCTCTTAATATTGGTCAGACAAGGCTCCCACTTTAAGAGAGTAATGAACTTGTGCCTGGGTATCCCCTGAGCCTTCATGCTCGGGTATTAACCAGCCCCAGGTACTGAAGATTGACAGGGGAGGATCCATGGAAGAATGAAGGACAATTTATTGTTGTCCATATATTACTTTTCAAATACATCTGAAGTGTTTAAAGCTTCTTTTTTTTTTTCCTCTGGGAAAAATCACTTCAAACTTTGAGCATTATTTTTTTTTCCCTTGACATTTGCCTCAGCTTTGTTTTTTTTTTCTCTGTTAGTGTTTTAGTGTATCTACTGAACTTACTGAGTAATAAAATAAAGACATCTGAGTCACAGGTAGTATACACCTGAAATTAATTAATTCACTGGCATTTTATCAATGTTCAAAACTGCTTACTGGAACCACATTGTCATTTATGGTGTTTCCACGTAGAATGTATCAACTTAGCTTACAGGTCAACTATATTTTAACTTCTCAGTGTGGTTATTTCACTGTGGGTTTCATCTGGATACAAATTGCATATATTGAAACATACCAACAATAATTTGAATGTTGTAGTAAAAGGGTTCAATCAAATTCAGTTAAATTCAATTGCACAGAATAGCCCACCAAGAATTTTAATTAATACTTTCTGTGTAGAACTGATTTCTGGACATCAGCCTGCTAGTATGAACAGCAGTTAAATGATTTTAGCAGCAAAATAACAGAAAACATAATTGATTGAATTTCTAATGCTGTTGAGTGAGACACCATTTTGTTGAAAATATCAAAGCTGGAAATGTGAAGGAAAATAATGTTTGCAAGAAGCTCAGGAGCTTTGTAAAAACAATTGACTTGGTATTTTGGAAAACAGGTGAAAAATGTCATCTTTTTCTCTTTTAACTTATTCTAATTTAGAAAAAACCATTCTACAATCTAGAAAGCTTGCCACTTTAAAAGTATGGATTTCGTGTTTGTCATAAGCATGTTGTCAGTTTACTCCTAAAGTTGGATTCTAGTGTAAGATTTTTCACGTTTGTTGTTCAGGACAGTGTCAAGAGTTAAATAGGCAATAATTCAGTTTTGCAGCTTCTCTTAAAGTCCACTTGGTAGTAAATAGAAATTATTTGGAATAACTGTTTAAAATTAAGCTGAAAATTACTAAATTTGTAAAAGAAAAAGGAGGAACTGGAGAGAATATAAGTCCAAACTCTGCTTTTAAACTTCGAAGCTGTCTGTGATGCTCTCTTATTGGGTTCTTTGGGTTTAGCTAAGCCTTTGGATGATTTGAGTACTTGTATATGTTGTGGCTTAACATTGTTTGGACCAGTTTCTCTTCAGTGGTAAGGTACTTGGGTAACTTCTATCCTTGACCCTCAGAGGCTTTTGTGGTATTTGGTGGTCTTCTTGCTTGTTACCTAGTGTGTACATTCTGAAGTACACTCAGTATTTGTCTCTCCTCTCAAGGTGTAAAGTATTCTGCTGGCTTTTTGCTCCTTTCCTGACTTCTTTTACCTGGATTATGATAAAGAAAGCATTATCTCAAGCATGATCTCCCTGTAGTACCTCAAGGAGACACCAGTCTTATTGTCTTTTACATGTGATTAGCTCATCTATGGAAATGGGATTTGTTCAGTGGTAAAAGTGTTCAAAACCAACAAATGCAATATATTTATCTCTATTGTTTCCAGTTTGTTTCAAAGCCATGAGGGCTATAGAGACCTGATTATTGTTTTTAATTGGCTAGCCAAGATTCTGTAACAGATTTAGAGATGGTAAACTTAAAAACAAAACAAAACAAAAACTACAGAGACAGCAGCTCACTAAGTATCCTATTTTGGGGATTTGAGTGAAAGGATGTGTCCAGTATCATCAAGTCATAGAACCAACCAGGTTGGAAGAGGCCTCCAAGATCATCCAGTCCAACCTATCCCCCAGCCCTATCCAGTCAGCTAGACCTTGGCACTAAGTGCCTCACCCAGTAGCTGACCATTTTGAAAGACAGCACATGGTGAAGGGAAGAATTTAATCTAATATTGTTTATAGAATTCTCACAGTTTCATAACTGTGAGAGTATTCAAAGTAGGTACATCAATGTCACTTAGAGTACAATAATAATTACACTCAATGCAATTTTGGATTCCACTGAGATGAGAGAAAAAAGGAATGTAATTTAAAAAAAGATTCATCTCTATTTGTTTTCCTTGGGAAATAGATCTGTATGAGCATATGTTGCAGCTGATTTATGAAAGGACTTTAAAAATCTCTGTAGCTCTGTGTCTGACCACTGAATAATCCTTTTTGTTTGCTCATTTCTCACAGTGCACTTTACAGATCGATTGTAATTCTCTCTCCCATTTGGCAGATAGAAATGAGACATAGAGAAGGGCTGATAGGACAGAGAAATTAGTTTAATTGTTTTGAGTCCTAGCCTATTTTCCTCACTAAAGCAGTAGCTTAGAAATTCAGCTGAACTAAAAAATAATTCTGATTTGTGGCTTAAATAGACATACTCTAATATGATAAAATAACATCCTGTATCTATTTTAGTAAATGTAGTATGAGTCATTTTTGCACTTAGAGAAATTAACATATTTGTAAGTGGGCTTTGTAATGGAGATTGAATTTCATAAAAGTCATGTGTGAAAATGAGGTAGATGTATTTGTTGGCGTGTATGCAAAATAATTGTTTCCATGGGGAATTACAGATAGTGTGAAAGAATGACAAATATTTATAAAACATATTTTCTCTGTTTCTTTTATATGTTATTTATATGACTTTGAACAAATTACTGCTGTCTTTCAGTCAGCATTCTACCCAGACAAATAATATGCCCATAAAGGCACTTTGCCTTGTGAAAAGCTACATTCGTTTTGCTTTCACAGTTTAACTTCCTATGCATGAATTCCTTGCCATTTTGTAAAGGGAAGGATCTCATTGCAGAAGCATCCTCTATAAAAAATAATGCCTTTTCAAATGTTTGTTTTTTTTTTGCAGCATCTGTAAAAGTGCTAAAGAATATGTGTGAAAACTTTTATAAGTATGCAAAGCCGAAAAAAATCAGAGTCTGCGTCGGGACTTGGAACGTCAACGGTGGGAAGCAGTTTCGAAGTATTGCCTTCAGAAACCAGACCCTCACTGACTGGCTTCTAGATGCACCAAAGATAGCTGGTATACATGAATTCCAAGGTAGGAGTTGCATTCTGTCAATGTTTCCTTGAAAGCTCTTGGGTTTTTTGTAGTGCAGATCATAAACTTTAAAATAGGTATACGAGGTCTTGGTTCTTAAATGAGCTGTCTTTGCTGTTTACACGCAGATCGCAAAAGCAAACCTGTAGATATATTTGCTATTGGATTTGAAGAAATGGTGGAGTTAAATGCAGGAAACATTGTAAATGCCAGGTAGGTGATAGAATCTTCACAGTATTATTTTTCTGGATTTTTTTTTCCTGTTTTGTAATGGGTGGGATTAGTCTGGATTAATTTTTGACTGTATTCTAGTGCTCTGCCAGTTTCTGTGCCAGGATTGCAGACGTCATCTCAGCTTTCTCTAGTAAAACTCTGATCGCTTAGGTCATGTATAGTGTTATCTGAAGGATCCAAACAGTCAGTACTTGGCCATGTTTTGGATTGTACCTTCGGCAGTGTGATGGTTTGGGTGTTCCCTGCCCCCGCCCCAACTTTTTGAAGTTACCCAGTCTAGTCTCAGCCGGGCTCTGGGAATATAAATGAAGCTATTTGTTTTCAGCTAGCACAATATACAAGCAGATATTTACAGTATATACAGTTATATACAGAAATGTGCAAGGTAAAAGGTAATACAGAAACACAACAGCCCTCCCAGAAACCTGAGTCCCCAGGAGGGGCTCTCAACCACCCCTCACCTTCCCCCTGCCCCTCTCAACCTTACCCCAGTCCCAGGGAAGAATAGAGGTTCAGCCAAGAGGTTAAGAAGCAAAGGTGAGTGGAAAGTGAGGTTAGGGAGCTGCAGCTCAGTCAGAAGCCTAAGGCAGAGTGAGTGAAATAAAGGCGAGAGTGTTATCTAATGTTTCCTTTCTTCTTCAGCAAGACTCTGAGGACAGTAGACATCACCATTGTTTTCCTTTCACAGCCTGTGATCTAGTTCTTCTCACCAAAACATTCTACTCTGCTTCAAACTAGCACAGGCAGCCCTTTAGTTTTCTTCTTCATTTAATGCTTCAAAGGAATTGAGTGTTTGTAGTGTTCTTTAGTCTCTGCACCTTCCTAGTGCTGGTAACAGCAAGCCTTGTGAAATGCCTTCAGAGAGCGTGAATTGTTGGTGTGCCTGTATAGAGCGTCTTGGATCTGATTTTGATCTGGATACAGCAAGGCTGTCTTCCATACTGTCAGTATCCAATGTCATTCCATGCATTAGGCACTTATTATTGTGGAGTTTGGAGTGAATTATGAAAATCTATTTTTACCAATAATAAAGTCTTTTTGTAGTCCTAGGAGTGTACTCACTTTGTCCATTGTTTTCTCTTTCTGTTCTACATGTCTCTTGCTGTTCAGCAAGCTTTTACCTCATTGGGAGAAGGGCCTTAGGCCTGTAACACTGTTACCCTTTGCACAGGCTGGTGCCTTGTGGACAAAGTGGTAGTACATCATCCCCTAATTTCACACTATGTCTAGTGAAATGCTGTTTCCAGGTCTGGTATTCTTAATTTATTTCCAGTGCTACTTCTGAAAGCCATAGTTTGTTAGATCTCCAAGGAAGTTTGTTTTTGGTCTAAGACCATAGACAACTCTGTTTTCCAGTATCAGCTGAACTCAAGACTAGGAAGCAACTTCCTAGAAATGTTCTTAGATTTTGCTCCTCTGGTCCAAGCCTCAGAAACACTAGTAAGATAGACAACATTAGGATCCATGAGCTATGATGTTGTGAAGCAGCATTTTGAGGCTGAATTTGAAATTATCGGCTGTGTCCCTATGTTAGGAGGCATTTGGACACTATTCACAACTTGGTTTTGGCTTGTTATTACAAGGTTTAGTTAAGATGAAGTATGAAGTTCATATGACGTTTATTCAACTCAATCAGCACTTGAGATACCTACTTAATTTGATTTAATTTTAAAATTGGCACTTTTAACCTCACTACTAGCACAACCAATCAGAAGCTCTGGGCTGCTGAACTGCAGAAGACTATATCAAGAGATTGCAAGTATGTGCTGCTGGCTTCTGAACAGTTGGTGGGCGTCTGCCTTTTTGTGTTCATCAGGCCCCAGCATGCTCCCTTTATCAGGTCAGTGAACACACAGCTATGCCCAAGTTGGGTCACCACCAGTTTGCTTTATTTTGAAGCTAACATACAAGTGTACTAAGAAGCATATGGGGCTTGAAAAGAGGTGTTCCATCTCCTGGGGAACTTCTGCTTAAATTCTTTCACCTTAGATTTTCAATAGCCTCGTTGTTTGCCAAGACAGATTGAAAAGCTGAAGTGTTTTACTGCTACCTGCTCATTATTTGAACAGCCCAGTGGCCTTACTGCTGAAAGGACAGTGTGAAAATATTCTCTTACCAACATAATGTCATACTCATATTTAAAGCTGTTAAATTCTCTGCCATTGCATTTGAAAGTTTAATAGTGGTTTTTTTTAACTCTTTTAGGGATGTTGCTGTTGATACTGTAAAGACTGGCATGGGAGGAGCCACTGGTAACAAAGGTGCAGTAGCAATTCGGATGTTGTTTCATACATCCAGTCTTTGCTTTGTCTGCAGTCATTTTGCTGCAGGGCAATCACAAGTTAAAGAGAGAAACGAAGACTTCGTAGAAATAGCTCGCAAGCTTGGCTTTCCAATGGTAAGCAACAGTGTTCAAATCTCATAAGGAAAGAGAAGTCAAACACATTGAGCTTCAGCAGTGTCATCTAAAAGATCTGTTTATTGTTTTTTCTTCTCTCCAGATTCCCTCAGAAATCAATTTTCCTTGTGTTAGAGGTCTCAGAGATAATTAAGTTCCTAACAGTTTTATTAAAGTAGGTGACTGCAGAGGAAATAGACCTTTCCAGTGCAAGGACTGCTGGAGATGATGAAGCATGAATTCACTTGCATTAGATATCGAGTATTTAGTATAGGAAAGAGACCTTATGGATTCTTGACGTGCAGCAGAGCTTCTATAGGCTGCAGAGTTAATCAGCTATGAGGAAAAAAAATCCATGGGAAGCAGCACTATTTTCAATACATAAGAATGATTTTTGCCATTCTTAATTTCTTGTTTACTCTTTTTTCTCAAGTTGGATGGTACAGTTCTGTACTATATTCTCATAAAGGATTATCGGATACCAAGTAAATGCTCAGTGCTTTTGTCAGTGCAACAAAATACTTCCTTGGGACTTAAAACTGTTTTAAATTTTGTAGTCAAACTCCCCTTTGTTAGTTTCTATGGTGCCATGCAAGAGTCTGACAGGCTTTTTTTAGTTTCTAATTCGTCCCCATAGTCATGTTTCATGGTTTTCATGAAAGTACTGTACTCTTGTCATCCCTAGGAACAATTTCTACATGCTGCTGTTATAATCTGACAGTGTATCTACTTTGATTTACTTAAAGGCAATGATAAAAACAAAAAAGAGGGAAGTAAAAGCTTTCACTTTAAAACCTAGGCTTTATTTGAACTAACAGAGACCACCTGCCTCTCCCTAGCCATGAAAATTGTATGCAGCTGAAAAGTCTTCAATTAAGTCTGGGTAACAAATCTGTTTATTATCCAATTTGTTGGGATGTTGTGCCAGAAGATCTCAGGGGTAGCATTTTGTTCTCATCTGTAACCTCTTTGTGACACAGATAGTCATCATCTTAGAGCAGACTTCTAAAGCAGGAGTAGAAAGATAAAGAAATTTAGAATCCAATTCAGTTGATTCCTGTTTCTTTAAGAAATGCAAACTTCTTTCATATTTTATGTGTGTGAATATCATACAGTTGGCTATGGTGGTCTAACCATATAAACACTAAATGCTAACACATATTTCAGTTGTCCTCATCAGCTAGAAATTGTGCACATTTTCAGTTAAAACCTGAACTTCTGCACCTGGAAGGAATAAATTTGTCACCTGATTAATTTTAACTTCATTGTATTATTGTTTTGCAGGGCAGGATGCTCTTTTCCCATGACTACATCTTTTGGTGTGGTGACTTCAATTACCGAATAGATCTTCCAAATGAGGAGGTTAAGGACCTAATACGACAACAGAACTGGGATGCCCTTATAGCAGGAGACCAACTTATCAATCAGAAGAATTCTGGACAGGTACCTTAAAAAGTGTTAGCATACTTTATTTTTCTTCTTTTCTTTCAACTCTTTTCTTTGGTATCTCTGTAAATCTATATCCTCAGCAGGTTTTACTTACCACTTTATCCAATTAATGGTATGGAGGGATGGGCAATAGCAACTTTTAGTAAGTTATAACCTAGAGAGGCAGCAATATAAATACAGAGACTAGCTGTAGGAGTAAGTTTTTTCTTTGTCTTGGAAAAGAAAGAAAACCTTATCATCACTTCAGAATATTGTGCTGGAATTTGCTTTTGTAATATTTTTTCCTTTTTTATCTGGTGCAGCTATGTTAGAAAATATTTCTAGGTGTTACTTTGGTAGTGTTACTGTCTAACTTGCTGCAGTGATAGGTTACTGGCATTCTGTTGGAAAAATTAATAGTCCAAACAGTACCTTGATGCTTACAAAGGAAAAAGGCATGGAATAACAAAGTCTGAAGAAAGCTTCAGTTTTTAGAGTTTCTTGGGAGGTAGAACATAACAATTAAAGGAATATTTGTAATGACTGAGATTTGGTGTGAAAATGAGTATTGTGCCTTTCCAGCTGCATGTCAGAATGTTGAAGACAGTCCTGTTTGTTTTGTGTGCTTGCCAGCCCTTTGATCATAAGCAGTATTTTCAGAAATCGTTATCTTCCTTTCATGCTGGTGTCTTGTGCACCAGAACAGGAAGAAAAACACTAGATTATTGAAATGTATTATTTTATAAGCTGGTTCCTAGAGAAAGAGATACACGTGTTCAAATGGGCAAACAGTGTAATTGTCTGTTAATTTGATGAAAACAAGGGGGATGTAGAGATTTTGGGGATCCTTACTGCAGTTATAAAGCTGGAAAAAACTATGAAAACTACTCTACTGTGAAAGACTCAAAATAGTTTGGACAGGGAGAAAAAAGGATAGTATTGCACTGTTGGAGTAGTATCCCATTACTAGAAAGTGGCTAGCTGCACAGCAGAGGGTCATCACCTGGCTGACAAGGGTAGCTCCAACAGCTGTTGCATGGGGCTGTTAAGCAGTCTAGCTGCTGTTCAGAAAAGGTGTTTACATAGCAACTTTCTAAATAAAAGTAGTTTAAGAAATTACCAATGGTAAAGAAACTCATATAGTCTCTTAAGTTGTGGGTCTTTGACATAGATCTTCTGACACTGATTTTTATATTGATCAGATTTCAGTTTATATTTCCCACAATTTAATGCCTTAACCACTGTTGGTTTTTTTTTCCTCCTTAACTCCTATTTATTGGTGGGGCATCTTGTGTCAATTTGGAGGAATGTTTTGCATGTTCAGATAAGTACATTAAGATATAAACCTTAATTCCCAACTTCTGTGAACACGTGAGCAGCTAACTAATTGACGTGCTGTGGACAGCATTTCTGTCTAGAATGACCTCAAGTTATGAATGACATTGGAGGAACAGTAGGTTGTTCACAAACCTGGGTTTAAAGATACAAATGTTGGCATTCTTCTGATCTTTCTGGGTCGTTTCTCCCTCCCCAGAGACGTGTATACAAGTTTCCACTGTTAGAAAACAGAATTCTGATTAGTTTCAAGCTGTTTCCCATCTGTTTCTATCTTCTGACATGACACAGAGCTGCTTTGTTTCTTACAGATTTTCAGGGGGTTTTTGGAAGGGAAAATAAATTTCGCTCCTACATATAAGTATGATCTTTTCTCTGATGACTATGACACCAGCGAAAAATGCCGCACACCAGCATGGACAGATCGCATTCTTTGGAGAAGAAGAAAATGGCCTTTTGACCGATCAGGTCTGAGTTCTTCCTTAGATTATTTAACACAGTCTTCTAAGAGGCTCACAGAATCCATTTAGTGATACTCAGAGTACCAGTGTTTGTGAGCTGACTTTTTATGAAACAAAAAGCTTATAACAGCCTCTGCAGTAAATTCAATGACACTGACAGCATTGTGGCCGAGAAGGCCACGCACATCCTGGCCTGTATTGGGAACTGTGGTAAGTGGGACCAGGGAAGGGATTGTCCCTCTGTATTCTGTGGTCTGGATGATCAGGTAGTGAGGTGAATTTGCACCTGCTTGAAGGAAAGAAGTCAGAGAGTTGTGGTCAATGGGATGGAGTCTAGTTGGAGGCCTATAACTAGCGGAGTCCCACAGGAGTCTGTACTGGGACCAGTTTTGTTCACTATATTCAACAGTGACCCGAATGAGGGCACAGAGTGCACTGTCAGCAAATTTTCTGATGACACAACTGGGTGCAGTGTCACAGAAGGCTGTGCTGCCATTCATTGACACTTGGTGAGGCTGGAGGGTTGGGCAGGAAGAAATTGAATGAAATTCAACAAGGACAAGTGTAGAGTCTTGCACCTGAGAAAGAACAATCCTAGGTACTAGTATAGGTTGGGGACTGACTTACTGGGAGGCAACAAAGGGGAAAAGGATTTGGGGGTCCTAGTTGATGAGCCAGCAATGTGCACTCATGGCCAACAGAGGTAATGGCAATGCCATTCTGGGGTGTATTAGAAGGGGTATGGCTGGTAGGTCGAAAGAGGTTCTCCTGCCCCTCTGGTCTGCCCTGGTGAGGCTGTGTCTGAAGTATTTTGTCCAGTCGTGGGCCCCTCAGTTCAACAGTGACATAGAACTGCTTGAGAGAGTCCAGTGCAGAGCCACAAAGATAGTTAAGGGAATGGAGCACCTCTTTTACAAGGAGAGACTTTATAAATATGTAAAGGATGAGTGCCAGAAGGATGGAGCTAGGCTCTGCTTGGTGATGCCCAGTGACAGGACGAAGGACAGAGGGTAGAAGTTGAGTCATAGGAAGTTCCATGAAAACATGAGGAGGATTTTTTTTGCTGTGAGGGTGACAGAAGACTGGAACTGGCTTCCCAGGTGGTTGTGGAGTCCCATCTGGAGATATTCAAAACCCATCTGGACATGTCCCTGTGTGATCTGGAGATCCTGCTCTGGCAAGAAGGTTAAACTGGATGATCTTTTGAAGTCCCTGACAGTCTGTGATTCTGTGATTTAGCACTGGGGAGGTTACACTTTGAATACTGTGTTCAATTCTGGGGCATTCACTACAAGAAAGACATTGGATCCAGAGGAGGGAAATGAAACTGGCAAAGGGCCCCAAGAACAGGTTTTATGAGGAGCTGCTGAGGAAACTGGTGTTGTCTAGTCCAAAGAAAAGGGGTTGAAGGGACACCTTATATCTTGGTATAACTGCCTGAAAGGAGGTTGTAGTGACGTGAGTCTCTTCTCAGTAGCAAGTCACAGGACAAGAGGAAGTGACCTCAGGTTGCACCACAGGAGGTTCAAGTTGGATATTTGAAGAAATTTCTTTATTGAAAAGGTTGGCAAACACTGGAATAGGCTCCCCAGTGAGGTGGTTGAATCTCCATGCCTGAGAGTTTTTAAAAGACATATAGATGTGGTGCTAAGGGTTTAGCACCACAGAATGGTTAGAAATTACCTCTAGAGATCTAGTCCAATGCCCTGTGCCAAAGCTGGGGTGATCCAAAGCAGGATCACCGAAGGCAGGCTGCACAGGAATGCATCCAGACTTGGCAGAGCTAGATAAGAGTTGAGCTTGATGATCTTAAAGGTGTTTTCCAGCCAGGAGGATCAAGGATGAGATAACCAGTCACTGATAGTTCAGTAGTTCCAAAGAAACAGCTGGGTTTTTTTTTCTGTAAAACATTGGGGTTTGGTTTACTTTCTTTTTTAGCTTTTTATAATGTTTTTAAAGTGTGTGCTTGGCAATTACTGTGTTTCTACCTCTTTTGTTTTCATTAATACTGAATGTAGCTGAAGACCTGGATCTACTGAATGCTAGTTTCCACAGTGACAGTAATGTCCCTTATACATGGAATCCTGGTACTTTGTTGCACTATGGAAGAGCAGAGCTTAAAACGTCTGATCACAGGTTCAGATTTGTTTTATATCTTACTTACCAATCATTACGATTTAACAGTTATGATTTGTTGCTCAGATGCTCTGCTTACAAGTTTTTCTTGTGTGTTCTTTTTTTGAAGGCCTGTGGTTGCATTAATTGACATTGATATATTTGAAATTGAAGCAGAAGAGAGGCAAAAGGTTTATAAGGAGGTGATCGCAACACAGGGACCACCTGATGGTACTGTAATGGTCTCCATCAGAAGTTCTTCAGCAGAAGAAAACTATTTTGATGATAATTTGATTGATGACCTTCTTCAAAAATTTGCAAGCTATGGTGAAGTTATACTTATAAGGTTAAAAATATTTTTTTACTCTTAATCTCTATTCCTCTTCATTGTCCCCCCCTTAGTTCCTGAATAAAGTTACTATCTTGGCATACATTTCAGTTACAATCTGCTTTGGTTTTAGGCCTCAACACAAGGGGGAACTTCTTCACTGTAAGGGTCACAGAGCACTGGAACAGGCTCCCCAGGGAGGTCGTGGAGTCTCCTTCTCTGGAGACTTTCAAGGCCTGTCTGGATGTGTTCCTCTGTGATCTGTGTTAGATAGTATTGTCCTGCTCCAGCAGGGGGGTTGGACTTGATGATCATTTTGGGTCCCTTCCAACCCCTAACATCTTATGATCCTATGATTTAGATTCCAACTTTCATTCCAGCTTACAGTTGAAAATTAGTTTTACATACCTGTATGTCTCAGTTTTCAGACTTAATTTTTCCAGAGACTCTGTCTCAAAAATAGAGTAGCATACTGACTTTGTCAGAAATCATTCTGACCAAAAATGTGCTATTTCTGTAACTTTTCACCAATTTTGTGTCCTAAAATCAGATTAGTAGTTTTCAATTAACTGGAGAGGATCCCTGTGAATATTCTGTTTTCACTAAGCTGTTAATTGAACTATATTTTGTCTAGGGATGTTTTGGTTTGGTTTGCTGTTTGGCTGTTGGTTGGGTGTGGGATTTTTTGTCTGAGTGTGGGAGTGTTTCCTTGTTTGTAGGGGTTTCTTGGTTTTCTTTTTTTGTTTGGGTTTTTTTTGTGTATGTGTTTTGTCGTTGCTGTTTGTTTGGTTTTGGATTTATTTCTAGAAGACTAGGAGCATTGTTCCAAGTCCCCAGTGTGATTTAACGTGCAGCATCTAATAGAGATATTTGACCTGTTGCCACACAGTTACTACTGAATGTGTTAATTGTAGTCCAAAATTTTCAGGAGGACCATGCTTTCTTTGTGTGGTATTTACCTGATTCTCTTTGGCTTTATTTTTCCTGTCATTGCAAGGATACATTCAGTTAAAGCTTGTTAGCCATCTACATATATTTAATGAACTTAAAAATTAAGTCTTTTCCATCAAGTGACACATTGAAAACCCTCTGAGATTCAAAAATTGGTAGCTAGGATGAAGTATTTTAAATATTGTTTGCAATGGGCTTTGCAGGTTTGTGGAAGACAAGATGTGGGTAACGTTTCTGGAAGGAAGCTCTGCTTTGAATGTTATGAATTTGAATGGTACCGAGGTAATGTAAAAATTATTGAACTTCTGTACAGCAAGAAAAAAAATCCAACTTGTGAGTGGGTTGAGATTGTATTTGGTTGATTTTAATGCTTGAAAGTTTTTCATGTAACAGTGTAGCACAGAATATATTTTTTTTTTCTTTTTTACACTTTTGATAGCCACACAACATTATGTTGCATTTCAAAAGGCAGCTGAGAGAATTAGTAACTTTATTTATAGAAGGACTGTTAGAGAAATGATGATCCCATATCATGGAGCATCTTCATCAAATGAGGGATTTCTAATTGATTTTTAAATGATTTAAAAAGCAGAGTTTTCACCTTTAGTTTGTAGTTTTAGTATATTTATAGCCTGCATATATTTATATTTTACAGTCCAGCACTTTTTTACTATACTGTCAAAATTTCAGCTCTCCTTAACTTCTGTACAGCCACTATTAGATCTTTGTGCAAATGTCAATTCTCATGTTCCAGTTTTCACTGATCTTTGTTCTTGTCAAGACTTAGGTTCAGCAACATGATGTTTGCAGATGGATCATTGCATCTACTGAGAGTTTCACTTGTGGTCCATGCAGGATAGGGCCTCAGTGTCATGTGTCAGTTTGCAGAATGAAAGCCTGCTGTTTTGCCAGTCTGTAAAAATAACTTTATTAACATCATTTAAAAGCAAATGTGTTTTTCTTCTCTCAGAATAGTCAGAAGCTTTCCTATTAATTGAGAAGGAAACCCAAGCTGTTAGATTTTCCTTAGGAAATATTTAGTAGTTGTAATTAACAGTTTAAACTACATTAATGTACTTGATTACTAAACCGAAGTGAAAAGCATAATTATTGTTGTGATGTGTCACTGTTATTGTTTAGTCCCAGAACTCTGATAACATTATTTGTGATATTTTCAGTTGGGTTTTTTTCCAGTCTAGCTAGAATGCTGAATTTTAATTTTCTTATTCATACTTCTTTTTGGCAATTCAGCTACTGGGAAGAACTATTAACATAAGCCTGAAAAATCCAGATTGGATTAGAACTTTGGAAGATGAAATGAATCTAGAGAAGATTAATATTGGGCTGCCATCATCAACAAGTTCCACTTTGCTTTGTGAAGATGCTGAGGTTACTGCAGACTATGATATGGAAGGTTTGTGGAAATAGAGTTTTCCTCATCATGAAATGCTTACAGTCCTCAATGTGGTTAATTTAATGCATGCATCAGTAATTTGATTTAATAGATTTATGCTCTTCTAAACCAGATCAATTAGAAATCACATGATTTCCAACAGCTCAACAACTTGTTGAGCAGTGTCAGTTTACACTGTAAGTTTTACTAGTTTCCTGACACTCTTTATATTCTTCACACTTTCTCCTGTGACCTACCCACTCAGGATGACATCCTTCAGGCAGCTTTGACAGTTCACAAAGACACCTTATAAGCAGGATAAGCACAACTTCAGATTGCAGAGCAATTATTTTTTTGCCAATACATGTAGCAGATTAGTAATGTTAATGAGCTCCCATGGTAAACACTGAAATTCTTACACCCCCAACTTCCCAAAAAGACACCAGGTGAGTCTTTGCCAGGCAGGCAAATATGAGTCAGACAAGGAAGTGTCCAGCTTTGTCATTCCTTGGAACAGACTGATCTTTGCCATTGATGAGCTGCTGTTTTCCAGTTCCCCAATTTTTGTTGGGTTTGTTTTTTCTCTGATGGGTTTTTGTATCTCTTCATGTCCTACTTTTCTAGCAGAATCCTCAAGTCACTGAATGTCACCTCTCTTGACCTGCT
The DNA here is from genome assembly GCF_015220805.1 of Pogoniulus pusillus. Lineage (NCBI taxonomy): Eukaryota > Metazoa > Chordata > Aves > Piciformes > Lybiidae > Pogoniulus > Pogoniulus pusillus. The sequence goes on along the minus strand of NC_087275.1, from coordinate 16,052,034 downwards.
GGCCACACTTTTTTTTTTTTTTTAATGAAGCCTAGGATGTGACTGGCCTTCTGTGCTACAGAAAGCAAACTGCATCCTGGGCTTCAGCAGAAGAAGCATGGCCAGCAGGTCAACAGAGGTGATTCTGCCCATCTGCTCTGCTATGGTGAGGACTTACCTGGGGTTACTCTGTCCAGCAGTGGGGCCCCCAACACAAGAGAGACATGGACCTGGCTGGAGCGGGTCTAGAGGAGGGACATAAAGATGATCAGAGGCCTGGAGCACGTCTCCTTTGAAGAGAGGCTGAAAGAATTGGGGCTGTTCAGCCTGGAGAAGAGAAGGCTCTGGATAGACCTTACAGATACATTTCTATATCTGAAGGGGACATACAGGAAGGCTGGGGAAGGTCTGTTTAGGACAAAGTGCAGTGTTTTTAAACTGGAGCAGGGTAGATTGAGGTTGGACATAAAGTAGTTCTTTACAGTGATAGTGGTAAAATTCTGGAACAGATTGCCCAGGCAAGTGGCTGAGGTCCCATGCCTGAAGACATTCAAGATCAGACTGGATGTGGCCCTCTGCAGCCTGATCTAGGTGGAGGTGTTCCTTCTCACTGCAACAGGGTTGGACAAGATGACTTTTGAGGGTCCCTTCCAACCCAGTGCAATCTGTGAATCACTGTTGCATTAACTGTGCCTCCACATTTTTGCTTTTTTTCACTTGCATGTTTCTAATCTATGTACTTTGTCACAGCTTCTTTTTAATTTTTACAAATGGCATGCTTCACCTCCTTCACCACATCAGAATGTATTCTTAGATCCTTGGCAAGGGGACCAGCTGTTTTTCAAAGAGCAGGGAAAAACCCACTACACTTTACCTGCTGACATTTCCCATGTGTATTCCATTTCCATATGTATTTCACAGGATTTTTTTTTGTCATTTCTTGAACAGATGTATTGTATAGATGTAATCATTTTATCCATAATGATTAAGTCTCAGTAGCTCACTTGCTTTGAATTTCTACCCAAACTCCTTAGTAACAAATACTATGTTGCAAAAGTTTCAAGAAAGGAGATGGCAGCTAGGTATTCTGGAATGAGTAGACCAAGGTTATTTTGTACAGGTGTTTCATAAAGGAAAACACGTTTTGGTAAGGGTACAGGTACAGGAAACTTGTAAGAAAAGTTGGAATTTCAGTGTCATAAGATGCTTTGCCTGTTTTCCAGTGCAGGTAGGAAACAGGACTTGTAACAATTTGGACACCTGTATGATTGGTTGATTTTAATAACAGTCTTATGTGAAGTGGTACAATTCCCTTAAAAGGAGACATCTCAAATCCCACAAATTCTGGTATCGAAGAGCTACAATTAGTAGCCTAGTCACTCTGTTACTGCTGAGCAGTGCATAGAAGCTGAAACTTCTGCATGTCATTCATGTACCTGAACAGAGAGAAGCCTGTGAGTTATGGAAGACAGGATTACTGTGATTTCCTTGGAGTCTGATGGAATAATTGTCTGTTGTAGGCATTTTTAAAATCAACACTGTTCTAAAGTTGCAGTTTAGTTTTCAAAGGCACATCCATGCTGAACTTTTTTTCTTTTATAAACATCACATTTTCAAGTAGCATGACAAATCTTGAAATCCCCTGCCCAGCTTTCAGAAGGCTGCTAAGTGAAGCTTGACATCTACTGCAAACCAGGGAAATAATTCTTTGCCAAGGTCTTCTTTGTAAAGCAGATTGTTTCATAGATGAAGCAGCATTGCAGTCACCACAGCATCATAATTACCTATGACATCTATAATATATATTGTGCATTTGATGTATTTTCAGCTGGTTTGAATACCTATCTATTCTTCATGTGTAATTTTATGACACAAGAGTCATACTTTGGTCGTTGAGCATTGTAATTGCTTGGAACTTGACGTTTTGCAGCAGATCTCATGCTTAGAGTCAGTTCATAATTTCCTCACTTTTAATAATATTTAACTGTTGTTCCTTTATTTTACATGCCTTTTTTTTTTATGGGGGGTGGGTTTTGTTATTTAGGGGACATTGATGACTATAGTGCTGAAGTAGAAGAAATCCTTCCTCAGCACCTACAGCCAACTTCAAGTTCTGGTCTTGGAACCTCCCCAAGCTCTTCACCACGTTCCAGTCCCTGTCAATCCCCTACGCTGTCAGATGGACCTACACTCCCAATGAGACCAAGCCGAGCACCCACAAAGACTCCTGGACCGCCTGTTTCTACACACGGTGTGTATTGCATTACTCATCTGCCTCTATTACAGCTGTAGGCCCAGTGGTAGAATACTAGCTTATATTTTTAGTAGAGATTTTAGGTTAATGTAAAAGGCTGTGTTGCAAAAAACTATCTAGCATTTTATGCATAAGCAGCCTTGGGCAATTCACCTCATTCTTTGTCTCTCAGTTTTTCGCATGGACAGTGGAAGAGCTTTGTTTTCCAGGTCTAATATTTAGTACACTGTTCCCTGGTCTACACTGTTGCAAACTCATTTACTCCACTTTTTTAGCATTTCCTCATGGAAGACACATCTCAGAAAGTTATGTGATAATAGCCTTTCTAAGTTGCTTAGTTGGAAACCTCTGTACAACAATTTTGTTGCAATGGGTCAATATAATCCTAGTTCACCTAGTCATACTCTTCAAATGCAGCCTATTTCAATTAATGCTCCTATCAAATTTGTAAACTGGATGTAGAAAATGAAAGCTTCTGTTTAAACTCAACTTCACTATGGACATTTAGAATTACAATGTTTTAGAATGGCTTCTGGAACTAAGTTTATGTCAGTGTAATTTGGAGTAACCTTACCAAGACTGCTAAGATGCCTTCAGAAATCTCCTTGTAACATTTGTTTCCAGAGCACTTAGTTCACATCTAAACTTGGAACTCTGCAATCTGTAAGTATGTTCAGGGTTCCATGAAGAGCATATACTGATGTATGTGTATGAGACAAAAATTTCAGTTTATGAGATCTGCTTCTTTGCACCATTGCTTTGTCCCTCTTGTTTTCCTTCTCTTGTATCATTTTTTCCAGGACTGTCTGTCCTCTCTGAAAACAACTTGCTTTACTGTGATTAGAATGTACAAGTGATTCATTTTTGCACTGTGTTCTTCATGTTCATCAGCTGAAGTTCAGCTTGGTGCCCAGCAGAAGGAGTCTCCTCAGAGCTTGGAGCCTAAGCGTCCTCCACCACCTCGTCCTGTTGCTCCTCCTGCACGCCCGGCTCCACCACAAAGGCCACCTCCACCATCAGGTAATGTGGTTATGTGTATCAGGTGTCAGGAATGTTTTGTTTCAAGTCTGTGAGATGAACTTTGAAGTCCATACCTAAAGTACATGTTATATTGTTGGTTTGGAGCCAAATTGAACATACCCTTTTTTCATTGGAATGTTTGGTTGGTACTTCTAATAGCAGTAACAGCACAGGAGATAACAAGATTTTTTCAGTACCAATTAAATATTACTGGGTTTGCTTAGTGAGTAAGTTTTAAGTTTTTTGTTAGTTATTTTCAGTTTAAAAATGTGGGCTTCCTATAACAGTGTTTGCTCCACATTTTCATGTTTATATCATCTTCATTTTTTAAAGATAAGAGAAATTCTTGTTCATTCATTGATTTGTATTCCTTTAAGTTTGGCATCAATATGTATGCATTTTGTCATGTTCAAGTTCTTAATGTAGAGTTCATATGGATCATATGAAAATATAAACAACTGAGCACTAAGAGAAACTGGATGTTCAGAAGCATATGGGCAACAGGGTTAATTAACAAACTGACCCTTGTCATTTTTAACTTTCTCATTCTTTTTCTTCCCTCTCACTGTACTGATATGTTTCATTATTGCTGCATTCATTTCTTAAATACTGTAAGGCGGTAGGAGTCCTGCACCTGCTAGAAAAGAATTTGGAGGTAATGATTTTAATTGTTTTCAAATATGACTACATAGCAAAACTACTATGGTGCTCTCTTGTGACAATATTAATATGATGATGTCCAAAGGTATAAAAATGGGTAATTCTTGAATGTCAGTGTAATTTCTTTCTCAGAGTTTGTATCCCCCTCTGAACTGTATTTGACTTCTCTGTGAAAAAATATTTATCCAGAAGTTGGTACATTGTAGTCAGAGATATTAAAGTTATTCCAGAGTTTTAATTTATTACATAGTCTTGGTCAAAGTATATCCAGCTAACATTTCTGTGAAAGCAGAAACTTGTCTTTGATTTGACAAGACTAGCTTTTTTCCTCACAATCCATGTCAAGGAGAGAATTGCAAAATGGATTGTCATTGTAGCTACTTGCAGTAATTAGCCATTAACTGTTCAAGTTGAAACTGCTGCTGGTCTGGCCCAGTTTCCCCTGGATGATTAGCAGTTCACAGAGTGCTCCAAATCACTGAGCTGTATTTGTCTCTAAGCTGAACACGGACATATGGGTAGTTTATTTCCTGTTTCCAAGTCTGAAATGTGCTCTGAAATCATTCATAGAGACATGAAACATCCTCCCTAGTTCTTGGAACTAGGGTGTATTTCAGAAACACATCATTAGCAAAGGAATTTATTCAGTGACTTTAAAGGCACTTGAAAGCTATGGGTCTTCACAAGTAACAAAATATCTTCGTTTTCCCTTAAATCTTACCCTTTTGGTAATGCTGAGGGCCTTATCAACCCTTCAAGCTAGTTTTGTTTTTTTTCCCAGCCTGTGATGGTTTGGGTGTTCCCTGCCCCTACACACTTTGGAAGTCACCCAGACTAGACTCAGCTGGCTCTGGAAATTTGAATGAAGCTCTTATTTACAGCTCAGCTCAATATACAAGCAGATATTTACAGTATATACAGTTATATACAGAAATAGACAAGGTAAAAGGTAGTACAGAAACACAGCACCCCTCCCAGAAACCTGAGTCCCCGGGAGGGGCTCCCAACTGCCCACCCCTCCTCCCACCCCTCTCAATCTTACCCCAGACATTGCCTTGTGCCCAAGGAAGAATGGAGGGTCAGACAGGAGGCTTAGGAAGCAAGTGGATTAATCAGAGAGAGGTTAGAGAGATGCAGCCCAGAGCCTAGACAGAGAGTAACTCCCTTATTTATGTTTGGATTCTTGCTTTTATACCTCTCAGCAAGCCTGTGAGTGAAGCAGATGTCACCACTGTTTCCCTTTCACAGACTGTAATCTAGTTCTTCTCACCAAAACATTCCAGCTAGCTTCAAACCAGCACACAGCCTGATCTAGTTTTGCATGTAATAATGACTCCTGTATTCTCAGAAATGCTGCTGCTTGAAACTCATCTTTGTCTTTCTTTGTCACACTGTTCACAGTCAAATTGTCCTGATTGGACTTCAGTCAGCTCGTTAGTGCATGGGATAGAGGGGCCTGTTAGTGGCCCTGTAATGCTTTCTTAATGGCTTTTCAGAGACTGCCACTCAGTTGGTAAGAATGAGGATTTTTTTTTAGGAAATAACTGACAAGTTTTGAGCAATCTCAGAAAGTAAGTAAAGTGCTTTACAAAGTATTTAAATATCAGCTAACTTATTCTGCCAGACAGAGATGTAAATAGCTCTTACGTACAGTTGAATGGAGGAGGTTATTGTGCCAAAGGCATAATATTTCAGATTTGTTAAAATGCTTCAGTTTTAGAGGCCAGCCAGTTTAAATACAGTGTGCAACATAGGTGAGATTTAATTCATTGTACTGCTGCAGTCCTGTATAGTTTTATGTGCACTGACACAATCCTGCTTGCCAGGTTTGCCTCCATTGTACCAAGGCTAGCCTCTATTTTTTTTACACTCTTTCCCAACATGACTTTCCATAAAGAATTGTAACTTGCATAACACTTGCTTGTTATGCAATCTTTTTAAAGGCATTGTAGTATTTGTAGTATATTTTTTTTTATATATTATTCTGACCTAAAGCCCATCCCACTTTTTCTATGCTCTTCATTTTCCACTCATGGCATAATGCTTTGCTTTACAGTAATACCTGAGCTCAGCTCTGAGCAAGCTAGCACAGGACTGGGAACACTAAATGTTGCTATGCTTGGGGAAATGGCATCTGTTTCTCTTACCTAAAATGAAGGCTCCTAAAGCACTGTGAAAATATCCTTTCCATTAGACTTCTGTAGCACATGCAGAGTGACCTTGATCATATCTTTAAGATGTTGTGCATTTTAAATGTTACTTTTTTTGTTGCTGGTTTTTTTCCTCGTGTGTTTTAACCCTTTTTATTTTTCTGAGGGCTTTCCTCCCATTTCTTCTAATGGCTCAATATGCTTTGAAAATGGGAGCAGGATTTAGACATTTATGTTTTTTGGTTTTTTAAGTTTGGTCATATTGTACATTAGAAGTAACTTGGAATTCAAAGAAACAAGGCTATGTACTCACTGCAGGAGTTTGCAAACAGTAGACTTTTTGGCTGCTAAATACAAAAGATTTCCACTGAGGTTTTGATTTTAGAAGCTGTGATTTTTTTTATAATTGAAAATCAGAAGATTGCACTCAGTTTATGCAAAAAAAAATACATTACAGGTCATTTTTTCCAGAACATTAAAAATTAGAAAGGTTGCTTAATAGCCTATTACTTTAAGTTAAAAAATAACATTTGTTTTGCTGTTTTCCTTTAATGATATTACTCAGATTTTTCCTGATTAATGTAAAAAAGGCTTATGGTTGTCTTAGCATTGGTTTAAACTGTTCAGATGAGGTTAAGATTGAGAGAAAGCACAATATTTTCAGTATATGCAACAATATGTGTGAAATGCATTACATTTTCATTGTGATTTTCCTCCAAACAAATAAAAGAAACACAGAATATACAGTTAAAAAGTTGACATTAAAGAAATGTAAATATGTTAAAGAAAATACATGCACTAAAGAAGCAAGGGGGTTGTAACTAGATGAACCCTGAGGTCCCTTCCAATCCTAACAATTCTGTGATTCTCTGAGACTTATTAGTATACACTGATGTTTATAGTCACATTAGCCTTGCAATAGGTGTTCAACGTCTTTATCCTGTTGCTGTTTGGGGTTTTTTGACAGAGTTTGTGGGTTTTGGGTCCATTAAGATATTTAAGTCGTTCTGAAAAAGTTGGGGTTTTTTTCAATTGATGTACATCTTTCACTGTCCTTAGGATTAATTTTTTCCTGTAATGCTGACTTATAGCATTGTCACAGCACCACAATTTTATCACTGTTGAAGAGTATTGTTAATAAGTGAAATCTGGAGTATTTTGACCATGGTGCCTTTTTTCTCCCATATAATAAATATTTTTAAATTTGAAAAGCCTTTTAAAATCCTCATGCATAGAAGTTTTCCTCTTTGTGGTGCACCAACAGAGGAACGTGTCTATGTGCTATGGTCAAAGAGGTTCTCAGCCTTTCTTCTCCTCCTGAAATGAGTTGAATTTATTAATCATCTTGCATAAAACAGATTTGCTTAAGAGAATCATGAAAATACCTGTTTAAAGTATGGGCTGAGTTGAGCTTTGGGAAAGGAAAGTGCAGAAGATCTGTGAAATGAGCAGGCTAGTTTCCTGCTCTTGGAGAGGTTTTATTGTGTTCATTTCCATGGGCATCATCACTGAGATGAACAGCTAGCTTTATGTCTCTGTAACCACAGAGGGTTCAGAGGTGTCCCCTGTACTCTCCTGGGCTGTTCTGTACCTCCATTTAATTTTCTTCAGTTAGCAGGTAGACTTCTCATAGCCTACGGTTACCACTTTCTTCCCCAGGGTTCCTCTGAGTTGCGTGGGAGAAGGGCAGAGGTGTAGTACCTGAGAGTAATGAAATGTTCTCAGGCAGTGCTCTCCTCCTCTGTCCCTCCTTACAAACATCCTGTTCACTCCTCCTCAGTGTTGCTTCTCTTGCAGAGAAATTCACTATCAGAAACTTCTTTGATGAAACTCTAATGTCAGTTGGCAGAGGCTGGAATATACAACATGGGCTAGTATTTAACATCTTTCAACCAGATGTTCAGCAAAAACAGAGATCTGACATCTCTGGAGATAATCACATACCAGCCTCATCTGCAGCCTTCACTCTTCCTACTCTGAGTGACACTTCCACCCATATTTGACAAAATTCACAGCACTCTTTCCAGATCATACAGAACTCCTGAGCAGATACCACACATTGGCACATGATGAGAAAGCATGAGGCTGTGTCATTGCTAAGGCAAAAGTTGCTCTTAAGGTTCACTCCTTGCACACTGGCTGTCTTGCCTTTCTCTGTGCTTGAGCCACTCCAGAACTGCCAGGTGTTGCTGTTACTTTTTCCTGTGCACGTGCCTTGAGGATTTCTCCTTGCATACTGTCTAGTTATCTATGTCCTGACATGTTTTTACCATACAATTTTACAGACCCAGTATATGCTTGATCATACTGCAGAAATAAAGCAACTCAGCATGATTATGCATGATTGAAAATATTCTTTCTCTCAGTCTGAACTGTACATCTACTGTGCACCAGTTGACACAGCTTTCCCAAGTACAGAGTGCTGCTTGGAGATAAATTAATGAGACAGATCTGTAGGATACAATACATTATAGAAAGTGGGAAACATTTCTTCCATCGAATTATTCAAATACAGTCAAATACAGAAACATACCACATAGTAATTCTCTTAAATTACAAGAAGCAGAATTAATGGTGACAGTGTAAGTGATGTACCTGTTTATTTTCAAGTGTTTGAGTGTAAGTATGCACTCTGCTTTCAAAGAGTTTCAAGGCTGACATTTAATATCATTCTGTATTTAGAAAAGTTTGTAGAAAGTGAATACTGAAGAAATTAAATTCTCTTTCAACTGTAATGAAAAACTGAACTAATGGCACATTTCTATACATGATCATACTTGCTGACCTCGAATTTGTAACAGTCTGGCTTCCCCATGCTGCTACAAACAGTTATCTCCTACATGTAACTACAATCTAGCTAGGCCATTTTGATATAAAGATGTCTTGTGGCAGTGTTCTTTCTGGTTTTGCTTTCTCAATCTACTGCTTTTCTTATGCAATGTACAGCTTCTCTTCTTTCTCTGAAAAGGTCTTGGAGCTCCTCCCAGTCCTGGGGTAGCTAGGAGAGAAGTAGAAGGTAACACACTGATTTTTGTATTCTAGAAATGGACTTCTAATTTAATACCTGACTAATATTGTTGCCTTCATTATATGAAAGGTGGTTTCATGAAGGTATTTAATGGGTAGGATTTTCCTTCTTTTCTTTAGCACAGTTTTCAGAATACCAAGTTGGTTCTTGTTTTGCAGTGATGGTGTGAATTGTTACAGAAGGCAGTCCTGAGATTCATGAAAAATTAAGTGAAAACTTACTCTGCACTAATCAAGAAGAATGCTTTCAAGGTTGCCTCTCAAGAGAAGCTGTAGCTGACTGACTGCTCAAGTAGCTACTATAGCTGTAACTAAATCAGGACTCTAGGAAGACTATTTTTTCATAAAGAACTACATATGTTCATATATTTTGTGGAGAGAAACTTCCATTTAAACAATTTAGGCTATAATTTAATATTTTGTCTCTTTCTGAAGAGCTCAGTGTAGATATTTTGATTCTGATACCTAAATGTATGTGACATACATTTACAAGAAGCATTTTTCTTGCATTATTCTAGTTGGAGTATGTGCATGGAGTATTGAATGGGTCCTCTTTTAGCCATGACATGGGTTTGGGTTTCTTCCTGTCTCTTTAGGAATGTGTCCCATTGAGAAAAAATACAGGTAGGGCAATAAAAGTCCAAATATAGTCACAGGATGTCCTCCTCTATGCTATAATTAATTTTGGCTATATTACTGGTTCATTTTTCTAAGTTGGCAAAATGCACAGAATAGTTTGGGTTGGAAGAGACCTCTGGTGGTTATCTAGTCCAACCTCCTGGCTAAACTGGTGCCAGGTTCCTCAGGGTATGAGTTGCATTACTGAGAACTGTACCCAGAAACCCATTCTAACCACTTCTAAGAAAGCAGGGTTGTCTGACAACTGGAAGCCAGTTTGATAAACTGTGTTATGTACCACAGAATATTCCTTCCAGTTACTGTAACTGACATGGTGATTTTACCTTCCTGGGAAATAAGCAACAGAAACACAAGCCAGAATCTTAAACCTCTTTGCCTGTTAGAAATTGTGCACTGGCTGAGGTAAAGGTAATTTTTTCCTAGCTTGCACTTCACAACTTGAATGTTGCATACAAGGCTTTCATCAGCATGTAAATGTTGAGGTTGGTGCTATAATATATCTATCCCCTAAACAAAATGAGTAAGTTCAGGAACTTCAGTGTAGACCCTGTAGATTGCTGAGCCATGTACAATTACAGGTGTATTCTTCTAATGGCATCATTTTTTGAATCAGCATATTACATAAGTTCTCTTTGTTTTAAAGACTGCTGTTAGACTATTTGCAGAATATACTACAAAAGAAAACAACTTCTAGCACGATTGAGAGCCCAGCTTACCTGCACAAGTGGGTGTCTTTAGCTTGCAACAAATAGGAGGTGATTTGACTTAATTTGTACTTAGAAGGGTCGAATTACTCCACATGTGCCATGGGGTAACAGCATGCTTGAGTAACAGCTTAGCTGATGGATAGACTTTAATATGTAACAACTCTAAAAAAACCACTTATGTATTTTTGCTCCCATTTCCATTAGTGGTAATGTACCATTGCTGTATAATACCTGTTTGTAGCTTATCTAACAAAGATAATCTCATTTTTTTCATGCTTCAAAGCACAAAAAAGTCCTGGAACACAAAGGAAAGATAACTTAGGTAATACAAATATGTGCTTTGTACTAATTGCAGAAATAAGTTGATTCTGAAATAGGTTCTAAGCCAGTGATCTCTAATGTCTGTTCCAGTTCGTAATCAGCCTCCACCTTCAGCTGGAATTTCAAGCACAGGTACTGCTGGATATGGTGCAACCAGACCGGTAGGTATTCTGCCTTAACTTCATTTCCCTCCTGTGTTTCTCCAGTTTATTACACTGGCAGTGGGGTTTTGTGAGTCATAACTGTAAGAAAACTGCAAAAGTGGCTAGTCATTTTACAGTTTGTATGAATTAATACCCTCTCAGCAATCCCTGTCTGTTCACTAAAAATAGGCCAAAATATACTTACTGGACATGACTCTGTTTTGCACTCTATACAGTCACTTCATAGGCTCCAAAATAATACTACATTTTATGTCCACTTTCAAAAAAAAGAATCCTGCCCAGTGCAAAGTTACTCTGTGTGCCATATGTTCCTGTTGACTACGTTGTTGATTTGGTATTAGAAAATGTATTACCTTCTGTGCTGAAATGTGTATCTTGATAGCAGCTAATGTATATCCCGATAGCAGGCAGTTACTGTGTTACATAGGCAGCTGGTGTATTATATTGCTAACTACTCAATATGTAATGAAGTTCTGTGTCTTATTATAAAAATTCTTTTTGATAAATGTTTTCACTTATATATGGACACTTAAATGCTTCACTGTAAGCAAGAAAACAAGAGATAGAAGACAACTGCCTTATTTCTCTTAACAGCAGCAAGCAGGAGCCTTGTATTAGGCAGAAAAAAATGTTTTGGAGACACAGTGCTAAAACTGACAGCATAATTTTTTAGGGCAAAGCTGACTGCATCTCATCCTTTGCAGATGTTAAGATTGTCTTTAAAAACAACCAGAAACCTCCAAAACAGCAACAAAAGACAAAACACAACAAACCAACCAAACAAATGTAATAGAAGTTCTGAAGAAAAAATAATCTCCTAAGACCTGTTTGGCCTTTCAAACCTTTGTTCAGCCCTTGTTTGGATTTCTTAACTGACACTGATTCTGTCCCTTTTATCAGGCTGTGTTTTGAGCAGCATTTCATTTCAAGGACTTCAGCACCAGGGACAGGAGCCACAGCAGTTCCCATTCCCGCTGCGTAGTCCAGGGGATTATTTTAGATATCCCTTCTGTTTCTTTTCTGTTCCTTTTTGATGTATCTGTATTTTTATCTGTTTTTTGTTCTTTTATTAAAATACAAATGACAAAATGCATCTTGGCAATTAAAGCATTTAGAAAGTTGCTAAATGGACTCAGTCAAGCATAATGAATTGGCTGTTATACAAACTCTTTGAAGGAGAGTACATAAAACATGTAAAAGTAAGATCAAGGATGATCCTTGTTTTGTACTGGTGAAGTTTCTTTGCTTCTTTTTAAATGCTCTTTGTGTAGAGAGTTGTGTAATAGAGCTTGTTCTGAAAACCTTTTCTAGAATATAGACTGTTCCTAATATTTTGTTAATATACCAAGTGCACAGAGTTTTAGAGGAAAGAAATCTTACAAACCACTTTGTGTCATGATAGTTTTGTGGTGTTACTTTTCTGGATTTTTTTTTTTGTTTGTTTGTTTGTTTATTTGTGTTTTCTGAAATGTATCAGTTTTATTCTTTCACTATATAAAACTGACTGTAGCTGCTCTTTGCAAATGGCAGGCTATAATTATTGCCTGAAAGCTAGATGGCATCTGCATTGATGGTGGGGTATCAATGTGCTCTTACAAGATCTCCAAACAAAGTAGTTGCTGATGATGTTTTTGTAGCTTACAGGAATTCACAGCCTATGTAAAATTAACGTTAATGCTAACAAAATAGTGTTTCTGACATTTTTACACAGGTAATTGTTTTATAAAAAGTTGAAGACCATTGTAAAAATCCTTTGCTTTGAAGTGAACCCTCATAATGTTTTGTTGAAAACTGTTAAAAAAATCCTTTGCTTTGAATTGAACCTTAATGCTTTGAGAATGTCTTTGCTTTTATATGTGCATGAAAAATCAGTTCAGCAACAGTTATCAATTTTTTTTTTTCTGCAGAGCCCTAATCATCCTGAATTATTTAGCAGTAGATGACTGTAGGTGACTATACATCCAAATTACAATTAAAATACTTTCTTTTTACCAATTATTATGTTAGACTGTCCCACCTCGAGCTGGAGTTATTAGTGCACCACAAAGCCATGTCCGTCCCTCTGGGGGAAGACCAGCACCTGAAACTCAGACCAAACCAGCTGAACCACCAAGGGGTAAGTTTACTATAGAAGTTAAACCTAAATGTCAGTGTTCAGTCAAGAAGTACCATCTCTGGTTTGAGTGTTTTGTTTTCAACGGGTGCTTTGCTTTTTCCCTAGAACTTAAGATTCTCAAATGTAGTAGCATTTGGCAGTTTGTTAATCATCCACAAGTATAGTAAACTTATCAGACACTTGGCAGCAGTCAGATGAGATGTAGACCAATAGATTTAATGTTATCAAGAGCAACTTTGATCAGATAGTTGTGTTCTAGTCCGGGCACATTGGTGTGTCCTGCCACGTCTATTGATCACCTTACAACACATTTTCTCTCCTGCTCTGTTCTGTAATCATAACATGTGGAATAGCATTTATGTTTGACTCTTAAACCTACTTCCTAAACTTACACATAAATGTTTTTTTAAAATGTATTTGTATCAAAACATGCATTTATAATAGTGACTTCCAAAACACTTTTCAATATAGCAAATATGTTTGTTTTTGTTTCCAGTTCTGCTTTGTATCTATAGTAATAATTTTTAATGAAGGTATGCTGAGGTTTTGATGACTTCTAATCTAGTTGCTGTGAACACCTGGTGTCCCTACAGCCCTTTCTTCTGCAGTTCTGTATGGTGCTTCCACAGACACATGTTCTGTTCTGTGCTGTTCTTAAGATTTGTCTTACCTTTCTTTACAATGACAACACTGCAAATATACTTGCCAGGCTCACCGTTGCTTCCTGAACCACTAAAGCCTCAGGCTGCTGGACCTGCTCAACCCACCCTTCAGCCGCCACCTGTGCTAAGGATGCAGGAGCCTCTGACACCTGTGGCATCACATCCATCTCAGACAAGTGCCCCACAAAGTTTGGAAGCCCCACAACCGCCTCCTCGTAGCCGATCATCTCACAGTTTGCCTTCTGATTCCACTCCTTCACAGCAGCAAGTAAGTAAAAAACCATTTGCATTTGTTTTTTATTATGTAAATTAACACAGCTTGTACTGAGTGCTGTAGATTTATGTGAAGCTCCTCAAGCAAGCAAAGAAACAAAACTCAAGTTCAAAAGACTGCACTGAAAGATCATCAGGCTCTAGTAGGATAATACTTACTTGGTTATGTATTGTTCATGAACGACTAACATCTTAAATACTAAACGTTTAACTTACAATTTCTTATGCTAGTTTTACAATTTACAGAGAGCTTGTTCTTAAAATTATGTTCTTAAAACTTCGTGTGAAAAAATACTCAGTCTAAGGAACTGAATTTTATAATGACATATGTATGACTTAAAACTGCATAGTAACTAGCCAACACGAGGTTTGATTGTATAAAGTCAGCTTTACAGATTGCATGATATTGTGCTCTATGTCGGTAATTCATTGCAGGAAGACAATATGATACATACTTAATAGAAATGCATTTCTCTGCATTCCCTAATGTCAGTTTAAACACAGAAACATACAATCCGAAAATTTAGTGCAGTAACATTAATATTCTGTTATGTGGGGCCATTTAGAGTGCTACTTTCAAAAAAACCACAAACAAACAAAAAACTAAAACAAAAAAGTAAGCAACCAAACAAAAACCCCACACCTTTTTTGAAGGAAAAGCTATAGTTTAACTGCTTTTTGAAAACCTATTTCCACATTTTTTTGTGTTGTTTATATGTATGTAAGGCTCAAGTACTTCACTAAAGGTTAGTGCTGTTAGTTTTTACAGTACCAGGTGCTAGTACACTACTTGAATAAAAGCACAAATTAATTTGTGCCCACTTCTTACCAAGAGTAAATCTGTAGGTTTTTTAGAATGTATAATCAGCTTTAGAAACCTATATGACTACTTAAGTTTTCGTTAGTGCTTCGATTTTTACCTCAAGCCTGCTTCTGAAGCCCACTTTCACTAAAGTACTTGGTTAATGCTTATTTTGTAGCACAGTGAAGCACAAAATTCAGTCCTTAGTTGATTTTACGTTCTAATTTAAAAAAATCTTTAAATGCTCTTCCTTTCTTACTCCTGAAACTCTCTTTCTGCTTGTGAACTTTTTAATTTTGGAAACTTAGGCCAAAACATAGCGAATATTTTTCAATATACAGGTAGAATATTAGGACTTCTTGTAGTTTCTTTGAAAGAATAAAGTGTTGCCAGCAAAGAATACACATGGGGGCATAAGATGTTTTAGAACATCATGATTTTGTGAATAGAAAGAGATTGCATTGTGCCTCTTTTGAAAGCCTCATACCTTCTCTTTGCAGTTTTACAACTGATCATATTGTGAAAGAGGTGCAAACAGTTCTTTCAAAATTACTATGAAAGTTACACTCATCTGCATCTATATACAGCAATCAAAAAAGTACTTAAGAACACTGTAAGCAGCTTTGTCATGCTGTGGCTGTATAGTTAACAGGTAGTTTAAGAACAGTTCAGGCAACTCTAATTTTCTTTGCAATCAGATTGCTTTGATTAAGGTACGTTGTGCAATCACAAGAAAGGCCCACGTTGAGCTTCAGTTTTTGTCTCCAGATTAGGGCTTTTTATTTCTGTTTCCTTCTTTTTATCTTGAGTTTCATTAAATGATGTTTATGTCATTTCTTAATTATAATTTGTAAATACGAAGTTTTCTGAGAAAAGATCTTTATATAAAAACAGTCTTTTGAGAGGTAGTGTATTCCAAGTTCATCCTTTGAGTCAAATCTTGATTGTGATATTTAAGAACATAAATCTCTCCTTACAAAAAGAACTGCTTGTATATAAAGTGTGAATGTTCAGGACTATAGATTACCAAGCAGTATATTTTTTTTAAAAGGCAGCTATTGTAAATAAGTTTTATTAATTGTAAATTAAGGATACTTGGGGTTTCACTTGAGAAATTTTATAAATTTTATGTATTTTAAAAATATTTTAGATTTTTTTTAATCGTGAAAAAATATTACTATAGACGAATGAGAGAATAAGACCATCAGTAGTCAAATTCTTTTAATCAGTCTTCAAAAAAATAGCACAATGAGCTGCACAATGGATGTCTGTATGGAAATAATACTAGAATTGGCTTGAACTGGGTTTTTTGACTGATAATGGTAGGTCTTGTAAGTCTTAACAGCAGAATACAACAAAACCTTACAATTTTAGTATAGTATATAATAAATGCTTATGGTTTGTATTCATATTTTAAAAAATGGCTTTGTGAAGACTTAAAAGTATTTTTAAAATGAGGCTGCTTTGTTACTTGGATCTTCTTCCTAATTTTCTTTCCTTTGATGTCTCTTTCACAAGCAGGAGCAACCATCAGGGTAACAGGTATCTGACTATTTACCAATCTTGTATGTGGTCTCCATCTATTCAAGCAGAAAAGATGTATGAATCTTGTTTTCATACATCTGCAGTCTCATCCACGTTAAAAATCACCTGTCTGCATTAATGAATTGACTGTCATACCATAGTTTGCTTTTTCCTTTCATAATGCAATTAAAGTCAATACAGTTAACTGTATTTATTAGAGCCATAGCAAATATTTGCTTCATCGTCTTTTATGAAACAAATGGAACCTCACATATGTCACTTAGTCAATGCTCAATCTCCTGGTCTCAGTCTATTTGGAAAAAGAGAGTGAGTATTTGAGTTAGCATTTCTCTCTAATACAAATAAATCCCAATGCAGTTGTATTGCCAATGCTTTTTTCCAAAGCTAACCCCTATTTCACATTTCTTAGACAACAGGGAGCTTCATATTAACCGATACTGTTTGTCGCAATTTTGAAAGCCTTTGGCTCCAGAATTGCTCAGAGGAAACTTTTGTTTACAATAAGGAGCAATGGAGATTCATAGTTTCTTTGGGATCTTGTGCTTTTACATTACTTGGCTAATGAATGCAGTACTTAATGGGCAGGTGCCAAGCTGCATTTCATTCATATTCTTTCTTCAACTCCTCGCATTTCTCCCTGGATGCCTATGTTTTAATATTATTTTCAAAATATCTTACTCTATACATAAGAAAAATAACAATACTGAACTACTCTTATTTACAGTTCAGTAACATGAGGCCTCACCTATTGCAGAAACTCTCTGACATAGGGTACCAGGGATGAATGTAACTGACATTGTTATTTCAAAAACACACCAGAGCAAGTGCATCGTTGCCAGCATTTGTTTCTCCAGGCAACCAATTCAGGCACAGCTGCAATATTTTAAAAGAAATTGCTATGCTGGGTAGATTGGGGGAGAAATTTGGTTTATTCTTCTTATTCCTGAGAGTGTCTAAAGACATAGTGCCATAGGCAGTGGATATGTGGAGATGTGCTTCAAGATACTCATCACAAATGCACTTAAGATGTTTAAAGACTGAGGTTAGGCTATCATTGTATTGCATTTTAGTTAATCTAGTTTTAGCTAGTGCCCTAATTCAAGCAAACATTAGTTAACACAATTTTCATTCTAAATATCCAAGCTATATGGATATATTAAGGTGATGCACTGAAATTACAAACCTCTTTGTGAAAATTGGAGTCCTCAGAAGCTGTTTTAATTTAAACTTAATTCTTTGCATTTACTTAATAAGGGGAAGCCCCAAACTCTGTACTGTTAGTGTGATGACTTGAACAAAGGTAGACATTCCATCTTTTTGTACAGTTGTTACAAGGTATAAAAGTTGCACTATTTGACAAAAGCTGCAAAAACAGGGATATTTTGGTTTTAAAAGATTAGAAATTCTGTGGAGAGAATGGTCTTCTCCATTTGGTATTATTCTAAACAATGATAACTTGCCATTTTAAAGTATTACAAACTGATGATTGTACCTTCATATGTCAAGAAGCACCTGGAGATGCCCACAGATGCACAGGTCTACAGAGAAATGTCTCAAGTGCATATACTAATAACACTAATTTTTCTTTTCATTGCATTGCTTAAATATTGCTTGTAACAGTAGTGTTATAAACTCTCAAACAATGAAACCCAGAGCTTTTTATTTTATATTTGTGCTGGGTTATCACTTGTTTAGAATACAGCATCATTTGCTAAGTTTCTTAAAAGATTTCTTTATATACAATGTCCTTTAGTGCTTTTGGCTAGGATTCTCACCTGCATGAAGTAAAGTCAAGCTGCATCAACCAACAAGGGGGGAAAACGTGTCTAATGACTAGCAGGCTTTTCTTCAGAGAAGGGGTTAAGGGTTATTGTTTTCTAGAAGAGAAACAATCATTCTACTAAAAGTGCATTGTACAAGTTACAACCAAATTGTATGGAAGTTTCAATTTAAGCCCAAGAGGTTCTTTTCCTCTCCCAGAAGAGTGAGAAATGGGAAGTTAGTAATAATCTTAGAACGGCTAGCCACATGATTACTAAGCACCTTGTTTTCTTTCCAGATCAAAATAAATGGAACATATGGCACTAAACTTGAAACACAGTTAAACAGTGACCCTTTTGAAGATTTGTCATTTAAGCTGCTTATGTCAAAGATGCAGACGTCTGTTCGAACATCGCCTGTCCTGTCTTCAAACCAAAAGGAGTTAATACAGTTGCCTTCAGCAACACAAAGAAATGCTGATCTTTTGGATACTGCAAATTGCATGCCACCAATGCCTCCTATTCCAACCTTCAACACATCCCAGGAACAGAAACGCAGCTCTCCAAATCCATTTGTTACTGGACTGAACTGCACAAATCCGTTCACTGAAAGAACTCCTAATGCTGGAAACCCATTTAGAGTGGAAAGGCAAGAGTCTCAGATAACTTCACATTTACTAGAGGGACATGCTGCTTGCAATCCTTTCCCTTCTCTAAATCCCCCCAGTTGTAATACAAGCAAGCCTGTATTTTCAGTTGACGCAGCTGACAACACTTTTTGTTTGCGAAGTAAATCTTTCCTGGTAAAAAATGTACAGCCGAAAGGATGGGTAACGTTTGATGATGATGATAATTTCAACATAAAGCTAAAGCCATCTAAAAGTGTTCCAGATTTTAAGCAAATCAGTTCCAGGAAGTCATCTGGATCTCCAGATTTGCTGGGCACTGGACAAAATACTTTTCTTGGTTCAGACTTTAACTTTGATACCAATTGGAATAGAAGTTCTACTGATGGCTTCTATACAATGCCAGCAAGAAGACCACCTGCACCTCCTATACCATCAAGAACAACCAGCAACCAATCCCCTGCAGATCCTTTCATTTCTTTGGCACCGAAGGTGTCACCTACACAAGATTTTACAGAAAGATAGATGTTCAAAAATATAAAAGGTTGTATTTGTTGCTAGATTTATCCAGTAGATAATTGGGCATTTGAGATTATTCTGTGTGCAATAATTATTTTTTAAATGCACTGAACCTTAACTCATAAACAGCCACTATTATTGTGTGTATAAATTCTGAATATGTATATATGGTAGAGCACAAAAAATGGTCAGAAATTTATTCAAGTCCCAATGTAATAGTATTTGAATAGAAAGAGAAAAGAGAGATGAGCTACTAATCTTATTAAAATATCCAGTCCTGGAAGTAGTTTTTACTTAGGAAGCTCTCACATTTCTGTTCCATTTGTGGAATCTTCAAAAAACAGGCTCCCTGCTGGTAGCCTTCCCAGTCCCTTTTTACTCTTTTGTTAGTTGATATTTATCAGTATTTACCAAAGAGCTGCCAAAGTTTATTGAGATTTGAATGTTGACAAGTATTGTTTAGAAGTGGTTTAATTTATAACAGAGGCTATGGATATTTGTAAGGTTTATATTTGAATTTGAGGCACAACAAAAATAGTTTAATTTCAAAATAGAAACAAAACTTTGTGTATTAATATATTCAATATTTGACTTCAATTTTCTGTGTCAGTACATTTCAGCTGTTACTGTGATGTATACTCACTAGCATTACTTCAGAATAATTGCTCCATATCATTGCTTTATTCACTACTATTTTAAACATAGGTTGTTTCCACAAACTGGAAACGAAACAACTTTTCTCTCAACCTCTGGAAAAAAATTCCCCCTAGGTTTTGAGATACAAAGCAGTCTTTACCAGTTGCAGACCACATATCAGAGTTGGCTTGTCCCACACTTCTGCACATTAGAAGGGCTCTCTTGTCCTGCAGAAAAACACGTGTGAGGGAAACAGCAGCCATATTACAATATCAGAGAAGGAAAAGTCACCTTAAATGACTAGGCTGTCTCCTCAGCATCCTCCCCATCTACCAGAGTTACTGCTGTACTTTAAAAATCTTTCCAAGCAAAAAGTAGAACGGTATTTTTCTGTCACTTTTGCAGTTAAAACTGAGTGATTACTCTTCACCCAGACAAGGACCATTCTCTGTGTGGTGCTGCTTTGAGGCAGTGAAGGCTGACTCACAGTTCTACAGGTTGCACTATAAATGTGCAACTCTTGTGCTGTTACAATTTTCTGAAAGTCACATCAGATTGCATAAAATGTGCTTATTATCAGCTTAAAGCGACCGATTTCCTTATCTCCATTTACATATGATATAAATCTCTTATACTGCAGTTTTAGGACACTCAGCTGTGTACTTTCATCCAAAGCTGAACGTGTCACACAATGTTGTCATCTCTCAAGGGACAGCAAATACATGCCTACACGCATGCTTGAGAGCAGACAGTACCAGGGAGTAAAACACAACACTCGCGAGCATTACATTTATACACAATGACAGTACTCTTCTTAAGCTCTCTAATGTTATCAAAACTTCATTCATCAAGTAATCCTCTCTTCTTCCTTTAAACAGTGTGTGGCCAGCCATGAGCTGCAGTTGGATAGAGGAGTGATGATAGTGAGTTTTATATTGTGCTTTTTTTTTTTTTAATCTGTTCAGGTCATTAACCAGTACTTGTACATTTTAAACAGCAGTGGTACTTATGCTCTTTGTGCTTCAGTATGTGAATTACCTTGTTTTAAACTGTTGCTATAAGCATCTGTGTGATTGGTGGTTTGGTATATTCTTACATTAGCAAAACAATTTTGGGGGGAAACTTTTTGCTAGTGGGAGTTACGTGATAACTATGTTCTTCGTTGACTATTTAATTACAGTGATTTAAAAACTACTGTCCAAACTGTACCTGGTATACAGCACCTCTACACTTTACGGGATTACGGATACTGAGTACGGTACTGCAGAGACCACAATTAAGTGCTCCAAACGTATAGTGTGTATGTATATAGCTAACCGCTGTAACGTATATTAATGAAAACAATTACTAGCAGAAGTTCTGAAAATACTAAAAACTAAAATTAGAAAGGCCCAACATCCATCCGTGACTTCTGTGTTCCCTGTGGCAAACCGCTCTGTTTAACTGTACCGACTTTCCCGCTTGTGGCACACACGTATTTATGGCTGTACCCTTCCCACAGCTGCACTGTCGGAACCCAGTGGCGTACCACATTCCGTGCCAGCCTGTGGAAGGCGGTGGTGTAATCATGAAATAAACATACCTGCCCTTCAGCTCCTCTAGCTCTCGCTCTCTGTCTGCCGGGGCTGCCCGGCCGCCTCCTTCCCGCCCTTCCCCCCCTCACAGCCCCCGCCCGGCGCGCTGACGAGGGCCGCGGGAGGCCGGAAGCGGAAGCGGCGGTGCCGCGGGCCGGGGCGCAGGGCCGCGCCGGTGGCGGCGCCGTTTGCTCGCGGCTGCTGGCGGGCGCGCGGGGCGCGTGCGGGGAGGTGGCGCAGCTCCCTCAGGGAGGTCAGGAGGCGCCGGCGGCCGCCATTGTGATCTGCCGGTATCCAGGGACGCGGATCGGTTGCTGGGGGGGGGAAGAAGACGGGCAGCGACACTAACGGCCTCGTCCTCTCCCCGTGCAGGCGTAGAGCTGTGCCGCTGCGCACCCCGGCCCCACCATGGTTCGATTGCATGTGAAGCGCGGCGATGAAAGCCAGTTCCTGCTGGAGACGGTCGCCAGCGCCCGTCTCTCCGAGCTGGCCCCCCTCGTAGCCCGTATTTACAACGGGAGGCTGAAGGTGCAGCGCCTCTGCTCAGGTACCGGCCCCGCGGCCTCCTCCTCAGGACAGCCGGCGGGCGGTTGACTCCCGGCACCTCGCGCGCAGCGGGGCCTGGCCGTACCCCCGGTGGCTGTGGAGCTCTGAGGCCGGCGGATGAGTTGTTCTCAAAGCAGCGGGAATTCGGCTGCCCTGGGCTTGAGCGCCGCTCGGGTCTCACGGGTATATGGGTTCGGCTGGCCCATGTATTCGGAGCTGAGGGGCAGTACTAGGAGTTTACCTTGGCCGCGAACTCGGAAGGAGTTCTACACTGGCAGAAGTTAAGAAATACCTTTCAACCCCCAGTTTAGCAGCAGACATGCCATTCTCTCCTAAAATTTTGGGGAATACTTACCACAAATGCTAAACCACGTGTGAATTCTCATCTTCTGGTGTTTTAATAGAGGTTTTTATTTGTTTTAGAGAACTTATGGCTCCACTGCACATGACTGAAAATTCATCTGTTGTGTGACTGAACTGCAGCATGTCCTGTCCCATAGTGGCTGCATAAATCCTTTGTGACCAACGGTGCATGCTTTGTGTGAATGACATTTTTGTGTTGCCTATTGCATGCTTAGTGCCAGGCATCCACCAGCCATGTGATAGCCACTAGATGTGCCTAAATTAGTGCTTTAGCTTGATTCAAGGAGGCAGCTTTTTCAACATTTACTGTTTGTCCCTGTGGAGATACGTGAGTGGAGATCTCTTCAGGTGAGACTGACCTGAAGGGTGTAGCCCATCTGTACCTGATGTGCTCCACTGTTGTATGTAGTGTATGAGATTGTGCGTAGGCTAATTTAAAGCTCCAAACGTGAGGCACCGTGATTACTGTATTTTCAGCACTTGCTCTCTCTACAGATCTACTACTGTAGCTCCACAATGCTTGCCTTTATGTTTTCTTGTGGGTGCCAATTTTTCCAGCAGCAGAATTCCCATTTATTGGGACTTGGAGTACTTCTGGTATGTCTTTTGTGAGATGGGTAATTAGTATGATGATTGTAGAGAGGCTGGAGGACCTTCAAGGAATGGATGCTCTGAAGTGGATTGACTGGATAAGTTGTTCTAAGAGAAAAGTAATGAGCATAGCTTGCAAGCTATGGGTCAGATGCTGTAGGCTAGGTGAGAGGGTTAGGAAACAATGTTTACATGCTGTCTCACTGCATGAGGCTGTGCATCAGTAACCAGCATTTACACCTTTGTGTTGGCTCTGCTAGAATCGTCCTGTTTCTTGAATAGACAAATTACTGTAGAGTGATTTATGTTTAGTTTTTCATGTCATACTGGGTGTGAATCTGTCTCTTTGGGTTGGATGTAGTATGGGCAAATCTATAGGTGGTCTAGTTACATGTACGCTGAACTGCAGAGAAGTTAATTGTTGTATAAAAACAACATGGTTTTCCATTTTGAGAAAAATTGCTTTCTCAAAGGTATTTAGAAACAGGAGTATGCAGCTAGATAACGTCAAGGAAATACCAAAATGGAAGAAGTTTACAGCCAACAAGTATTCACTTCTTTCCATACCTGCACTGTATTATTTACTATGATTTCATGAAAGGCATTAATCATAATATAATTACAACATAAATATCTATATATGTATATTTTTATACCTTATCACTTGTTCCACATGTGTAGCTCTTAAAACCTAGGGGAGAAAAATTTGCCTACATGTATGTAACATGAAAGGCTTTTGGAAATAGTATGTTCTCAATAACGCAGATTTATTTTTTTTGTCTTGCTCTCCAAACACTTTAAAGAGATGGAGGAGTTGGCAGAGCATGGTACTTTCTTGCCTTATAATATGCAAGGGCTGACAGATGAGCAAATCGAAGAACTGAAGTTAAAAGATGAGTGGGCAGAAAAGTGTGTACCGAGTGGTGGAAGTGTCTTCAAGAAGGATGAAATTGGACGAAGAAATGGACATGGTAAATCAAATGTAGATGTTTGTTTTCTTCCCTGTTGACACAGGGAAGTCTGCAATGTAATGGGGAACACAGAATGCATAGTTCTGGACCCTTCACTTCATTGTCTTGGAAGAAATAAAAGATGAGTAAATACTAAGTACACGTGGATTTCAGGACAGCACATTAGCTGACTCATGTCTATTTGCTAATTATAAAAATACCTTCCAAAAATAAATTACATTAACAAATGTACAGCTGCCTTCAAACAGCAGCTATTTCAGGAGCCTGTTTCACAAAAGATGAGCTAAACTATTAGCTACACATGTTAGTCTTCTGTCTTGGATTAGAAACTGATGTAATGTTGAATTTAAAATCTAAAGACTAGTGTATCACTTCAGTACCTGTGCTTACAGCTGCCGTACTTGGAACTAAATTCCAAAAGATAAGTAAACAATCATCAGAGCAATTTTAGCTGTTTAACATCAATTTATTTTCTTCATTTGTAAATTTAAGTAAATTTAATTTGTATATTTAAGTACTATTTTTCTCCAGAAGCTCCAAGATACAGTAACAGGTTGGTTTTCTCCTTTTTTTCTCATTCACTGTGACTCAGGCTTACTGAACTCACTCCTGTCACTTTCTGTCTGCAACTCCAGCCATGCGATATTGCCTTACCGCTTGGTATGTGTATGGAGCACTGCTTTACAGTCAAGAGCATGAGGATTGCATTGAAGGGACCTCAGTGATCTTCTTGCTGTCTGTCCCTGTACTCTTAACACCACAACCCTGGTCGGGTCAGCAGCTCTTCAGATGTTGATTGCAGGGCAGATCGGTTAAGGAGGAACCTTTAAATAGCTTGTTTTAACTTGTCATACACATCAGCTTATTCCAAGTGTCTTATTTTGTGGAAGATAATTGTTCTAACACAACACATTGCCCAACTGCATTTAAGCCTTTGATGAAGCAGTTCTGCTTACATTACAGCTAAATGTTTTCCCTTCTAACTGTTCTCAGAGAGAGGGGAGTGTCTTGTATGAAGGCATCCTGATAGCCTGTCCTGTTTGGCATGGTTGTTAGCAGTGTTGGCCCATACAGTAGAAGTTTGCAAGCAACTTTAACATAAAGAAAGCACCACTTCTACTTAATAGTTGTACTCTGGCATTTATTTGTTAGTGAGTGGACAGCTTTGTGATATTGATAAAGTTATAATGAACAATGTGTAAATATGGACCAAGCTAAATACTATCAAATAATGTATTTAAGTTTTCAGCTGTGAATGGGTATGAAACTATACCCATTGGATTTTTGTATTTGAGGAGAGGCTTTTTATAACAACATTGGTAAATGTGATATAAAATGCACATTGTATTTCAAAACTGCATTTGATATTAGATTGGAATTGTAATTAGACAAAAAAAGTCAGAAACCCCCAAGATGTTGTCCCTGGTTAAAGCACACATCCTGGTGCAGCTCAGAACAGTCCAAAGTACAGCACAAGATGGAGAATTATAGTTTTGGTTGTGGCAAGTATGACATTATGACTATAGCATTCTACTCAGTACTTCTGTTCCAAGTACCAGGCAGATGTCTTTGTGGAAAAGTAATTTGGGTCTCCCATGAGAAACATGGTTTTGTTTCTGAAGTTAGTAGGAAATACATCAATCAATTATCAAACGGGTAACTAGACTGCAGTTTAGTAGGGCCTCTTTTGCTTGGTGATTTAACAATGTTTTCTTTGCTTACATCAGAGAATAATCTAGATGGATCTTTGCTTGCTTTCTTTATAGTAAGTGTAAATTATTAAATATATGTATCTTATTTTTAGCTCCAAATGAAAAAATGCAGCAAGTTATAAAGAAGACAATAGAAGAAGCCAAGGCATTAATCTCTAGGGTAAGTTTCCTGAAGTTGCATGTGGTATGTGGAACTTTCTTAATAGGTGCTGTGTAGTTGGGCAGATAAAGAAAAAAATCATCTTTTTTCAGTACAGTTTTGAATAATACCACAAAGTGATACGAACAGTCTGATAAAAACTGGTGTTTCTGGTAATCATTTCCTTAATCGCTTTTGGCAAACTGGTTCAACAAGCTGAAGAATTAGACACTAAACTTCCAAGTGAATGCTGGCAGCTAAGACCCCATTGAATGATTAAATCATATTTAATTCTATCCACATGCTCTTATTTTGCAGTTGATGCATTATTTTTCTGAATGCTTGTGTTTTCCGGTAAAAAATTAGTTGCATTCTGTGATGCTCCTAGAATAAAATACCTTTTGTTCATTTATGTAGTCTTTGGAGATTTATGTATAATTAATTGAAAAAATTGTTCTGATCTCTTAGATTTTACGAGCACTTGGAACATTCAAACTCATTGGGACTGACCATCAGTCTAAGATAAGCATGAGGGTATGCCCTGATAAGACTATGGTCACAATTATTCAACTTCACTTTACCAATCTGTAGATGCTCTGTATTGTTTCTCAGCTTTCATTTCACTTGGAAACTGATTAAGTGACATCTGTTACTAGATTTCTCTTTCATAAACATGTGCAAGTAATTGTCTTCTCCCTGCCCTTAACAGTTCTGAAATTGCTAAGTGTGAAACTTTAAAACAGCATGAAGCCAGTTAGGCAAACAGGTAACATTACTGAATTTTCAGTGTTGCCTCTGCACATAAATTTGCGTTCTTGGCTGTTTTGTTATAAGTACATGTCATATATGTCACTTAGAGTGGGCAGCTCAGTGTTTACAAAGGTCTCATGAAGGCAAGTAGAGGAGCTAGCCTGTCACCTGGTAGCACTTCCAGTGAGCTGAGTTGCATCAGACCTTTCCTGAATTCAGACAGGATTTCAGCCAGATCTTTCTGAGTCATAATTAATGAGAGTTGTTTCAGATTAAAGCCCGTGGACTATAAAGATTTTCCAGATGGATTTTTTTCCCCTATTGGATTGCATCTCATCAGCTCTGTTTCTAAACAAGGAGGAAATCAATAATGTTTGGTTTTACTTGAGTGAAAAAGTGTCTGCAGATCTGGTCTCCACTTTGCAAGTCTTCCTGGGTCAGACTCCCAACTCTAAACTGTGTTGTCACTTGCAACCAAAAGTTGCAACATTGACACACTCCATGCTGACTTACTCATGAAATTACTGACATTCATAGAATCGTAGAATCAACCAGGTTGGAAGAGACCTCCAAGATCATCCAGTCCAACCCAGCTCTGTCCAGTCAACTAGACCATGACACCAAGTGCCTCATCTGGTCTTTTCTTGAACACCTCCAGGGATGGCAACTCCACCACTTCCCGGGCAGCCCATTCCAATGGCAATTCACTCTCTCTGGGAAGAACTTCCTCCTGACATCCAGCCTATACCTCCCCCGGCACAACTTGAGACTGTGTCCCCCTGTTCTGTTGCTGGTTGCCTGGGAGAAGAGTCCAACCCCCACCTGGCTACAGCCTCCTTTCAAGTAGTTGTAGACAGCAATGAGGTCACCCCTGAGCCTTCTCCAGGCTAAACAACCCCAGCTCCCTCAGCCTCCCCTCATAGGGCTGTGTTCCACGGCCCTCACCAGCTTTGTTGCCCTTCTCTGGACGTGTTCCAGTATCTCAACATCTCTCTTGAATTAAGAACTGGACACATTACTCAAGATGTGTCCTGACCAGTGCTGAATAGAGAGGAAGAATAACCTCCCTTGTCCTACTGGCCACACTGTTCCTGATACAGGCCAGGATGCCATTGGCCTTCTTGGCCACCTGGGCATACTGCTGGCTCATGTTCAGCTACTGTCTACCAGCACCCCGAGGTCCCTTTCTGCCTGGCTGCTCTCCAGCCGATCTGTCCCCAACGTGTAGCGGTGCTTGGAGTTGTTGTGGCCAAAGTGTAGAACTCTGCACTTGACCTTCTTAAATGTCATCCCATTGGCCTCTGCCCACCCATCCAGCCTGTGTAGGTCCCTCTGCAGGGCTCTCCTACCTTCCAACAGACCAACACATTCATTGATGAGTGATATTAAGGATCATTTGGGAAGTGTTATTTTTAGGTTTATCACTTTATAATCATAAAAATCAAGAAATATGACTATGTTTAAAAAAAAAAAAGTTGATAATCTGATAATTGAGGAAACCAATTGTATTTGTTTGTTAGCTAGGTAAAGAATATCCACAAGGAGGCAATATTCCCTTACTCTCTTTTTTATAAGTCTTGTTACTTAGAGTATTTGAACTGTTAAATCCATAGGCAAAAACTTAATTGCTTCTCTTACAGTTGAGCCTTGTTTTTCCTCTTATCTGTTGTGGTAGGGTTTGGAATTATCTCAAGCATTTGATCTTGCAGATCTCTGTACAAGCCATGCAGTATGCCAAGCTTTACTTTTTTGCCCACATGCTCTATTTTTTTCCCTAAGTTTTAGACCTGTAGCTCTCATTTGATTTCTACTGTTTTGAATCTTGTTCATGAATCGCAAATACTTGGAACAAAAGACTCCCTGTTCAGTTTCTGTGTGTTTGAATGCCT
Organism: Pogoniulus pusillus; assembly: GCF_015220805.1. Lineage (NCBI taxonomy): Eukaryota > Metazoa > Chordata > Aves > Piciformes > Lybiidae > Pogoniulus > Pogoniulus pusillus. Next base: position 16,023,639 of record NC_087275.1, on the reverse strand, counting down.
GTATTCCACAAATATTTGTTACTAAATTCCTCCCACACCAACCAACCCCCCTAAATGATTTTACTCCACAGTGTAAGCAAGCTAAACAGATGGGGCAAAAGTGTAGTGATGTATTCAGAAGTCAATAATCATAAGAGAAGATCCATGCTTCTGATATCTTTGTGCTCAAATAAACCACTGTAGAACCTTTGAACTGAGTACAAAGCAAAGTTTTTCTGCATATTTCTTTAAATTACCTATGATCTCTGCCCATATTTCAGAAACAAGTTCAGGCCAATGTATGTGTTAATATGGAGATGGTGAAAGATGCATTGGACCAGCTCCGAGGGGCCGTGATGATTGTGTATCCAATGGGATTGCCTCCGCATGATCCAATTAGGATGGAGTTTGAAGATAAAGAAGACCTGTTGGGAACTCAAGTACGCAGTAACTTACTTGAATTGCATGTAGTGCCTGGGTGAAGTCTATGCTATGCTTTCATTTTGTTAATGAAAGTTGTTTTCCCTTGCATGACAGATTTTGTTTAGTATTTTTGTCTGACAGTTTATATCAAAGCGCAGTAACAGCTTCACTAAAAATAAGTTAAGTTTATTTTTAAAAAGTTCCTTTATGTCTAGGACTTAATAGCTTGTCATTTCTTTCTAATGCTGGCACTGAGAATTTGTTGCCCAAAGTGTTTATGTTAGATCAAGATTGAATGGAATAGAGATTAAAATGCTGTAGATAAGTATAAGGAGAAAGACATAGCAGAAGTATAGTGTAAAATTACACAGGCCTTTCTGTTAGCAACTCCAGAAAGATTTTTCCAGAAATTGTTTTTGGTTTTGTAACTCCTCCAGCCATTCAGCTTGTTTATTTGTCACAGGCTGGACTTGAAGTTATAGAAGAATCAGAAGCACAATTGTGGTGGGCAGGAAAGGAGCTGAAAGAAACAAAGCTACTCTCAGACTATATAGGCAAAAATGAGAAAACAACCATCATTGTCAAGATACAGAAAGTAAGTGTTGCTGAGAGATTTCTTTCCCACTTACCTTTGACTGTGCAATTGTCTTTGGAAGAGAATTGTCTTTAGGTGTATGAAATGGATTAGAGTGGTTCCAGCCTGATATTTTAAAACTGTACATCTGTTTTAAAGCTTTAATTTATTATATTCTTAGGTTTTCCTTTAGTAATTCTTTACCTGTCAGTTAAATGTTGTAGTTGCTATTACTTGCTCCACAGCACTTTTCTAAAGTACAGCAAAGTTGGTGTTAAAAAGTAGATTAAATACAAACTGAAAAGGTTGAAAAACCTCATCTGGCTCCCAGTTCTACCTCCACGCAGAGCACTGAACAGATGCAGTCATTCAGTCTGACCAATTTTTCTCATTGTACCTGTGAATGTTTTTCTCTCTATATTAGGGCCTCTAAAAATCAGGTTTAACATTTTGTGCATGTGATGTGGATACTTCTCATCCCTTTTTCAGTTGGTTCTGTGTCTGACTCTGTCTGCAAGTCAGTAATGTCCTGCCTATGATGTCCTGAGTTTCTTGATGGCAAGTCTTCAGACTCTCTCAATTGGAAATGTAGACATGCATCTGTTTTTGAGAGAACAGAACTTGCTGAGTGCTAGAGTGAAGAACAAGCTGGTAGACCTGTACCATCCAGTTGCATCTGTCAGCAGCAGCTCACCTAAAGCTTCCAGATGAATTTCTTTAAAAGAAAATAGACTTTCCAATTGTCAGATGTGATGAAGCACATGAGGCCTTCTATATTAATTTTGAACACAGATCTGAGTAATCCTCTGGAGTAAACTAAAACCAGGCAAAGATCTCCTATTCCTCCTCTGTTTCTGGGCTCAGTGCTTCAGCACAAGCCAGTCATTAAGTGTATACTGGTGTGTACGCAGCAGTCATGTTCTTACACTGGGCTTCCAGAACTGTTCCAGTATTTTTTGGACAAAATGATTTTGTACAAACTCCACAGTTGTTTTCATGTCTAGTGAGAAGAATGTTTGGTGTTTCAATTCATTTTCAAAGCTTTGTCAGAAGATGCTTATCCTATTCATGTGTGTCTGTATCTCTACGTATAAAATCACATTCAGAGGCTGTTTTTACAAGTGTCAGATGTCTCGGAGCACTTGCTTTTAGCTCAGAGTTATTCTGGAACTGCAATTTGCTTTCATGTCTATGAGAGCTTCTCTGCCGCGGAAAGTGTTAATGGCTATGGCAGATCTTTTTATCTTCAAATGTCTGTAATAAAATTCCTCAAAGGTAAGTCAAGTGATTTATGTGTTTGTCATTTAGAGGACCAGAGCAGCTTTCATTTTCCTGTCAGGGTGACTGAAAAATTATGTGACAACACACCAGCTGTTGAAGTGTTGGGAACCCCAAAAAGCTGTTTTACTGTTTAGTTGATGAAGCTTTTAAGCTTTTCAGTAGCATAGTGACTTTCTATTTGACAAGAGATGCCTGCATTCTTGGGCTGGAGAGCTAAATTAAACCACCTCAGACCCTTTTTGTTCCAGAGAGGATTCACCATCTCCATTCAAATTGTACTGTTAGCTATTGCTGACAATAGCTGTCATCAGCTGTTTTCTACTGTGTGTGTAATTTCTTCCATGAGGACAGTTTGTGGAAAAAAAAAATGGAAGCGTCAAGAAGAACATTTATTTGTAGTGTTTTCTAGCTGCATTCTTTCCCTGCTTTACTAAGTCTTAGGCCATCTTCAATCTGCCATTAGCGTGGGAGCTAAAGATTGAGGAGTCTGCCCTGAGGCACCTAGAACTTGCTTTAAGCAAATATATTACAACCTTTAGAGTAGAAGTTTAAGTGAAATAGTCAATCTTGTTTGCAACTTCCACTGATAGTCACAAAGCTGATAGTGTGGTTCAGATGATGAGGTGAAAAAATAATTTCCACTTGAATGTAGCAACAGTTCTTCAACTTTTATTTACCTGTTATGAAGGACCTTATTAAATTTAAGAAATCCTATTGTCTGAAGAAAGATTTTTATTATCTTTGCACAGCAGCTTCTCTTCTGTATCACAAATGCCACTGTAAATAAAATTGGTGATTTCCCTTTCAGAGAGGACAAGGTGCTCCAGGGCGTGAACCTCTGATTAGTCATGAAGAGCAAAAGCAGATGATGCTCTATTACTACAAAAAGCAGGAGGAACTTAAGGTAACAGTGTCTTGTTGCTGAACATGAGCTATGCTGTTGCAGCTGCTAACCACAGCTTGCGTTCGTTACTGCCTTCTTAACCTATTGGTTCTGTTTACAGAAACTAGAAGATGATGATGATGACTCATTTCTAAACGCTGAATGGGCAGACCACCATGCTTTGAAAAGACAATTTCATGGTGTAAAAGACATCAAATGGGGGCCGAGATGAAGCTCTACAAACACTTTCTGCCTCTTCAAGCTGTTTAGTTGATACACTTATTTCCAAGAGGAGTTGTGTGCAGTGGATTCTTCTGGTGAAAGCTGAAATCATCACTTCATAGCAGATGCCTGTTTCAGCCTTAGGTTTTGAGTAAATGTTACATTTCTGTGTAACTCGAGCAGCACTTGTCTCTGCAAAGGGCAGAATCAAGCCTGTAGAAGTTCATTCTTTTACTAAAAGCTTATGATTTGAATGTTGAATTACCCATTTCATAGACAAATATATCAAGTAAATATGCAATAGAATGTCTGATACTGTTTGGAGTAGTCTTTATACTTTCTTCTGATTTCCTTTAGATGGAATAGTCTGCAGAAGATAATTTATTTTAGAAAAAAATCTGTTTTTCCAGGCCAATCCAGTGGAAGGTAGTGATGTTTATGTGCTTGTTTGCATTTCAACATAGCCACTTCCAAACTATTGACCTCTTAATGATTGTTTAAAGGAAGTATTTTTAGATAAACACAAATAGCATTAAAATCCTTGTGGAACTCTTCACTCTTTTGGTTTAGTTTTCATTGACATTGGAAGCCAACCTATTGATCTCACTAAGTTTAACAAGCTGTTAGCTATGAGATTTTCATACAGAGATTGACAGAAATTGGCTTACGGACATAAACATCACTTGCAAGTAGATAGGATACAATCAAACCAGATTTATTAGGACAAGACCTGTAATGTGGAAATATTTCTAAGACTATGGCTGGATTAGAAGTGTTTAGTTTCTAACAAATCAGCATTTTAAGATGAGACATCATTAGATTTATTGAAGAGTATTTTCTCTACATGCTTGATATTTACAATCCTCTTACTGTTTTAAGATGTATCATTAATCAGTTTTGGGTTCAAGACAAAAAAAAAAAGCTAGTAGATTCAAAGCAAATGTAGTGTCCTTTTCTGAGGAGAAAATTCTGATTTTGGATACTGTATGGTTAATGGATAATTCAGTCTTTAGAATTATTTATGGAGATTCCTAGAATGGTTTGGGTTGGAAAGGACCTTAAAGATCATCTAATCCTAGCCCTGCTGCCATGGGCAGCATCACCTTCCACTAGACCAGATTGCTTAAGGCCTTATCCATTATGTGCATAATTAATGTTTAGAAACAACTTGCTCAAGTTGAGATTTCTGTGTCCTTAAAGGATATGCTTTTTTCATGGAGGCCGATATGCATCTTAGTTAGATCACTGAGCAGTGGAAAGCCAGGGAGCCCCGAAAGTTTTACATGAGTATCAACATTTTTATAAAGAGAGAGGAACTGATGTGGGCACTCACAGGCAACTGAAATGATGTCTTTGTTTGCACCTCAAAGCAATTGTCCCTAGAGCAGCAGGGAGCTGGTGGTGCTCACCTTCTCAGTTCTGCAGCATAGAAAGACAAGCCAGCTAAGGATGTTGCTTTTGTAGCCTCCAGCAGGCTTCAGGATACCAAGTTGTACCTGCACACATTTGCCTCCTTTCTACCCAAACCAAACGAGATCATGTTCACAAACCACATCAGTCTCAAGAACAGGCAGTGGCTCCTCAGCATATAGTTTATGGCAAATTTTGATGTGAAATATTTTTATAGGTCCCATCTTAGGGCACTGTGGTGTTGCTCAGCAGCTCTAGAAGTCAGATGAATTATGTTTGGTGTCTGAACTTATACCCATGTTTGACATTTTTCTTTGATAGTTTTTTTTACTTTATTCGTGCCATAACCTTCATGTCAGGAGGGCTTAGTGGCAGGCAGTTGAAAACACAAATGTCTGAGAGATTATCAGCCAGAATCTTCCTGCCCTGCCAAGCCTGGCAGTGCAACAAGGTGGAAGTAAATTTTGTCATCATTGACTGCCCCCCTAAAAGCACCTGGCTGTGACTCTCCAAATGGACAGATCTCAATATTTCTGTCTTACATCTCTGCTTGTTTGAATCATTGTGAGATAACAAAGTGTTTTGCTAGTTGCTTTTTGATGGTGGGAAAAAAATTACCATTTTCTGTAAGTATGGTTGAGGAGACACTGATCAGGTTAAGCTGAAGGGTTTGCTGAACTGGCAGCTGAAAGACGGACTATAGAAAAGAGAATTAATGTCATTCAGTGAACTATTAATGGAGGTTTACTCCAGTCTCTGATTCATCTGCCTGTAAGAAAGTTTGATATCTGGTACTATTTCTTGAATATCAGTATTGTGATTTAAAAAAAAAAAAAACCAACAAACCAGTATGTGGGATTTTTCTAAGCTGCAAAACTTTAAATACTTTATATTTTAAAACTACTAGGAATTATTTTTGGAGGGAAGAAAATAGTGTCTTTTAACAGAATACTTTGTTCTGCCACTTCATCAGATAAAAATTAATGTCCTGTGTGACTCTTTGGAGGTTTTTAACCATTCTCATAGCTGAAAACTTCTTTCCTACTGTGTTTCTTTGCTGTCATCAAAGGGTGGGGTGAAGAAAGTCTGGAGATATTTTATGTCTTGGTACCACTGGCATTGCAGCTGATACTGATATGGTGAATGCTTTGATCCATGAGTGCTTAATTGAAATAATTGTCATAAAAGTCATTAATTTAGTATAAAAGTTTTTAGTCCTCCAGCTCCTGATCGATCCTATTGGTTGTAAGAGTCTTGGTTTACCAGAGGTGGTGGTGTGGCTTTACAGGGGGCTTCTGCAGATGTAAAAATTCTCCCCTCTACTCTGCAGTGCTCTCCTTAGTGGCTTCACAGGTATGTGTACAAACGCTGTCTAAGCCCCAGAATTTCAAAACAGGTTGTGCTTTGAAAGTAATTGTTTTGTTTTGGCTATTATATATATGCTTCAAAAAAGATCAAATTCCTATTTATAGATTGATGACTTTGGGTTGTTGCTCATTTGTTTTCCTCTTTTCCAAAAGTAGCCTAAAATATTTATGTCCTTTGGGCAGGCAGAAAAAAATGTAGCCCTGTTTATAAGCTTTTCAAGCAAGCTGTGCGGCAGCCTGGCACATTTAGTATCTAGAAGGGAATGATAACCTTCCAAACTTAATTCCAGGGATCACTTTGTTTCCTCTGCTGTTTGTGACAACAGTCTGCCTCCCCCAGATCTCATTTCTTCTGTTTAACAAGCCAGCTTAGTTTAGTCAGCTCTGACACGTGGTTTTTGTTCTGCCAGCCTGGGAGGGAGATTCCTGAAGGACAGACTGCCCATGAGTTACCCAAGAATCAGGGCTTGCAGTGTGACCTTACCTAGTAGTGCTTGTTTATTGGCACCCTGGAACAATTTCTTAGCGGGAGTTCCTTGTCATTTTAAAGCAGTTTTTTTTTTAGTTACTTTGTCATAACTGCATTGAACTTAGCGGCCTTGGCAGAAAGCTTCCCAGATGTTTTGGATCAGTTATAATGAATGCTTGAAATTATCCAATTGAATCCCTCTTACAAATAGAGCTTTCATCTTAGATTAGTATTATTCTGAGGAGTTTGTTCTGTAGGCTCTCTGCTCTGTGAATAACTGAAGTCATCATTGGCTTTTGGCCATTTGATTTAACATCCTTGACAGCAGGGAAATACTCAATAGCAGAGGAGGCAAAGCAAAGTTCACATAAGCAATAAAGTATCTATATCTCTTAATCTTGCTCCTTAAACTCCACTGTGCATCCATGACCACAAGTAGCTGGTTTTCCGTGATAAAAGCACAACACATTGGTAGAACCTTCTTCCCAGTGTTGCTCTCTCTGCAACTGGCAGACGTAACAGAGGACAAGAAGTTCATGATCTCTCCAAGACTTGCTGAAAAAGAGACAATTAAATTTGCATTATACAGAGGATTCTGAGGGGATGTTTGAACAGGACCTTTGCTTACGGTGCTTATAATATTTTCATTTCCTCTCTAAAAGTGAGGGGAAAGCAGGCATAGAAAATAACAGAAGAAACTCAATTTTATTCTGCATACCTTTGACTGCCATTCTCTGCTAAAATTTGTCTTGTTTTTCTTTGGCTGATAAAACTGTCCACAGGACCAATGCTCATCTGAGTTCTCAAGACAGCATCTGTGAATCTGCTGCATTCATATATTATGCCGGAAATTGCGTTAACTTACTGGAAGAAGACTAAAGAGTACAGGAACAAAGCAAGGCCTGTAGATACCTAAATGTCTGTAGAATTTGAGAATGATGAGATAGGAACTCTGCACCTAGGTTTGTAAATTGGCAAAAGTATTTTGATTTTCTTCTAAACTGCTGATTTCTGAAGTTTGGTAGCAGAAAGGGAAAATCTGTTCTCTATCAAAGGGCATGCACAGCAGAGTGTTGCTAAAATGTTTGGTTTGTGGCCACATCAACATCTTAAAGAGTAGAAAGTTATGGGAGTTGCTAATGCCATTACAACTCCTAATGTGCTATTGAGGTTTCCTTGAATAGGAGGGTGGGAGGAAACAAGGCACAAGCGCTTTGCTGTGTGTAGAGGGGGCTCCTGTACCACCTTACCCTTGCAGGAAGTGGACTACACTCCCCAGGGTGTGGTAGGGGTGCTGCTCTGCAGGGCACTGCTCTGGGCCTACCTTGTGCCAGCCAGTGGGTGGTCCTGTATCACGTTGTCACATGAGGGTCAAGTAAAGCCACCAGAGAACTGGAATTTGGCAGTTGTACTGGAAGGTCTTAGAGCAGGGTGAGACTGATGCACACAAAAGGCTTTAAAATACTTTGGTGGCACTTCCTGATTATTTTCCTTCTCTGTTCCCACGTTTTCTGCTTACAGAGCCCTTGTGCTCTGTTCTAAGTTTTCCAAATGACAGGAGAGGACTGAGGACTGCAGTCTGCATGGCTGCAAGAGTGGGTGTCTGTGGTGTACGGCCATTGCTGCAGAGCTGACCCAGCAGAGCAGTGAGCACCTGATTCTTCATTCAATACCCCGGTGGGCACAAAGAGCTGCAGCCACTGCTTTCAGCAGCACTGACATACTGTCAGAGTGCAGCTCTTGTTCCTGCTCACCTCTGACAACCACAGCAGCCAGAAAATGGAGGACACTCACCACTACCCTAGGGGATCCTGCCTTGGCAGAGGGTCGGACTCGATGATCTCTGGAAGTCCCATCCAACCTCTAAAGGTCTGTGATTCTGTGACCATGTAAGGGTCTAGAAGCACTGCTATGGATGTGGTCTGATGTTTCAGACCAACTTTGCTTTGTCTCTCACCCAAGTGACAGCTCCTGCAGTTTAAGGATCCAGTCCATAACTGTTCTAGTCTAGTGGCCAGCTCCAAGTTTGCAGCTCTGTTTCTTCCTGCCTCTCTCTCCCTCAGCAATGCCCTGTGACCTCACTCAGAGAAAGACATTTCACCTCTTTCCTGATTTAAAACGGGAAACTCGAGTTTAAATTTTTGCTGCTGATAGATCACGGTGGTGGAATTGCAATGCAACAAACCAGCTGGACTGCAGGATTGTTGCAGCTCTGATGGCTGCCTTCCAAGTGTGGTTAGAGAGATTCACAGGCTCATAAAAAAATTTAAATTTGGGGACCTCTTGAAAGATGCTACTTCTACCATGCACTTGGAGCTTGGCCTCATTCTGAATTGGATCCAGCTTCAGAAGTAGATCGTATTGCTTGGGGTCCTGGTTTTTCAAAAGGAAAACAAGCAACAGGCAGCTCTGCCCTACCAAGGTTTTGTGTCCCCAGATTTTCATCTCCCAGCTGCATAAAGGTGTGAGCACTGGCTGATGCTTTCATATTCCTGCTATCCCAAAGAGAAAAGCAACTGGGTGTTACCATCATGTTTTCAGGTCTTAAAAACACACAAGCTTAAAATCACAGCAGCATGAAAAAAGAGTCTGGGGAGTTGTATGGGGCTGGGTCAGTGCTCCTTCCATGGCTGGCACACCAGCAATCCTCTACAACCAAAATTATGACAGGGATTGTCAGTGGATAATCGCTAACACACACCCGCCTTGAATGGGTATTTGCCAGGTACCCTCAGTGTTTGGAGACATATTCCTAGCATTTGATGCCTGCCCACTTTGTAACCAGGATGTTTGTAACATCAGGCTTCTCCACAAGAAGCCACAATTCCTGCCATTTTCTACACTGCTAGAAAAGGAGGGGTTTATCAACCATGTATTGGAACCTTTTGTGGTTTTACTTTTCTTCCAGAAATGACAACACAAGAAAACAAATCAGTCCCCTAAGGCTGAAGTTGATCCCTGGAGGACTTAGTTTGAAGGGGCATCTCAGATTGCCTGGACCAAAGGTGACCATTGTGGGGCAGCCACCCAGGGGGTCTGTTGGGGCAGCAGTGCTCAGGGGCTGCAAGAGCTCCACTTCATCTCTAAAAATGGCACTTGGCAGCAGAGCAGGGAGTGCCCTCAGTACTGCTGAAACTCTGAGGTGAGGCACACCAGCAGATGGGGTATTTTGGGTACAGGCCTGGGCAGTACCTTGTGCTGGCATGGGCTGTGCATGCTGCAAACATAGAGGGGCCAAGCTGTGCTCCTCAGCAGGGTCTCTGTTTTGCTTTCATGCTCCTGAGCTGGAATTCATCTCTCTTGCTTGAAATGGCATCTTCACTGAGGACCACAGCTTTTCAGAGCTCACTCCAAAGCTCACTGGAGAACTCTGTTTGCTTCACAGGGTCTGGATAGCCCTTGGGAGCCCAGGAAAACCTACTACAGGTGACACCACAGGTGACAAGAAATCTCCTGGCTTATCCCATGCTTGAATACTCCATCACTCAGTATGCACTTGCAAAAAATGCCATTTGTGGCCATTTATATTCCTCAGGCTTCCTAGTGTGCAGGTAAAGTCGACCAGACTGTTTCCACATAAGGTCTTACTTCTTTGCTCCTTGCTTGCATGCATACAAGTTTGCATTGCCAGGTTGCTCCAGGCTCTGCTCTCCACCCAGTTTGCTCCCAGCCCTGCTCACACCTTCATTCCCTGCTGTCCCCTCTCTCCGGCCACCCCAGGCACCAGCACGCTGCCTGGCTGAGCACAGGCACCTCCCATGAAATCGCTGGGGTGATGCCAGGGATTTTTCCCGGTGTCACACAAGTGTTAGGTGCCACACCTGAGTGGCTGCTGATAAAAGGTGCAACTTTTGGACAGACTTATTTACTGCTTCCTGCAACTTCGCCCATGGATTCTTGGTGGTAACTCCGGGTTATTTTAAAGGCAGGGATGGGGAATTAAAACAGCCACACCAGCACTGCACACTGCCTTCCAGCAAGGTTAGGTGTTAATGCTGGGTCATACAGTTTTCTAATGCACAGCATTCCCCAAGCCATGCATGCAGCACGGACCTAGCAGTTATGGCCAAACAACTCACAAACTCTCCTTTGTAATGGCTTTGTTCTTAAGCTGTTGCTCTTGTCAGCTACCATGATTTTACTGCTGAAACTTCACCCCACTGCAGCACCAAATGCCCTCCCTGGAGTGTTGCTGCTGCCCTGTGGCCTTGCCTCGATGCTATTTCTGCCCTTATCTTGTAATTGAAGTAGATACCAACTGCAGCATTTCTGCTTCTTGTTTTCTGAGTTGACACAGCTCAATAAGGACCAGCCAAACCCAAGTGCTTCTTACCATTGCTCCTGTTCCAGTAGAGCAGACCTGTCACTGACATGAGCCTGGCCTGCTGTACACATAGAATCATAGAATCAACTGGGCTGGAAGAGACCTCCAAGATCATCCAGTCCAACCTATGCCCCAACCCTATCCAGTCAGTTGCTGTTTCCCATAAAATTGTGGTCTTTGTGGGCTCAGATCAGATAATTACACTCTCAATTTTCTGTCTTCTATGCTGAGTGCTTTTTCTGCAGTTCATCTTTTTCCGCTTTTCATCTTTCCTTCAGAACAACAGAAATAAATGTCTGTTTCTTGAGCCTTTCCTCATTTCTTTTTGCTCTATTTGTTTTCTCTTTAACTTTCAGACTGCTGTGAACAGTGAACATATGGGAACAAGGTCACCTGCTAATGGATAGCTTTCTCCAGTCAGACTTTAAAAGTTGTTGCTAGAAGAATAAAATAGCAACCCGAACTCAGACTATAAACAAGTCAGTCAAGGGAACAGCTCCTGAGTGAAGCTGCTTCCTCTGCCCTGCTCTGTTGCTCCTGGTGCCGGGTTTCTATGTTTGAGGACACATTTAAACAGGTATGTGTTATTAAGTGTTTTTTTTTCCCCTCAAAACACATTCCCAGAGGCTGTGAATTGCAACATATTGAGAAGCAGGCTCTTCTCTGTGCCAGTGGAAATCTTTTATTGCCTGCCTGCAGCCTGTGGCAGCTGGCAGAAAGGAAAATCAGGAGGGAATCATGTTTAAGTCATCTACGGGCAACTGTATGAAAGCAAGAGAGAAAGTAAATTTATAATCTTTACTTGAATAGAATGGAGTATTTCCCTCCAGGGCTGTAAATGTAGATGAGAGAGAAGCAGAGTTGGGAAAAGTGAAGTATTTTTCACTTTTGCTCCAAGGAAGGGACTAAGAGCTAAGTTACAGACTGCTTTCTGCTGATCTACTGCCACTACAGTTGCTTCATCACCAGGAATGAGCACTTCTGTTTTCAGCTGTGAACCTCAAAGCAGGGTGATGAGTTGGAAAATGTGCATTAGATGAAGTGAACAGAACAGCAGGGAAAGGATTCATGGTGCCCAGTGGCAGGACCAGAGGCATGAGCACAAAAAAGCACAGGAGCTTCCCTCTGAGCATCAGGAAGGGTGACCAAGCACTGGTACAGGTTGCTCAGATAGATTGTAGACTCCCCATACCTAGAAACATTCAAAAGCTATCTGAATGTGGTCCTGGGTAGCCTGCCATAGGAGGCCCTGCTTGAGCAAGGAGGTTGGACTGGATGCCCTCCAGAGGTGCCTTCCAGTCACAGCCAGTCTGTGATTTTGTGGCCACCCCTAGGACATGCTGTTTTCACACAGGCTTGAGCAAAGCAAAAGTCTGGTGGAAAGACTCTTGGGTTTTATGATGTCAGCTTCAGGACTAGAACCCCACAGAGGCTTAAAGACAAAGAATGAGGAAAGAAAATACACACATTTTAGTTACTATAAACATTAACTACCAGACAGATAACCTCCAAAAATAGATCAGCTGGAGATCAGCTGATCTGTATGCTCTACCCTGGGGAAGGAGCAGCAACTAGGATCCTCTGCCTTCAGTCCTGCATTCCATGCATTTGGAGCCCTGCCCACTAGAACTGAATGACAGCTGCTTTGGAGGGTCAGTAAGAGGAACAGGATCCACTTTTTTTTTATTACTATGATCTGTCAGCAGAGGGAATTGTTGGGATGTAGATCAGCCCCCTTTCTGATCAGGAAATGGGTGGTGCCTGCTCCCATGAGTCAGGAGGAATGAGCCAGCTCCTGACCAAAGCTGTCCCACACCTACTCACAAGGCCAACAAAAGGAGAACTTGCCTTCTCCCATCCTCAGGAAAAAGTTATTTTTCCAGACCAAAACTTAATTCATCAATGTCATGCAGTGGCAGAAGCTGTTAGGACTTTCTATTGGAAAGGGGGAGATTTAAGTCCCAGCAGGCATGCAGCCAGCCTCCTGGGCTGTGGTGAGCATTCTAGTTTCCCAGTGCCATGGGTGACCTCAGCTCTCTGTCCATCTCCTCAGCCTCTCTTCCTTCCGCTGATAGGATGCTAATCACTGCTGAGATTTTTCCAGTGGAGCACGGGGCAGTGCCTTAGTCATTGGAGCAAGCCCCCTTCCTCCCTTTAAAGTTTTCCCATGCTTAATTCAACTTTGTATCGGTAGGAAACCACAAGTCACGTCAGGTTTTTTTTCTTTCCAAGTGTCTCATACTGCTTCACTCTACCTAGAAGCACAGCATCTGAGCGGGAAAGCACAATGAACTCACCAAGTATTACCAATAGGAAGTGACATTTTTCCTCCTTTTGTTCAGTGAATTCCCTACAGACTGCAGTTAAAATATTGAAGACATTTTATTTAAAGGCAGGAACGTTGTGTTTTCAGATATGATACATTTCTGATTTAATTTTCTGTCTGATGGAATCTGACCAGTCTGGACAATTTTCAAATTAAGATTGTGAGCTTATTGAAAAAATCCTGAGAATGTACCTTTTAGTCAAGTGCTGGCTCAAAACCCTGATTTAGTATCAGAACTATTAACACAGCATTTCACTTAGGAAGTTACATGTCCTTCGTATGTGTCAGCTCCGGGAGTCTTTTCTGAAAGCAACCATTGTTGAGCTTGTGCTTCACAAATTTGCCAGCATGGGTAGCAGCAGAATTACATCTCAGGCAGATACCTTCCAATGGTTGCAATGTCACCTTTCCCTTAACAATATGGCACTGAAGGTCTCAAATGTAGATTGATTGTTGCCTTTCTGCCCATGCCTCAGCAGTGATTTTCCTCTTATGGCAAGCCTTAACTAGTAGCTATGGGCTTTAAAAAAGGAGCTGCAGATGCTGAGAGCTATTGTGAAGTCTCTGCACACGGAAGAGTACGGGTCTTCAGGTGCTATTATGTTACCCATCAGGAGGTCTGCTACGAAAGAGACCATGAACCTTTTCACTGAAATACTAGGCACTTCTTTGCAGCTTAGTTTCTAGACCTCCCAGCCCAGAGACCCTTCTTTCACATATCTCATGTAAGTAATAGCATCAGCTGGTCTCAAGCAGGTAGAATCTAATCCCTGTGTAATCAGGACACTGCTACCAGAGGATTTCTGTGAGGAAGGCGGGGTTAATGACACAGCAGAAAAGCTTCAAGAACCTGTGGTTAATTTTGCTTTGTCCTGCTCATGCACATGTTTCTCTTGCAATATGTTTCTCATGCAATATGTTTCTCATCCACAGAGAAGGTCCTCATGTAATTTAGGAGCTGCAACACACTAGCTGGTTCAAAGTGCCATGTCCCAGTGCAGGTGTTTTTCATGTTATGCTGCTTACATATTTTTGTCCCTTTTAATATTCCTCAACATGCATGTAGCAAGTGCCCCCAAATTACACTGAAAAGTAACCCATAAGATAACATAGCTTGCAACTATCAAAGCTTGCAGACATGTTTTTCACAGAATGATTGACACAGTCAAGGGTTTGAAACTCTCCTTTTATTGCATATATTTTGTCTTCACAAATAATTATATGCAGCAATACAAATGTTCCTTCACAGAAGGTACATTTCTTTTTTATAAAAAAGGGCTAGGGCATCATCCAAAATAAGCCTTTTATTGTTCATTAATGTAAAATGTATTCATATTTCTGGGAGGTGTCATATCCAAGCCACTGTTCATCCAAATTTCTTGTATGATCTGGTCCCTGCGCTCTATCCTTTCAGCCAGTTCTGCCGCCTCTGTGGAACTGTAACCTGAGTAAGGAGGTCTGTAAAGTTCTGCTACCTCATCCTGGACATCCGAATCAGAGGACTCTTCCTCCTGCTCCTCGTTTTCACTGTTCTCGTATGCTCTGTCACTTCCTGGCATTAATTGATTCTTCTTTCTGTGCAATTTCTTGATGTCGTTCGAGCACCACACGCAGATCACCAAAGCACACAGTGTGAAGATTAAGCCCACACAAACACTGGACATAAACAGGAGAGCTGCTCTTTCGGGGTGATCTGGAATCAGAAAGCCTGTGCTTAAAATACTTGACAAACTCTGCCAAAGTCTAGCTATGAAAGCATCAGCTGCCATTTCCAGAGCAATGCAGAAATCCCTGCCTCTTCAGAACATGATAAAATAACATTATTCCACCATGCTATTAGCATCTCGCTAGCATTCTCAAACAGCTCCTGAAGCACACACTTTTTTTTTTTTTCTCCAGCCATCCTGCCAAAAAGTGCCTTACCCTCATGAAGAGAGGGCATGGGAAGAGCAACTCTGGGCTCTGCACCACCATGGCAGCATCTCCAGGCCAGTCTGGGTAGGCAAATTTTTTTTCCCTTGACATGCCCTGAGATCACTTCTCGGTATAGCAACATGTGAGACAGATGTGGAATAGCCTTTAGTCATGGACTGTAAAATCCAGCCCTGGCTGCTTGGGGTGTTGCTGGGGGTTCTCGAGGCTGGTGGGGTCTAGGCATTTGGGGACTGTTGGTGGCAGCTGGGTGCTGCCAGCAGGGACAGTCTTGTCTTGAGGGGCTGCAGCTACTCTTCGTGCTGGCAAGTGAAACCCTTGCAAAGACTGTGAGATGATGCTCAACAGCTGTGTGGCTCTTGGTGTTTCCTAGAAGAACAGAAATCTTAGCTCCAGAATCACTTCTCAACATCAAACTTTGCTTACTTCAAAAATTCATGACTTCTCTTGTGGTGTTAAAAGTTTTGGTGATCATGAATTAATTTGTCTAAACAAAATTTGCCTTAAGTGTTGGGAGGTCACAGCAAACCCTGCTGTGTCCCACGCCAGAGAGGGCTGGACTTGGATTGGCTTTTATTTTTTTTCACTGCTCCTTGATGATCCTTATATGTGAGCAAACCAACATTTCCAAAAATGGATGTCCTCAGCTCTGCTCCCAGACTGGGACCAGGTTTTCAAAACTACTGAACAACTGACTGTCCCCATTGAAAATATTCATTAAAAAATATCTTGGCTGCAGTCTCTGAAAGAGTTTGGATCCTTCAAGATGGAAAATACTCTATTAATATCAGTTATGCTGTGACTGTCCCATCCACAAGACTGCAGTCATATTGTAATAATATTGTTACTACAAACATGAGAAGTTGTGACCTTCTGAAGTGATCCTCCCTTTTCCCCAAAATGCCATGATTTAATGAACAAAACAATCTCAGCCTCATTTTCTTACCTCTAAGGTATGCAAATGTAGCCAAGGAGTTGCTAACAATGGTTCCATCTTTCTTTGGAAGTCTTGATTCCTTTGGATCGAGGTCAACACCTGTGACATGCGGAGGTAAGGCAAATTGAATCGTATCACTGATGATGAAGCTACTGAACTGATATTCACCCAATAACTTTTAAACTAACAAGTGCACCTAAAACACAGGCAGGCTAGTGCTATGCTGTAGGAACCTTGCAGAACTTTAGAGCAAAACAATGTTTGATAAATATAATATTTAAATAAATTATCAATAAGAAAATATTCAAAATATTGAGTATAGACAAGCCTGGAGAAGAGAAGACTCCAGGAGTATAGGAAAAGCTGGAGAGGGACTTTTCATAAGAATGTCTAACAGTGGGACAAGGGGAATGGTTTAAAGCTGAGGGAGAGTAGTTTTAGGCTAGATTTTAGGACTTTCTTCAGCACGAGGCTGGTGAGACTCTGGAACAGCTTTCCAGAGTGGCTGTGAATGTCCTCCCTGGAGGTGTTCAAGGCCAGGTTGGATGAGGCCTTGTGGCATCCCTGCCCATGGCAGGGATGTTTGAGTAGATGATGTCTAAGGTCTCTTCCAACCTAAGCCATTCTGTGATGAACAGGAAACTATCTACTACCTGTGCCTTCTCCCATTAGAGTCTCCAAACTAATTTTACTTCATTATGCTTCACAGCTCTCAAAAGAACTTCCCAGGTCCAGCCACTGCAGTATACTCCCACTGCTGATGACAGTAAATATGCATTAGGCACATCGTTCATTTTGTTGCCTTTAAGAGCAGGTGCTGTTGGCATAATTCTTACAAGACTCTTCACCCTGAAAAACTGCAGTTTCACTTTTACTTTTCCCATGATCCCATTGAAATTAGAAGACATCATGCTAGTTACAGGTAGATCTGGATGGGCCACTCGTTTCATAGTGTTGTGATAGCAGAGTCGTGCTGGTGTGAGTCCTGCCTTGCTCCCAGCCAGCCATCCTGTCCTGTTTCTGCCAGGTTTCTATGACCCACCTCTCACAGACCAAGCCCTGCAGTGAGAAAATGTCTTATTTCAATCAAAGGAGAGCAGCAAGCCATATGTTTTTGATGGTACATACCATTGTTCTGTTTTACAGAAGACTTATTATCAATGGCCAGGGTGTTGACTGCCGTGAGGATCAATTTAGGAACTTGAAAAGATGAAAGACAAATTGTGTAGTGTTAGTTCGAGGAACCAGATCCTCAGTTCATTACCAATCTTGATACTAATGCTCAGTTTATTTAATTCAGTCTCAGAAGTGCTACAGAAGGAATAAGAGTGGGTGGCTGCATTCAGAACCAGCACAAGCAAGTGCCAGCCCTGCTAGTGTGCAAGCCTTGCCCCAGTGCCACAAGCAGCCTGAGCTTCCTCAGTGGCCTGGAAGTGTTCCCTCATGTCCAGTGGCCAGAAGTGTTTGCAGTTGGTACTGCTTATCTGCACCATATCAGTCTCAGCTGGGGCTGCTGCTGCTGTCTGCTGCATTGCCCTGACTTATAGTAACCTGAACTTACACCCTCACCCTGGTATCTTGTCCCAGGAGAGTGGCTGCACCCAGTGACACATCCTTTTCCTTCCACTACTGCAGATCTAGCACACCAGGAGGCACTGCACCGAATGCTGTGGCATGGGATGGTAGCAAAGACCATGCTGCTCACAGGGTTAGCACTGGTGGGGAAGAAAAGGAGGTGGGAAAGGGAATAAAGTAACTGGGGAGAAGAATATAATAAACATGGGGTGAGAAAGGGTTGGAAACAATTGCAGCAGGCAGAGTGAATCTGAAAGATGGAATGCATAGGTAGAGCACTGCTAATTTTCATCTAAAGATGAATGAAACCAAAGAGGACATACAGTGTTTGTGAGGGTCTAGTAAGGGCAAATGTGGACCTGTGACTGGATTCACGTGCCAGCCTGTGTGAAGCTCCAGGAGCATCAATGTAGCTGTACACAGTGTGGGACCTACCCCCTTGTTTTCCATCCCACAAGGGATGTGTTAGCTTGTACACAGTAGACAAAACAAGCCTATAATTTCAGGATAAAATGGGCTACAATCAGATGCTAAACTGCTTCCAGATGCTGGGTTTGGATGAGGATAATTTGCTTTAATTCTCAAAGAAACTAAGTCTTGTGTCATGTCCTCTGCAAAGCCTCTGAGACAAATTGTCACTGAGAAGGAAGGTGTGCAGGATGGGAAGAGATGAGTTAGGTGAGAGTCGGCTGCATCCTTCTCATTTCATTATTTTTTTCCCCTCAGTAAGTTTTTATGCACTTAAAATAATGAGAAGAGATAAAAGCAGGTGCATCATGCAGACAGTGACAGTTCACATTTCTTGTTAGATGAATGGGGCCTTCAGATACTCAGATCTTGGCACCTGTTCCTGTACTATGTGAAGGCAGATTGACTGATTTGTCAGCCTGATGTAAAGGAGGGGGAAGCAAGAAATTTCAGGTATGAAGCTCACCTCTATCCCACACAGAAACATTTGAAAATACATAGTGTATAAGAAAAGTTACACAGAACAGAGGAGACTGAAGTTTGCAGCTTAGCATAGTTTTCATTTGAAAAAACAACTAAAAATAGCACTTCTTTCTGAGCAGAACTTTTGTGTGTGGGCTCAAAGTCACAGTTGTTTCCTTTCCTGATGAAGGACTTTTTTCAAGACTCTTAGCTCCCGTTTGCAATAGAAGGCCAACAGAGATAGGGGAGAATGAGCTCATGTCTATTTTGGCTTGTACCTCATCGTAACTCTTAACTGTTTTCCAGTGGCTGAATACTTCTGTTGGTGGATGAGGCAGACAGTGAGCAGGTTGTTTTGTTTTCAGACTGCACTCTGAGCTGGCTGTTATGAACAATATGCATTTGTTATGTACAATATCCTGGGAGGACAGACCATCCCCAGGGCCTTGGTGTGACCTGAAACTTCTGTTGCATGGGCACCAGCTCAGGCGAAGGCTCCTTCACTTGGGCAGATGTTCCTCCTGCTCCTCTCCCAGGGGGAACCTCCCTGGGCTTTGCTTGCTACAGGACTAAATCCTTTACCCAGAGCTTCCCATCATGTTTGCATAGCTACTTAATTTGGCATTCAAATATTTATTGCAGGGGGATGCTTAATTCAAAATGGGAAGGACCAAAAAGGCCCCTGATTGCCTGCATTGTTCATTTTTATTATGGTTTTATTTCAGACATGAGGACTTTAGGCTGCCTCAGGTCACTAAGGTACAGAAACACTGGTACTAGCATAAGGAATTTGTATCAATACACCTATATTACAACTTGTGTCAGCACTATGTCAGGAAGACTCGAGTCAGTCACCTACAGCAAGCTGCCAAAGACAGCCCACAGACAGTGTCTTCTAAGAGAGGTTCCTGAAGTTCAGCCTCAGCAAGAACCAGGAGATGCCACCTTGTGCAGATATGAGATGATGCTGAGTAGGTTATTGGGAGCGCTCAAAACTGCTAGAAGCCAGCATGTTCTGGCTCCTGCTGAGCTTCTACTAGCAGGAATTAGCTGCAAAACTAAAAGTGCAGCCAGACACACTAGCCTTAAATGGTCGTTGACCCATGAAGTGGGGAGTATGATTATTTTTCACATTCCTGATCATGATGAAAATACTTTCAAGTGTGGCACAGCCCTCAGAGACTCTGCTCTGCTGTGCTCCTGTCACTTCAGAGGAAGGCCTGTTTATCTCATCTTGGGAAGCATTAGGTTATCAGGAATCTTCTAGAGGGGAAAGAATGTGAAATGTCATTCTGAGATATGGCCAAACTCTTCCCATGTTCACCAGATGATCTCTAAAATAGTTAGACCTGCAAATCATTGGCTAATGCTCTGGATTGCACAGCTCAGTAGAATCTGGCAGAAGGAAAAGTCTTCAAAATGTGCCAGCAACACACAAGAACACTATTTATTACCCACATGCTTTTGCAAAGCCACTCCACTAAATAATAGAACACAGAACATCACTGCAAACAAACCTCTGCTGTTTTTCTAGTACACAGATATGCAGGACAGGATATATTGTTACAACTATTCTTAGTAAAAACTAAAGAGAATTCCTTTAGCTCATTTGAAAAGTTACTGCAGCATGATAAGATGACATATTAGTGCAAAGGCAGTATTCAACAACATAAAGCTGAATTACTGCAATGCCTCTCACCTCACAGCTAACTCAGGAGGAAGCTGAAAATCTCTCATGCCAGCAAAGAAGCAGCGAGGGCTCATTTTCCTCTGATCATCGGCTACACAGTGATCTAGCAATCAAGCCTATGCTGCTGTTCCCAAAAGCACGTCTCAGATAACCTGTGCCCTCTAACCACTACTCACTAGAGATGCAGCAAAAGGACTCTTTGATATGTCCCTGTGGAGCTACTGCTTTGACTCCCTGCAGACCAGAAAGAGTCAGAAAGGAGAAGGGCTGGCAGCTTTCCAACCAGTGCACAGTAAGCAGATCAGTAACTCTGTAAAAAAATGTTTATGCATCCTCAGTTGGAGCAGAGGTGTGTGAGAGATAATCACCCCTGACCCTCATGCTTCAGCCCCAGAGCTAGCCAGCAGCAAAAAGCAGAGCCTGAGGAAATCTGTTCAAGGCTTAAGTAAAGTGCAGTCATTCCTAAAAATGTGCAATAGAAAACAAGATGCTACACAGAAGTTCTGCAACTGCCTTTCTCTCCCTTTATTGATATTACACTTGACTCTCCCACAGCCTTTGCTTTTGAGAAAAATAATTGTAGGGAATTCTGCTTTCCACTGATGGAAAAGTATTAGCCTGTGGTAAAGAATATGGAAAACTGCTCCCTTTTTGTCTGAGGAAAGAGCTGAAGTAGGCTTCAGTCCTGCAGGGGATGTATAACCCCAAACCCTTACTTATAGTGAGACTCTGCCCATGAGAAAGGAAATCCCTCTGCAAGGCTGAAGGCTGTAGGTGTGCTCATGTGAATCAGGTTTCAGGACTGGGCTTGTAACACAGTGCTTCAATTATACTGGACTGCTTTACCTGTACTGATGGTAGGCAATGCCAGGCTATGTTTCCTAGCTCTGTTGCAGACTCTTAATTCAATATTATTTCTCAAAATACTTAATTATTTTGTTGCCAATTGCATTTTTACAAGAAAAAAAAAACAAAACTCAATGTCTAAGTTTACATTTGGTGCAGCTCTGCCCATGGGTTTGCTCACATCTTTTGGTTGTTCTTGTATGGCTATATCACAAACTTCCTATGTTAAAAGGCAGGGGAGATTTAGGAAGCCTCTGGGTGCATGTGTATGTCTCTGTATGTGTGCACCTTTTGGCACTGTTTTGCTTTGCAAACAGAATGGGAATTTAAAAATGGTCACAGATTAGCTCTTACCGCATGCATAGCTGACGTTAAGGTGTTTTGTCACTCCAGGTAGGCATGGACTTCCAAAATCCTGGCTAGTGACAATGAATTTGCATCTCTGTTTCCCATAACACCTTTTTGATAAAACTTCTAGCGCCGTGTAAGACAAGCAGTCTGAAAGAAAAGTGCATACAATGAATATACAACACTGGTGTTATTAGAAATGATAGCTGCTACTTGCATCACTAAACATCACAGAATCATAGAACTTTAGAGGTTGGAAGGGACCTCCAGAGATCATTGAGTCCAACCCCCTGCCAAGGCAGGATCCCCTAGGGTAGTTAGCAAAGGAAGGCATCCAGGAGGGGTTTGGAAGTCTCCAGAGAAGGAGACTCCACAACCTCTCTGGGCAGCCTGTTTCAGTGCTCTGTCACCCTCACTGTAAAGAAGTTTCTCCTCATGTTGAGACCTTCTATATTCAAGTTTGTAGCCATTGCTCCTTGTCTTATTGCTGCTGACCAGCGAAAAGAGATTGGCCCCATCTACTTGACACCCACCCCTCAGATATTTGTGTACATTGATCAGATCTCTTCTCAGTCTTCTCTTCTCCAGACTAAACAGCCATAGGTTTCTCAGTCTCTCTTCACAGGGGAGATGCTAAAGTCTCCCAGTCATTTTTGTGGCTCTCCACTGGACTTTTTCCAGCGGGTCCCTGTCTCTTGAACTGGGGAACCTAAAACTGGACACAGTATTCTAGGTGTGGTCTCACCAGGGCACAGTAGAGGGGCAGCAGATGCAAATCTAATCTTTATTTCAGGCAGATGTTTGCCTAAGCAGGATTTCAGAATTAAAGACTATGATCTGTCAATGCAAGGACAGCTGCAATGAAAATGTGAACCTGCAGCAAGCTAACTACCTCATGCTGACTTCCAGGTGCAGTAAGATTCATGTCAAGCTCCCGATGAGGTGTCCACTGTAAGATCTCTATGTTTCCTTCATGATGACTTGGAGAAAAAAAAGCACATCCAAATAGTTCTCCATCTATTCCATCTCAAAATGACTGCGCAAACAAAGGGAGAGGCAATGCTGTTTGGAGGTCTTCCTCTTGGGCCTTGCACGATGGAAATGATTTGACTGGATGCCTAATTTCAGTTAAAGTCAGGTAAGACCAATTTTTCTGTGTTGTGACAGCTTGGGCTACAGTGAAATTTGGTGTACTAAATGTAGCTTTTTGCTTTATTATGTCTGTCACTGGTAGGAGCCATTCTGCCATTGGTGAAGAGGTCAAAATGGACTCAGTATTTAAACAGGGAAATAGTTGTCTGCTTCCATTCCAAATTCCAGGCTGTTCTCGTAAAATGCCACCACAAGCCAAGTTTGCATGCCTAAAGCAACCACAACAACATCTATTCTGCCCTAATTACAATAGGTAACCCACATCATTTTCAAAGCAGCCTAAACTTTCCTGACTTTGCACAAACAAAGAAAATCCAGGTCTCTCTATGGACTGGGCAAGAGGCACACATCAGGTGTGAAAACCTGCCTTGCTAACATCTGCACTCAAATCTGGAATTCCCTTAGTCAAGACTTAATGCCCTCCACTACAATTTGTAAGATAATAAAACTTGACTAGCAAGATTTTGCACTGCAGCTGGAATGATCTGAGTGGGAAAGCATGTATCACTCAAAATTCTGCTTTAAAACAAAAAAAGAGAGAATGTCTTTAGATGTGATTAAATTAGTGGTATCCACACATGCTAAACTTCAAGCCACAAATCAAAACATCCATTAGTTTTGGGTTTGAAAATGAAAGTATGCAGAAATTACAAGCCTGGAGTAAGTAATACTTTGCTGAAGCTGTCTGCTTCCAGTCAGTGTGACCTAACACATTTTGTGACTTGCTGGATGATAGATATTTCTTACTCCAGCCTTCAGAGGCATGGACACCTCAAAGGTCTGAAAACATATTTTTCTGGGCATTAAAGTAGCCCTTCCTCTAATAAAACTCAAACAAGGATGGCATCATGTCACTTTCCAACTGCTGAAGCTAATTTGTGACCTTAAAGGAAGGAGAAACAGTGTTTGCATACACATTGAAAAGGTTCCCCAAATCAGCCTTACTTGAAAAGAAAGAGGAGGTTTGAGACTGGAGTTCTTGACAAAAAGTGACATTAAATAAGTGAAAATGGGACAAATTTGTGATTTTTAGAGTTAATGCCCTGACACCAGCACTAAATAAGTTATGTACTTGAGCACAGCCATCAGGAGATTCTGGACTGATTGCTTCAGCAAAAGTCTCACAGGTTACCTTTGGGCATGGAATTTTAGTAAAGTATCTATTCCTTTGACTTCTTGGAAACTTAAAATTCTAATGCCCCTATGTCAGGGAAGGCTGACCTAAACCTTGTGTACATCTGATGAAGTAACTCAGTGCTTTAGTTTCCCTCCCTGGCAATTTCAGATGAGTAATGATATATTCAGGTAGACATTTTAGGCAGCCAAGTAGCTTATTTTGGCAAGTACAAAAACAACTGAAGAATATCAGGAGGAATTATCAGATGATTCATAAATGGATGTCTTGGGAGTAGTACAGAAATCTGCAAACTGACATGTTTTTCTACAAAATTTCCTGCCCTGGATGCTACTCAGAGTGTCTTAAAAAAACAGGAGGCTGTTGTGCTGATGGTTTTCTACACATTCAGTGATACAGTGAGTACATGTTTCGGTTTGCCTTTGGTAGATGTTTGCTCATGTTTCTCTGAGAGTTAATAGCTTCTTATCATTTATACTCATGTTGGATTTGGCTCTTCTACCTGAGAGGCCAGTCATCATATGCCTGCAGGCTCTTGGCAGGGCTGTTTTTGGAGAACTTCCCAAGTCTTGCCTGGTGTCACAGGTGAGGAAATGCAAACGAGGGCTGGCTTGCTTTTGCAGGACACCACGGATGTTAACTGGAAAGACTTGTATCACAAAAACTCTTAACGGCATCCTGTCGCCTGACAAGAGTTTGAGTTTTAGTGATTTGGTCCAAAAGTGTTAATTTTTTTTCTCTCTAGTTCATATGCACCTTTTCTGTCTCCTTGCTAGCTCTCTCTGCAGCTGTGATACCAGATAAGCAGTGAGTTCAGCTCAGAGGAATCCTGTGTACCTGGTACCAAAGGCTACTTTTTCAACATCTGCAGCTTCATCAGTACAATCTCCCACAAGCAGACATTACAGAAGTGTGTCTGCACTGAAGTCAGAGGAATCAGTGTGAGCCGAAGGGACGTTCAAGCTAGTTTCAACTAAACTTGCTTGGGGTCCAATAGCAATGCAGCTGCAGCAACACAGAGCTCAGGCTAGGAGTAACTTATCCTCCTTCTGGTTAAACAACTTCCCGCAATGTCTGAATGAGGAGAGGATAGAGCTGCATTTTGAGTAGATGAGTGAATGGTCCCACCACATGCTCCCAAAGTCAGGAGATGAATGTAAACATGCAATGTGTTGGCATTCTGAATATCTAAGTACTGTTTGAGCTACACATAGGTTTATGAGGCTTGCTAAATTGGTACCACACATTTAACATAAATTCCTGGTATGCTGGAAGGCTGGTAGCATCCAAGAGTGGCAGTGGCAGAAAAAGCAGCATTGTGTGGCTTGGAAAACACTCCATTCTTCATGCCTGTCTCCCAAAGTTGCCTGCTGCACACCAAGACTGTTGGTGAGTCTTTTGAAGCAGTCAGTCGTATGGATGGCACAGAGATACAAGTGTCAAGAAGAGGTTCTTAATGCAGTAATAAATGATCAAATCTGACTGCAGCTATTTAACAGTGAGTGTAGAAAGCCTTGTTTCTGGAGGAAAGGCTCTTTCAGCTCCCTAATTAGCTTTGTTTAGGGAAGTTTTGGCATGCAAATAACATGCCATAAATTATGCAGGCTTTAATGAGAAGCAATTTGTCTTCTGGTTTCTTAAAGCTTCTCTCAATTCAGACAGGAGGAGGTTTCCTTCCCTTTCTTTCCACTCTGCCACACAAGACCTCCTGGTGATGGAGCAGCCAATGCTGTTCTGAGCATCTTGTGCCAAGTTCTGGCAACAGTATTCTGTCACACCCTGTCCAAACATTAATGAATGCTGTCTTCTCTCAAATCACTATTAATGGGGTGATCTTTGAGACATGATGGGGACGTGTCTCATATGTAGATCTGCATGACATAAAAAGTAATGTGCTGGTGAACGACCAGGGTGCCCAAAAAAGGAACTTCTCCATGACCTGTTGCTCCAATATTGGAGCTCAGATACTTCTTGCTTCCATCCAAACTGCTGGCTTATGCTGCATTATGCTTTCTGGGCTATGCCTACCAGCAAAAGAATAAGCATCTTTTAAAATCAACTGAAAGCAAAGATTTCACACTACCAAATCAGGACAGCTTGTACTTTGTGGAGCCCAAATATCAGCTCTGAGGATAAAAAGTAACAAAGGGGAACGATGGAGTTTGGAATAAGCTAAGGCTGCAGACTCCTAAAGAAAGTTACCATAATAATATGGTAATTTATGCAAAAGCATGGCACACAGGGTGTTGCCTGTGCATCAGAAAAGGGCATTGTACTGCTGATTCTAGCAAAAATGTACAATAGGATCACAGCACTTATGGAAAGTGTTGCCGATATCTTTACATTCCAGGTCCAAATATTGTCAGTAAATATGCCAGTATGACACACTAAGAATACTTACTGCCTGCAGGGGCCATTCCTTAACAGTGAATACAGCACCAAGGCTTTCTGAAAAGCTGCACCCTCTCACTGCAGAGCCTGTTGTGAGACTCTTTTAAGTCTGCATGAGATAAGCCCACGGCTTGGTTTTATTTAGAAGCAGCTCTAAGTTCAGAATCCAGTCTGTACGTATTCTGCAGCAGCATTCTGTCTGGTCTTTCTTCCCTTCTTGCACACGGAAGAGTGCACACAGAGCAGGGGATCCACCTGCTAGTACGAATGCCGAGGGCAAGAGACAAATGGAGCTCCATACTCACTATAGGCAGCAGGAACCAGGCTCCCTCTGCTCAGACACTCCTTCCCTGTTTTGCACCACTTCGGTCTGCATGTACACAGGCAGGAGTTCCCTGGCTTATTTCAGACTCGAGTGGCAAATGTACTTTTCAATAGTTAGATAATCTAAGATAGAAAAAACTGCATAAACCCCCTGAATTGCTAGTGAAGAAAACATGGATGGATGAAGCCACATGCATTGGCCTGTGTTTCAAGCAGCTTCCAACAGCTGTTCAGCTGAATGCAATCTTCCTTGTTCTTCTCAGCAGAAAGCTAATTGGACTCAAAACGGTGGCTGCTTTCTTCCCTTCAAACAAACAGTTCTCATTCTGCCACTTGCTTTGAACACCTTTCTCTTTTGGGGGAGCTGTTTTTTTTTCACAAGATTTGTTGGGATCAAGGAGTGCAATGGCTGCTACTGGAATTTTCTAGAGCCTAAAACACCTACTAATCTTCCCAGATCTTGGCTCAGATTGACATGGAAATGGAACTTTTCATATCTGATGCCTGTACATAGAGACAGAAAGCTGACTTAAAGGTTTTAGTGGTGGAAGCAAAACTGAACTACTTTAGACATTCTTTTGCACCCATAAAACTCAGCTGACTGTTGTTGCCCATACTCAGAATGGCAAGGTGCTAGTGGAAGAAGCTGCAAGGTTTATGTCAACCTACTCCAAGTCCCTGAGCCCTGGCCCTGCTACAGAACATGGCCTTTGCATTTACCCCACTCACACCATCCCTCTGCCTTCACAGCTGGAGCACGTTTGCATTTTCACATGGTCCCTGGAAGAGGTCCTATGCTGGGTTACTAAAACAAGTCCTCTGAAACCTCAGGTTTTCTTCGCTCAGGAGCCTGCTACTTGCACAACTGCCACAAGGCTTGTGTTCGAAATCAGAGTCACTGTTAGCTAGTAAATATAATTGCTAAGCAGATGATGCTTAGGAACATAAAGGCCTTCAACTGGTGATACCTGCAGTCTAAAAAGTGACCTTCTCTCTAGCAGTTCTGAGCTACAAGCTGTTGCTGCTTCTGCCAGCAGAGAACTGGGCTTAGTGTTTCTGTTAATGATCCTTGGAGTGTTTGCACTTCAACATCCAGCATTTCCTAAATTCTGGGCAGCTTACAAAGTTTGTGTTTTATGACACCTAAATGTCTATAGATAGCATGAACCTACTAATTTCAGTGTATTAGCATTTCTAGATCTGTCTATAGCCATTTGTACCTTCATTTACATCTTCTCTCTAAAGACTTACACAAGGGACTGGCTCAAGATGGGAGGAGTATAAATCTCTCAGAGAAAGAAAACAAAGCTTTTTAATTAGTGATTAAGAGCTGTAGACTCAGGGAAAAGAAAAAGGTTAAAAAAAAAAAAGAGGGATCACAGTATCACAAAATAGTGTTATATAACAAAATCATGACGCCTTCTTGGGCTGGAAGGAACCTACAGGATTTTGGAAAGCTCTTTCTTGCCTTGCTAAAATCCCTTCTTCTTAGCCAAATGCCATTTCACTGGGAATAGGGGATTAGTACAAAACTCAGCCGCAGGTCATGTCATGTCACAGTGAATGAGGATAATGCCTGAATTCTCAGTTTCCCAAAAGTGAGAACAGGTAAAAGAGAGGACTGTGTTGGAAAAGACTCCAACTTGCATCAATGAAGATACATAATTCAGGGCTCTGCTGGTCATAAGTGCTTGAGGGAATGCACTTCTCACCAGCCAATATGCATCCAGGCGAAATTTATGGGAAGGACATTCTGAAGTTTTAGCTTGCAAGTTGCAGCTAGAAGCGACCCACTATTGAGCCTTTTTCCAAGTACTTTCATGTATTAACAAGAGTAATTTATTGAGAGGTGTTTGTTGACCTGAATCTTCCTTGTATTCTCTGTGGTAACCTGTTCTGGCACAACCTTGAAATTTCCTCTTTCCTCATGCACATGTTAGTACAAATATAAAAGAGAGAGCATGTCTGAAAAGGCCAAAACTCACAGGAACAAACCGATACAGTTTCCTGCTTTGGTGCTGGACACAATTAAAGTAGAACCATCTGCTACAAAACTGCACCCAAAAGAAGTTTTAGTTTTACTGTGATATTTTTGATAGCCTTAGTAAAACAAGGAAGTTACTATCTGTAAATACTGTATAGTCTTAAGAGTGCCAGATGTATGAATACAGCTGCAGAAGCAAGATCCTGCTTGCAGGTTTTTATTTTCCTGCAAAGAAAGATGCAAAGATCCTATAATGGAAATAATTCCCTGTGCGTCAGTGAACTTTGCCACTTGTGGTAGGAGCTTACTTTGCAGAATAAACTTCTGAAGGCAAAATACCCTAAAATGCTCAGAGGCAAGATTTTGTGCACTGTTCTTTGAAGCAGGTAATGGTGACCACTCATAGGAATGAAGGGCCTTGATGACAAGCTGGAGAGCAAGACCAAAGATGTGTAAAAATATCATGTTTCAATTCAATGGTGGAAGTGATAAAAAGTGAGGAAACACAGGGAAAATGTTTTATAGTGGTCTTGTATGGAAATTTCACATTCTTTACAAATCCTCCCTCTCAAATTCCATGGAGCAAGATGAGTGATTTTAAGTGCAGCTTGTTTGGGGTTTTTATTGGTTGTTGGTTGGTTGGTTAGTTTTTTTCTGGTCATTTTTAATAAAATCAAGAGATATTTTCACATGAAAGGTGCAAATTACACATATAATACCACATATCAGTCTTGGGACTGAAGTCTTGCTGCTTTATCAGCTATGGTACATGTTAGAGGGTTTCTTGTACTCAGTAGTTCAGATCATTACCCAGATTCAGATCTTCTCTTTATATAAATCAGAACATGGACTTGAATGTACATTTCCCATAACCCATCCTGTGTGGGCTTTTCAGCTGGCTTTGTCTTGTGTTAAAACTGTTCCATTGCCTAAGGTAAGCAAGACTTAACCATACCAGAGGACAACTCTACTGTAACGACTTTATCTAGCAGGAATGACACCACAATGCTATTGCTCTTCTTCCTTCTCTGTACTGAAAACGGCAGCCAATTTGTGTTACTAAAACTGGCTTAGTAAACTGGGTCCAAGAGGAGGCAGCCATGCTAAATGTTTAGGCCAGGCTCAGGGTGCTATAAGCAGGTATCTGCAATACAAGAGACAGGTTTATACAGTCTGTTTCCCATATGGAGAAGAGCCTTTATGCTAAAGACATTGTATGTTTCCTTGTGTTCCCTTTGAAGCAAAGCTCCAAAAATCTGCCAGCTGATTACATAGACTGTTCACAAAAAGCAATAGTTTAGCATATATCTGTCTTAGTCCAAAGATGCTGACTGTCATTAACTGCTTAGCATCTGTATCATATGTAACATGAGGTCACAAAAGTCTACAGAAGTATCTAATTAATTCAATACTCAGTACCCCTAGCAGGATGGATGTCAAATATATCAAGTATGGATAGATACAAAACTCTTGAGCTCTACAGAGGCTTCCTATACCTGTCATTAGGACTTACAAATGACTTCTTTGCTACATAGTACTAAAAAATTGCCATTTTCCCCCTGATGACTGCATCAGTCAGCAGTGCCTTGTTCTACAAGTGCACTGCTTTGCACTACAAGTGCAAAACTGTAGGTAGAAGTAACAACAGATGTGTGTTTGAGCAGATTCAGCTTTTGATGCAAACATATACAAGTGCATGGGCTCTGATTGAAGAATCAAGAGTAGCTGAAGGTTTCTAAATTGTCTCAAATAATTAAGATCATGTTGACATTCGAATTACCATTACTTTCCTTTAAAGGAAGGTACAGAGACATTTAAAAAATCTCCTCATGCACCCACTCACACCTGTATGTGTTTAAATAACCACTTAAATAAGATTGAATCTTTTGTTTTTTTCAGACTGCTTTATAGAAGACAAAACCAGCAAGAGCCAGGCTGTTGTCCAAGAGGTGTTCACATGCAGGTGGCTGCAGCAGAGAGCTTAATGGTGGTGCACAGTGTTTCTTTTTTAATACTGGGAAACTTTATCCAGTAAGGAGGGCCTGCAGTATTCCAATCTGTGAACTCTTAAGTGCTTTCACTAGAGGTGAGTGATTTCCAGAGGTGAATTAAATGCAACAAATTAGTATGATGTCAGACTTCTAGATCAACTGGGCTATCTCTGTGGTGCTTTACATCATGAAGGATGTATGAGCCTGTCAGAAACATACTAAGATGTTTCCTTAATAGAACAGATAGAATCATAGAAACATAGATAAGTTTGGGTTGGATAGGCAGACGAGCAGAGCTAAAGTCCGTGTGAAGGACCACACAAGGCAGATGATGTGAAACACAGTCCCAGAAATTTTAAACAGATTCATGCCTAAGAACAGATTACAATTTTCAACCAATACATTTTTAATAATATCTATAGAACTAAATGGAAACATTGGCTTGCAGACAAGTGGCTTTTAAGACTGATTATCAATCTCTTCTTGATATTGTCAGATGCT
The DNA here is from genome assembly GCF_015220805.1 of Pogoniulus pusillus. Classification (NCBI taxonomy): domain Eukaryota; kingdom Metazoa; phylum Chordata; class Aves; order Piciformes; family Lybiidae; genus Pogoniulus; species Pogoniulus pusillus. The sequence goes on along the minus strand of NC_087275.1, from coordinate 15,992,645 downwards.
TCTTACAGATTTCACTTGTAGCATCTTTCTTAGGAGTAAAGTTCAGTCTTTGCACATGTATCTAATCCTGTCTTTCTCCATGGCATGAACATTTACTTTCATACCTTCAGTGTCAATTACTGAGCACCATATGACCTCACAATCGTCATAAATTTAGATATTTTGTGATAAAAAGTGAGTCATAAGTCTTTAATCATACACCAGTTGAGACTACAGAGTGAAGTCAATGACTGGTTGTCTATGCAGTTATGGTGGTTTGGGTTATTTTACCTATTCAAAGGGGAATGGTCTGTGCCTGAAAGTGGTCACAGCCTGACCAAAGTAATATTAATATTAGAACAACATGAAACTGTTGTTTTTATAGGAATTATTAATTTAATGGCATTAATAGTATATATTGAGATGCACCTGTACAAGTAAATCAGACCCTAAGAGGCATGCTTCTGGCACTGCAATGCAGTGTTCCACTATAAGCATGGTCCCTGCACCCATTAGACCAAGGCCAAAAGCATCCTCTCAACAACTCCCTACCAGAGCTGAAGATCTAGCATGGGTCAGGGAGCAGCCCCAAGAAGCATTTTGCATGCAGTCTCCCTGCCATGGAAACTAAGAATTTAGTACATTTCTGTACTAAATTTAGTACAATTTAGGCCATTTCTGCCTGCTGGATTTAGTGCCAAAGAGAAGTCCTAAGAACATTTAATTTTCTACTGTCACTGTCTTGGAATCTGGTCATATAACAGTAATAGACCTATGGACCCCAACCTTACAGTCTGCATTTAAGGCAAGGAAAAGCTGGCAGAATTAGAGATCAGAGGAGAAGGTAGCAATAAGACATGGCATCATGACACTCAGGTTGCCTAGTTACTGTCAAAAGCTGGGGAAAGAACAGAGGCAGACAGCTGATATTTAGTATACATCACCTAAGTTCAAGACAGCCAACAGAACTAGAACTAAGGACTCATCAACTCTGTGAAAGTTTATTACTTTTCTGCATTTCTCACTCTGTGTTTCTCCCTCATGCTGTGCAATTTGTTTGAGAAACAATCTCATACTTCCATCACCACCACTTCCAAAACACCACTGCTCTTACACCTGAAATTTTCTCCCTTTGTGTTTCCCCTCTGTGCACCTGCCTGAAGAAGGCCTATCCATGGTGTAACAACATACCAAAGCTAGGGACTCGCTCCACTTCTGTTGAGCAGATGTTCTCCTCATGTGCCCGTCTGCCATAGGTGGCAGAGTAGATGATAAGGAATTTGGACTCCTGACAGTGGAGTTTCAGTTCCTGGTTTTCACATGCTGACTTGGTTTTGTATTCAGCTAAAACAGAAGCAAACAACAATACAGTAGCATGAGACAATTTACTCAGCTGGACTGATAACAGCAAACAACATCAAGCTTTTCTGTAAGTTCTGTGGCACTATCACAACTACAGACAAAGCCAGTTGCAAAGTGGTGTGTTTCCTCCAACTGAATTGCTCCCATATGACTATCCAAAGCCTCTGGCTCCTTTCTGAAAGCAATTTAAATGTTAATTTTTGCCAATCCCTTCTCCCAGTGGAACAGCCTTCCCCCTTCCAGCCTGATTTCCTGGCTTGTGTTCCAGCATTGCTTAGTAGGAGAAGCCTCATCCTTTCCTTTTGATAGCTTCCTGGGACAATGTTGCATTCTATGCCTACTTCAGATGCTGGCCTCAGCTCTGAGAGCCTCCAACCACTCATAAATCATGAGGATGGCTGGCATCACCCAGTGCCACCACTTACTGCACTGAGCGAGTGCCGAAGAATGGCAGGCACAAAGGCACGGGGACGGGCAACTGAGCCAGACAGTGCTCTCAGCTGTATTTGCATGGCTCCGCCAAGGTCAGTGGGTGTCCCTGGGCGTGACTAGCCAGCACAGGCTCATTTTATAGTTTTGCTGACAAAGAGATGTGAATCAAGAGCCTGAGAAAAATACACTCCCCTTCCTTTCTTAGCTGGCAAACGCACACTGGCAGGAGTCTCAGCACAGAAGTGAAGGCAGGGAGATTGTCTTCCAGACATCGTGGTTTATCCCTCCTGGGGAACTGTTTAAAATCTGCTGTCTGGGTAAGAAGGTCTCTTGCTGGCCTAAGCAGCTGCTCTGCTTGCAGTATTTTACTGCCAAGTCTTCCTGGTCTCTGGTATGATGGCAAACATTTTTACTGCAGATACAGCAAGAGAGAAGAGTTTATTTTTCTACTTTTTTTTGTCCTTCCAAAATGTGAAAACAGGAAAAGGAGGATCCTGAACAGAGCAGGAGAAAAGGGAAATCTTATTGTTACTGAGTGGTATCCCTGTGAGAAGAGTGTGGGTATTTGTGGTAAGGGAGCTGGAGAGAGAAAAAACTCCTATCTGTTCAATGAAGAACATACTGTATCGTTTAGAAGAGAGCAGATATAAAACAAAGGGGGTCAGTGTTTTGGTAATAATCCACTTTCTTCCATCCAAGCTCACCAGCAGTTACAAGCTTAAGTCTAAAAAGAATGATTTTAAAAAACACTTGACTTGCTGCAGTTTGTTACTTCTGTAGAAGCATGTGCTACACTGTACACTCATGATGATCATGTCAAGAAAACAGAGGCTCTGACCCAAGGGCTGACAGCCTAAAGGCTCTGTGTCTGTATGGCTATGCTTTCTGATTGTAGTACAGAGAACAGAAACAAACCTGCAAATGGTATAAGACAAAGTTAAGCATACAGCAAAAACCTCTGCAGAGATACAGCAACAGTATTTCTAAGCAGATTAAAAACTAAGAGACTTTGGCAACTGTTTATGTGCCCACTTGAAGGCAAGGAGACTGTAAAGTATACTTAAAATTACATTTACTGAGTGATTCACCAAGTAAGTACGCCTGCTACAGCCAAGCCTAACAATATACAGGCTACAATCTTACCTACAAGCATAAATTTCCTGTCCCATGAAATCATGTCATTTGCACTAGAACTGTACTACACCTCAATTCTGCAGTTAACATTTGCTGTTAAATACACTTCTGACCAGCTTTTGTAAAATTCAGATCATGCTTATTCCCTGTGGGAAAAATACTAAGCAATGTCTAAAAGTAACAAACAGGATCTCAATCCACTTTTGATTAGTGAAAAGAGATTTCTTCTAATGACACAGACACAGCTGTGATATCCTCATCCATCTGTTATTAATAATGAAGTAACCATAATATGTAAAAAGTTAAATTTCAACTATTGAGATTACAAAACAGATCATTGAAATTTTGAATTCTAGACTCTTTTCCCCACTGATGATTTGCCCAGTTCTTGTGTCAGCGCTTTGCCAAAGGTAGTATCTGCCCACTCGATTCCCGTATCTCTGCTCTGTCTTCAATACGCCACATAAACTGGCCCTTCAGTTTTCTTGTCACTTCTGTTCCTACTCCACCAATGATGCCTATCTTCATGCTCCCATTAAACAGAATCTCTTCTGTGCTTTCTCCTTTAGTTGTGGGATGGTATTTTGGAGTTGGCTGGTGAACCTACCCCTAAGTCATCATTCTGCTATTTTCTCTGAGACCCATTTCAGTCACACGGGGCATTGGCTGCCAAAAAAAGCTGAGCCCTTGGGCTACTGGGGCTTGCTCTCATATATAATAGCAACAAGAAAAACAATTTGAAAGCATCAGAAAAAAACCTCATGATGATTGTCTTAATCTTTCTTACATTTTTCTCATGTTTACAAAGCACATCCTCTTTGAGGCAGGATTTGTCCCTTTACATGTCATCAATTACCTGCAGAGAATACAGGTGATTCTATAAGGACATTCTATAATAAAGTTAGCCAGGCATTTATGTCCTCCAGCCATTGTTCTATAATCAGGAGGTGGTAACAGAGGCTCTTTCAAAGCTTTGGTCCTATCTCCTTAAGTTTTTGTGCATATTCATTATTATGGTATCTTCTTCACCACTTGGATCATTAGCCCAAGCATCTGGTTTTGATGTTCAGGTCTATTTTTCTAGTATGACATTATCATTGCCATCTCTTTAAAAATAATTTTCCAAACATTTTTCCTTTCAAGTCTGATGCCTAACATCTGACTCTGCCAAACTACACTGGTCATAAAATTGGCAGCAAGCTCATTGAAGTTGTAAACACAATGGAGAACTGAGGTAAAGCAGAAAAAAACCAATTTGCTATTAATCTAAGAGTCTCAAAACTACACATGGACTTACACAAAGCCTTCTGCAGTGGCATTTTAACCAAAACAAACAACAAAACAGATACAAAAACACATTTGCCTGATGTGAATTACTTACTAGGTTTGCATTTAAAGGAGACAAGGAGGAATTTAGTGGTCCCTGGACATAGATCAGGTCCAAAAACCCGACTATTGACAAGGAGCTGGCAGGATCTCAGGTTTTGGCATTCATCCAGTACTTTCTAGAACAATGGGCAAAAAGGATAGGCTTGAAAACAAGGTATGAAGCTATACAGCAAGGAGAACACTTCTTTTTTTGCACAGAGGAAACATTCCTTCACAATATTTTGGCTATAACCATGCAAGAAACATCTGTATCACTAGATTTAGGCCACATCTCTACTGCACTTTGTGTCATGGCCAAGTTTATGGGAAGGCATTCATTACAGTGATGCTCATGGCAGTCAATGTTGTTACCAACTGATGTTACACCTTGCTCCTGTTTGTCACCTTTCCCTCTGCCCATGGAGTCAGATAGATCTCACTGTGTGCCACCATAGCCTTAGTGGTGCTTGAGACTCTGTGTGGATCCCAGAGCAAGTGGGAAGACGCTTAGCCCCCAGCACTCACACCACCCTGACAGATTTTGTGCAAGTGCAGTGTCCAGGTGAAGCATGGTAACTACAAAAATATATATTTTTAACCATTTCATCTCAGTTTCCCTAAGTTGACCTGATCATGGTCTCTACTATCTTCACTTGAAAGAATTATAATGACCTGGTGTGCTTAGTGACACTTAAACGCAACCCTAGCTTTAAGCCATATGCAGGACCTCCTGTTTAAGGGGCACTTACTTCTTGCATGCAGTTACACACACTATCAGGTATTTCTTTGACTTGCCACGTGAACCAAATTCAGAATCAGTCTGATAGCACAGATTCTAAGCCTGATTGTAATGTTTTTTTCTTTAAAATGCTTTTCTAAGACCATATCTCCCTAAAGGTTTTTTGCCCAGCACAATATATCATGGTTCTTACTGTGGTGCTTCACTGGCAGTGGCAACAGAAGGAGGATAACACAAAAGTCAGAAGTGTTACATGCAAAGGGTCATGTGGACCCTCTCAAGGTTCTGTAAAGCAACAGAGTACTTCTAGAACTCACATTGGTGTTCCCACTCCATCAGTAGTTTTGGAGACGTAGCTATAGAAAATATGAAGACATTGCTCAAGATGAGTCTGAGTTTTTAACAATGTCACAAGACAAAGCATCTAAAACCTCCCCAGTTTAAATGCAGTGGTGTACTTATGAAATTTTATTCGCCTTCAAAGAGAGGGCTTTCTATACACTATTTTTGGATAGTCTGTGGTGTTGTGCTCAGGATTCTTGAGGTTTAAAACACACCAGGCTGCAATAAGGAGGGCATCGTCTATGGGTCATCCCACTGTTAATTAACAGCAGTGAATATAAGATGTCCTTCTCTGGTAGTTTCAGGTATTCCTGTAACATCTATGGGAAATTTTGCCTCATTTCTCCTCAGAAAGGGTCTCAAGATACCACTGTGATAGCACAAGCTGCACTCTCACTTCCAGGCTGAGGAAGTTGGCAGTGGCTGAATGTCTCCTGTCATCCCTGGAAGCCATCCCTCCTAAGCAGAAATGATACACATTGGCAGCACATAGCAGTGATCCTCTAACGCTCATGCCTTTTTGTTTCCGTTGGTAGAAGCAGAGGACTGACTTGGATCCAACACTTTTTGAGCATTAAGTGCACTCTAAAGATTTCAAAAGGGAAGGAAAGCTCAGCAGGCTTAACTTTATCAGTCAATTCTTCTATTACAGAGCTGCAAGTCAAACAAGTAACTTCCTTAATTGGGATGGTTTTGGAACAGGCCAGTGAAAGAGTTACGTCCCTGGTGAGTCGAGAAAGCTGTCCCCTACTGAGTCATCTTCTGTTCACCTGAGCTGAATCATCTCCTGTGCATCTGTTTGTATCTTCTCCTACTTAATGTAAGCAGTAGTCAAATTTTCTATTAAGTTGCTGTGCAAAAACACATAACCACAAAAGCAAACAATGATATTCATAATAAGATAGTACTGGACTGCTAATATCTGGAGACAAATATAACTTTGCAGTTTTGCTTTTAATAGGAGGTCACTGTAAAAATATCTTGTTGTGTTTCCTTCTGGCTGCAGGGTAGCATCATGCCCAATTATGCAGACTGCAGATGCAGTTCCAAAGGGAAGGGGAGGACGGATGAAATCATTGGTGCTCTTTTCTAAGAAATTAGCTTACAGGATGTGTCTCTTCTCCTTGACAGAACCAGAATTCCCTGAGATGCAGAGCATTTGTATCTCTGATGTTCATGGCCTTGTCAAAATGCCTTTGATCAGTGGCAGTGCCTGCATGATGATGATAGTTTATACAATAGTTATCCCATGCTGTGTTCATTATATTCAAAGGAGGGGGAAAATTTTGGAGACCTCAGAAAGGCACTCAGAAGCCCAAAATAACCATTGGTATCACTTTACTGTGGTCACTAAAATGACATCAAGGATGTCTCTGGCCTACTCTTTTTCATAGAGAGATGTACTTTCACATGGCTCATAGGTCATGTCTGGAATGTCTTTAAAAGCTGCAGTAAAGCATGGGCAAGCCACACTTGTAAAATGCCCTAATACTGTTTCTGGAGAGAATCACTCTCCAAGACTTAAAGATGGGAAGGGAATGGACATTCCTGTTATCAAGAAACAATGTGTCAGCAGCAAGCACAAATGTTTCAAACTTCATCAGAGCTTCTGTAGAGCATTTACAACAGCCTTACCAACATAAGGTGTTCAGATGGCTCAGACTACTCATTTTTGCAGTGTTTTACTGAATTTGGCCTAACATTGGGCATTTCTCCCTTCACAGCAGTGTAAGTCAGACCTTCTGAGCCTTCTTATAGAAGGCTCCACAGCAGAAAGTAATAGTTTATGAAGTATAATGCATTTTAGGCTATACTTAAGTGGGGCCAGCACACAGACATAGACTATTACTGGTACAAACCAGGTATTCACATAAATATAGATACGTGCACAAGTGTTTAGGATCTGCTGTTTAGCTGTCACGATGCCTTTCCATTGAGTAATGATAGGCATGGAACAAGCCAAACACCAACCAGAATGTCATCTTACTCAGTGGATTGGTAACCTAGCTCTGTCTAATGTTTGAATCCTCTCTTGGGGACAAGAGCCTGTGTGATGGATCAGGACTGGTCTGCTCAGTCATGATCAGGCCTTGTTGAGAAGGGAACTGATTATTATAGCAAGGCTCACCAGAAGAGAAGGCAACCTATAAAGCTTTCACAATTGTATGCTAATATCCCACTGGCCAAACTAATCCTTTTAGCTGTAATACCTCTGATGGTAAACACAGACATAATGTCATCTCATTCAAGGGTGTGAACACTTGCCATTTTCATACACCACATGGAAACTGTCAAAACCCTTCTGTGCATTAAGAACCTTCACAGCGTGCAATACCTGCAATGAGGTGGGTGCCACACAATTTATAGGCTCTGCCATCTTGCTTTCAGGCTCCTGAGTGCTACACATGTGGTAGTCTTGCCCATAAAATGCTGACTGAACACTTATTGTTGAATGCCGAGGACAGTGCAGACTCAGATGTTCCCCATCGCAGGCATAGGCAGTATGGTTTTGCAGAAGTTTGGTTAGGTAACCTAGAAAATATTCAGCTCTGTTACAACTAGTACAGGAAATGACAAGCTCATTAGATAATAAGAAAACCACAATCAGTCTCTGGAAAGGGCACTGCAGTCAAGGTTATACATGTGGCCTGCTGCCTCACCACATGATTCTGTCAATGGGTCAGCCATTACATGCTAGGAACTCTCAGGTCTGGAAAACAAGAGGTGGGGTGGCAGTGAGTCAGAGCCCTACCAACACACTAGCAGTGGCACCATGTCAAAAATGTCACTTCACAGACAATAAATAGGCTCAAGCCCTTGCCAGGCAGAGTTGCTAATATCTCCAGGGAGTTTACAGACATTGGAAGGACTGTTACTTTGTTTTACAGGTTACATTCTTCCAGCTGCTAAGGTATCACCTCATTTTACACTGATGCTTTGCACTTCTGGGCTCCTAGGCAGTTGTGTTTCACAAACGTGATAACAAAATTCTGTCTCTGTGTCACTGAAAGATGGTATGTAAGTGCTGAACACTGTAGGTGCTGGAGAGGAACCCAGAATTAAGACACAGAATTTTGTATTTGCTCAAGAGTTTATCAGTGTTACCAGGAGGGGGAGAGGTAGGATCTGTATGCAGCTGTGCACCTGTGCTGTCAGTTTGCATCTTTCAATATGTCTATGAGCAGCAGAGATAATGACAATTGGGCTTCTGATTTGTATTTCATCATATATTGCCTCTTTAGCAAAGATTACTGTTATCACCACAAATATTTGAATCTCCTACTGGCCTCTCTGTTCTGCAGATTACTTTAATGGAAACATGCAACTTGCTATCTTTGACAGATTAGCCACTGTGATGGGACACTATTAGGGATAATTTAATTCAGAGACTTTCCTCACCTATATTTAGGAAGCTTGGACATCTCTACCATTCTGACACACCTGAATGAAATCTACTTATAAGCAGAAAAGGTTTATGGGTGAAGTGACAGAAGAAGCATGAGAGACAGGAGAGAGAAAATGATACAGTCAACAAATGAAGCAGCATCCTTCCTCATCCATAAACACATGGAAACTAGACCCAAACCCACATTTTTCTTCCATGACAATCCAATATGCTACAGTCCAATCAAATACACTAATTCTTCCACTATTAGTCAAACTTTTTATAAACACACACACACACCCCAACTGTATTTGAATAGTTTTCTTATAAATGTATAAAATTCTGTGTAACTATCTCTAAAATAAGTTCCCACACACTAGAACACCAAATTCATCCACATTCACATAAAAATAAAACCCAATCAGTGTTCTCCAAACCCACCACAGCAAGGAATAAGATTTGAGAAAACACTTTTAGAACTTTTAAAACAGAGACCATGATTACACATGTAACTTTTTCATTTCAAACATTTTAAGTTTCCTATCTTTGCCTCTTTTCCAAACATAGAATTGGCCTCACTAAAGACAAAAGCTAGTGTCTTTTCCTCAGAAGTCTTGCTTACCCTACTACAGTGACAGCAACATTATTACTGCTAAATATAACAGGGAAAAAGAAAAAAAAAAGGAGTCATGCTTTCTTGTTTTGGTGGCTGAATCAGAACTAGAGTGGCAAGGAGTTTGTAACATTAAAACAAAAACCAGCTTTCACAAAGAAAATATTGAAAAATAGCTGGCTTGTGCTGACACTTTTGGGCCTTTTCAAACCTTTAACCAAAGAGGAGCAATTTAAAAAACATTTTAAACAGAAATCTAAGTATTCTAAGGAAAATATAAGAAAATAAAGTATTGCAGTTCTCTGGGATCTTTTCTGGCTCTAGCTGTGCAACTGCATAGGGAAATTCAGTTCCCATGTCAGTTACCAAGTCTTGAGAAAGGAGAAGCCTGCTTTGCTACTGTCTTTACTATTCTCATCTAGAGGCTCAGAGAGGACAGGAGTCAGTTAGGTGCACTTTACACTGAAGCAAAGATGTAAGTGACTTCCTCACCTCATTGAGCCCAGTCTGAGCACCAGCAGAGAGGAATTCATGTTCTCTCCTCACAGCCTAGATCTCAAGCAAGCTATCCCTTACATTTGTGTGTAACTGAGATCACAAATAATTGAGCTCTCCTGCCAGAGCCACTCTTCTGTCAGCCTGCTCCTGAGAAGTGCTGAGTATTGTCAGGAAAATGGGCCAAATGCCCAACTGCACCCAAGTGACTTTGCTACAGTCCACTACCGCAAAGGGGCCTCCAAGGGCATTTAGAGAGGCCCAACGCCTTTGACATTGCCATCATAGCATAAAGGCCCATAGTGTAAAACAGCATTCAGTCCAACATGAGTTGTGGGCACTCAACACCTCGAAAGATTTAGCCTGATACTTGTAATCATTTCAATTCCTCAGGTTTTACATTACTTGGAGCCAAGAGTGCTGTATACAAAACAGCCCAGTATTCCCTAAAGAATATCAGCTATGTTGTGATTTGGATGAGTTCCCTGGCATCTTAACTGCTACTTTGATCCTGCAAATTCCTAATCCAGTATCTAAGCACCTTTCTCCAACAATTGCAACTATTCAATCCTTAAAAAAAAAGGCTTTATAAAAACCTTGCTCTGATTCTGTAGAAGCCATATGGTTCACTTATAAAAATAGCATCAGGTGGACTGCTGAAAATAAGAAGTTGTGCTCTCTGGCCTTCCAAGTGGCATTTAAAGTGACTCTTGCCATTCAAATCCTTCTGTATTTGCACACAATAAAGGATAAAAATAGGAATGGGAATTGGCTGAAACCTAATGTTCTCCGATAAGAGCAGTGGTGACGTGCTAGTATCTAAATTACTTGTCTTATGTGGTAGACCACATAAACTTGCCTTTTTTATTACTATACACACAAACTATACAGACACGGGTGGAGCAGTCAGCCCTTTGCAAAGGCTGGTGCCAATTAGGCAGCTCACAGCCCACACTCAGAAAGAATTCCCACTCAGAAGATCATGGTTTCCTCTTGCTCTTCCATGAACAACTCCAGTGTCTTTTCCTCTCCTAATGCAGGCCCTCTTCAGATACCAGGAGACTGCCTGCCCTGTAAGGGAGTTAAGTTCCCTCAGCAGCTGCTGCCTCTCCCCTCAGTCATGGAGTGGTGTTTGCACAGGAGCGGGACAGATTTTAGTTGCCTCCTCTCCTTTACTGGGCAGTGTGGCCATGTAATCACACTAATAGAAAGCTTCACCTTAAGAGCATGAGTTATTGTTTACGAAAATCTGTAGAGAAACAGTTCCCTCCAGGCAGCCAATTTAGCCAAACAACAATGTAAGGGTAAGGGGGAAATCCTTCCTTATCTCTACAATTAATAACAGCCATGATTATCAGGAGGGAGGGCATTGTGACAGTTGAATGGCTCTGTCACTCTGCCTGATGCATGCTTCCTTTTCTGCATTTCTGTCAACTGGCACAATTAAATCAGGTCATCCAAAATAGACAGCAGGGTTGTGCCACCATCCAAAGCAGGCAGCAGGATTGTGTCACTTTCAGGCAGCACGTTGCCTGGGCTACACGTGCTTCAGGGCACACTGTTTGTTGCTTAAAATCTCTCAGTTCACATTAATTCATCAGTGTCTGTTCATTGTGACTTCTGAGAAAACTTCTTTTTTTACAGCTAGAGGCTGTGCCTGGACTACAGGACCACAGTCCTTTGTCTCCTGTGTGCTCGGGAAATACTCTCTAGCTCATCTCTGGACTGCAGAAGAGGGGATTCCCTTCCCCTGGAAAGCAGGGCACAGGGAGGTCCGGACCACAAGCACGGCTTGCCTCAGCGTGGATGGAGTGAGGACATGCCCGTGTGTACATCTGGACTGTGAGTCTCACCAGAAGAGTTGTCAGTTATAGAGATTCTTATCCTGAGCAAACAATTTTAAGCAGATCATATCAAATTCCTTAAGATTACTCAGTATTTTAAAGGAAATATTGGGGGGGTTCTCTTTATTTCGTGAGTTGTTTGGTGATGGAAGGAGATGCGGTGTGCAGCTACAGCAGCCACTTTTTCAAGTGCTATTCTGCAATGAAAAGGGTTATAGATGTCCTCTCTACTTTTTCAAAAATGATGGCACTCTTCTTTAGAATAATATGAAACAATTAAATAATAGTTAAAACAATAATAATTAAAACAATTTAAAAAGAAAAATAAGTCAAATACTGTGAGAATTGCCTAGATTAGAGAAACTTGGCAATACTGCAATGTCCCAGTAATAAGTCTATGCCTCTGTGTGAAAGCCCCACTAGAAGCTTTCCCATTTAGACAAGACACACATTCATAAGCAATGTATAGGGTGCTCTGCATACAAAATTGTGTACAAGACATTACAGACTGGCTCAGAAGTTAAGCCTGAATCATACGGCAATAAACAGATCCCATTGATTTGAAGGCCAGAAGGTATCATCCCACCCAACTGTCTGCATAACCCAGACTACTCACTCATTGTAACTTTTTACTGAGACTCAAAACACTGATGCAGAATCCAAGCATAATCCTTTCTTCAGGAATTAGCCAAATTAGTCACAGCATCTACTGTGTTGACAAAGAACTTCAACGGAAAAAACACAGCACCACAAAAACACACAAAACACGAAGGCTGAGCAGCTGAACAAAGCTTTAAGCCTTGCTGATCACTTCTTGTTGCAAAAAGGGAACTGATAAACTGTAACAACAAAGACAGACAAAAAAAAAAAATGGCCTAAGAGAGTATAGGTTGTGAATAGATACCTCTTTGTGTAAAACAGAGCTCTTAAAATGTTATGGTTTTTATACTTATCATATGCTTCTGGCATTATTGCTTTCAATAGTAACAGTAACAGTAGTAATGAACCAGAAGGTACGAAAATCCAAGTTTTTTTTCTCTTAAGAACACTGAAAAACTGGGAACTTAGAAAGTTTCTGTTTATTAAAAAGCCTAGCAGTGGTCAGACAAAAGATGTGTTACATCTCCCACGTGTGGCAGAAGGCACTACAGGGTAAGCAGATTTGCTGGATTTATTCCTTATGTTGGAGGATGCTATTACAAGGCCTTAAGGCCCTTTTCAGTTGCCAGCATTAGAGTAAAAATAAATGTGTATATTCTGTCCAGCCTCATGGCACTGGCATGTACCTCACCATATGGAAATATCAGGGTGAACAGTATTTCAAGCTGCGAGTCTAATGCTGACCACATATCAAATGCAATGTTAGTCTTGACTGGTGTAGCGTCTTTTTGGCAAGAGAGCAGATGTGCAATGTAGTATTTTTAGAGCCTGAACCTGTGTTAGCACACAGCCTTTGAGGAGTCTCAGAACTGGGCCTTCATATACAGATTTAGCAATATTAGTTCCTGTGCATAGTTCGATCTAACTTAATTAGCACAGTGATTCGGTAGCTCATTCTAAAGACATTTTAGATCAAACCAGACTGAAACAGCGTAGATATTGTTGTGGGAGTCCTAGAAGGCTAATCCATTCAATGAATTTGCATTAGCTCTCAGTTCTCTGAAGAGTTGTGCCAACAGTCATTATAAATACACAAGCAAGATTGGCAAGTTTGAAGGAAGAGATCTCATGCAGTGATAACAGAATTGTTGATAAATCTCCACTACAAACACCCTTAAAAGCATCAATCTGATGTTTATTGGTATTTGGGCTCCAGCTGCAGTACTTTCCCAGCAATATTTTCTACATTGTTCTGTGAAGGAAGCACTGAAGAGAAATTAACCCCTACATTTCCTGCTTCATCTCCTTTCTCATACCCTCTACTGGTCTTTAGAGGCAGCTGTGCCACAGACCATGCTTTTGAGGGTTATTGCATAATCAGCGCTTTCAGAGCAAGGCTGCGTGTGTGGATATCACAGAAACAAGGATCTGTATCTTGCAGTTCTCTTTAGTGTCTCACCTCACTTTCTGCAAGTTCTTTCTGCAGTAGCTCTTTTATAAGAGTTAGTAATCGTGACAGAGGGCAAAATGTTATCCAAGAAAGAGGCTTTCTAAAGTTCACACCACTGTTTCTTACCCTCTCGTTTTATTCTTTCTCACCCAAGTACTTTGTAAGGACAATGTTTGAGTCATTGTAGCCAGCCTTGGTCTTACAGTCTTTTATCAGCAAGAAATACTCTTAGGCAGAAGTATTGTTTATTCTACTCTTCTGAAACAAGCATAACAGCTTTACTAGGCAGATACACATAAAAACATGCTTGCTTAATATACACTTTGTTCCTTAGTCACTAATTTGACTTAATTTCCCTCCACTTTTTTTTTACAGTGTGCCTTTTTTCACTGTTCCTCTCAATACTTATACCCTTTACAAGTGACTGCTATTCTACTAACTTCATCTTTCTGCTGTACTATGGGAGGTGGCATACAAAGATGGTTTTTCATGAAAAGAAAACATTTTTTGTATAATCACTGTGTTTTTAATATCATATACACTGGTTTTCATCTGGAGATAGATGTTCTTCATTTGGAAAAATAAATGGTAATCTAATTTCATTGACCATAGTCACTATAAAGAAACTTCCATTTCTAAATGTCTAGCTTGGCTTCAGAGGATATAAAGCTGTTGCTTTTCTTAAAATCAGTCCTTTAAAGTTGCCTGTTAACCATTTCTGCTAATCATTTATAAAGGAGGGGAAGCTTACAAGATCATGATCTCCATCCATCTGCCATTCCCCTACTCAAAACCTTTAAGCTCAATGGCCAATTTCAAACCTACGGAATACAGGGATCACAGGAACAAAGCTTATACAAGTTTCACAAGAAATGAAGCCTGAGATGAGAAGTCAAAGTAAGAACTGTCAACTTAATTGACTAATGCTAAAAGACACCTAGCTACTGAAGAGACAGCATATTATGGAGAACTAATCAGCCTCCTACTAATGAAGTAATGTGTTTTCATTTTCACTGACCTTAGTGACAGATGAAGGATTAAGCCTTCAATAAGAAAATGCTTAAATTAAAAGTGTAAGTGCTTTTGGGATAGCATGGCAATCGAAGTAGGCATGAGTGATGAAGATGTCAGTCAGGTTTCCCAGTAACTGTTTTATCAACGTGTGCTTTCCTAAGGAAGTGGTCTTATTTATTTTTTTCCTTCATAGTCACACCTCATGGATCACAATTGTCTTATTGAGCCTAACTCCATCTGCTAAATCTGAAGGTCAAATTAAGTAACTGCTTCATTTCACTTAAGCCAGAGAAAAGACCCAGGTAACCAGCAAATAATGAATCACAAAAATGCATTCAAACTCTAGTATGTGAACAGGGTTTTATTCAGTGAGTGGCAGCACATGCAAGAAACCAACCCATGAGTTCTCTTTAGAAACACAAAAGCAAGTTGTCATGAAGAAAGTATAGACCTCCTGTAACTTTTTAGTTGTACTAAATGGGCACTATTTCTCCAGGAACCAGAAACCTCATCAGATCCATGCCACTCATCTCATGCTTCCAGTTATGAGATAATTAATTTTTTTCAGAGTGGAAAAATCCATGAATTCTGTGCTGGGAGACCAGATGCTTATTCTCTCATACCCTTACACAGCTGTTCTGTTTCCTTCAGATCCACAGTTTGATATTCCCTTGTGTTGTTTCCTAGGAGTGATGCTTATTTTCATTGTATTTCAATGTCTTTCTGAGGAAACTGGAGACATGTCTATTTATTTCCTTTTTCTTGCTCACTTTCTCTTTTTATTTCCTTCTTCCTTTCTTGTGTTAGCAAGAGGCAAACTACTACTGATGCCCAAAGATTTGGGTCTGTAATAAACTCCAAGCTATGGTCAGTTACACTCCCCTCAGCTATTCCATTAACCCATAGCAGAAAATACTTCTTCTGGAACCTAACATAGGAAATATTTCAGTAGAAAAGGACAATTTTCTCCCTTCTCTTACGACATGCTGACAAGAGGTACAACACTGTTGAGAGAGACTGTGAGGATCTTTACTGCCCTTGCCAAAAAGTCATTTTGACTGGAAACACAGTAGCCTCTTCTAGTGCCATTAACAAGAAGTCACAAGAGAAAGGCTCAGCAGGCAACAAGTGCTTCTGGAGATACGATGAGTGAATCATAATGCCCAGGAGGCATCAAAGTTACAATCTCCACAAAGACTGCAAGTGGGAGAACCTCAGGGACTAGAGGAAAATATTTCTTTGAAAATTTGGGTTTATGAACTTGAACTTTTGTTCAGACTTGAGGAGAGAGCCCCTTCATTGACAGCTACTTAGAAAACAAAATACAGATTTCATGTTGCATACAGAAATCTGACTCAAACTGCATTTTTTTTAATTCCTGTTTATATTTGAGAATTTAAAAAAAAAAAACAAATAAATTAGAGATCAGGGAATTTGCTTACTGAATGACTATCCTTTGGCAGCTCACAAATCTGCAGTGTTATGATGGCTTATAGTACAGTGAGTCCAAGTCAGAGAAGCAAACTCAACAGCACTACCTTACCCTCATAGCCTGATGATTTTCTTTAAAGCATTCCACTGTGCCAAACTCAGTTTGGGCTTGAAGAAATGAAAAGATACAAATAGTAAAGTTATCCTGGAACTCTTGTGCTTGTCTTCCCATTCAATAATAAACACAATGAAGAAAAATAAACAGATATTTGTAGGTTGAAACCCCCAGCCCAAAGCCCAGTGAAATTCTTGGGAATCCTTCCAGTGACCATAGGCTTCCAATCAGGTCTTATGAGTGATGTTTTAAAATTAATTCTAAATTAAGAGCCAAACATTGCTGGTATTTAACTTGTTGCCAGAAGTCACACAATAGACCTTTGAAACAAAACTCTTAAAATGCATAGAAATTCAGCTGAGATGTCTCGCCAGTAATATATCAAAATATTTCCATTTTAATTGTAGATTATGGTTGGCAGATGACAGAATTCTGATAACTGGGGACTGGCGAGACAGTGCTTTCTCTGTCTGGGGACACTTTCATCAAAACCTCAGTATTTATTTGGAACAGATATGTAATCCCCTTCTCTAATAAAGCTGAGACTGCCTGGAAGCTCTGTCCCACTAAGAAGGGTATCAGCAGCAGGTGGAATAAGAAGGCAGAGGGGAGCTAATCTCTGCTATTTATTTTGAATTAAAATAACATATCATGTGTCAGGTGCCCAGTGGGAACAAAGAGAACTCCTGCCCCAAAGGTGTAAGAATCTGAAAGACAAACTCAGACATGTTCTCAGAGCAATGGACCTTAGGAATTCAGGTTTCCTCTACTCTTCTGTCTCACACCTCAGTTTCCCTGCATCTGTTGCACAGGCAGGAGCATCACATGAACACCTCAAGAGTCTGATGCGCTGAAGAGCAGAGCTTTGAAGAGTAGAGTAACACTTCAGGTGAGCTTTTGAAGCTGCATCCTTTCTTGGAGATGCCAGTAGGGCCTATCTGCTTATGCCTACAAAATGTGTGGGAATTTGTTAGGTCCAAAGCTTTTACTTCCATAACAAAGATGATTAAAGAAATATTAGGCAAAAAACACATCTAAGATGGGATTTCATAAGCTATACCATCTCAGGAAAGCAGAGAGAACAGCAGAGACAGGACTGAAAAAGAATCTTGGATTTCAGCAGCATGATCTGAACTAAAATGTCACTTCTGACACACCTTTTTTGTTCCACAGAAGAAATCCCAGATCCAAACACCCTCCACTTTGAGAAGATTTAAACCAGACTTTGAAGTTTAACTCCCATACTACCAAAATGAAATATGTTTCTAAAATGAAATGTTTTTCTTTAAATAAAAGCAAATTTTCATTTGACTTTCACAAGGCATTATCAAGACGATGCATCATTGACATCACTCCTTTTAGCACCTCTTTAAATATCCTGGTTGAAGGACAAGCTCCACTTGCCACCGTGAGTCAACAAAATCGAATCAAAAAAAATATATACAGTACTTTATTTGACCAATAGAAAACCAACAAAAAACCCTCTGCATCATTGTGGTTGGTCATGATTGATCCTGCCACATTATTACCAACAAAGCATTCGCTTGAAGCATTTGTTTGCTTTCCTTTTGCCTGAGGGAATCTGGCATGGGTGAAAGCCACAGAACTTAATGGAAACTTATAATGCAGAAAGCCCACAGAATCAGATTAGATTTCTTTGGTGAACTGGCTTGCTTTTTCATTAGGGACATTTGGTTTCTATTGTGGGTCAGAAGATCAAGTCTATGGAGTTAAAGCAATGCTAGTCCTGTCTGAAGTGTTCTGGAAAAAAGAAAGAAAAGCTGACCCCTGCAGACAAAGATTCAAAGCAGTGGTTGTTCTTTCTGTTCACATCCAGAAGGTCATTCTTCAGCCCAGTTATGCAATCACACAGTTACTTCTTCATTTTTGATCTTCAGTTATAGCCACATTTCTTGAAAGCTGTCCAGAAAACCTGGCTAAGACTAAGGTAGAGAAAGGGAGATTGACAATGAAGTGAGCAAAGGAGGCCAATTCAAGCAAAGAGTATGAGCTCAAAGTAGCATGGAGAACAGGAAGAAACAGGTATAAAAAACATGACTGTGTGTTCTTCAGTGTTGTCAGAGAGAAGGAATTTGTTTCCAGGTGGATAAGAGGTCAGTTCATTTCTGCAACAGGAAAAAGGTGGGAGAAGAAACAGGGATAGGACAGAGAGCCAAGGGGAGAGCCAAGCACTCTTCCCATTGCCAGCAAGGAGAGCTGGGGACCTGATGAAGGAGCAGTGACTCCTGCTGTTGGGAAGACAGATGTTCCTGAGCAAAACACCACCCCTAGCAAACATGGCTTTCCCTCAGCTGCAATGGTAGCAGACAGTCAGGCTTTCTGTAGTACCAGCGTAGGTATGTAAGTATAGTATACAAGTTAAGTACAGTGCACAAATCTGCTGGGTTTACCAGCTCCTTATTTTGCCTGTTTGGGGAAACTATCATTAACCATAGAAGAGTTGTGAGGAAACAGCTGTCACATGGCCTTGACTTCTTGAAAACTCTGTCCCTTTTCACTTCTGAGTCTCCCAAAAGCCCAGAGTATTTAAGATTTTGGTTCCCAAGGACCAGAGAATTAGCAAAATTCACAGCAGTCTTCAGTCTCCTGGGCTGGCACCTGATCTGAAATGCAAAACCTGCAAGTGATCACTGAGGAATTAAACTGTGGACACGAATACTTATTTTGGTGAAAAGGTGTTTCAGACATTGTTTGAAGACATGAGGGAAAAGAAAATTATCTACCTATAGCAACAAACCAATATACATAAAGATCTAAGGAATGAACTGTGGATGAAATCTCTCTTCTTCCAAATCTTCAGCTTTCACTTTCAAAATTGGGCATAAATGTTTGAATGTTTGTATTTAACTCCAAAAAATTAATCACACAGAAGACTGCACACTTCACTTCCAATAACAAATGCAATTAATAAAAATATTCTTTTTTGTCACCAAAGTGGTAGAGAATGATAGATTACACAGATCTTTAAGTATTGTGTGTGTCAACATCTCAATATATCAATACCTCCTTCTATTAAAAGGCGAAACTAACTTTGTTCATAGACACCGAGTCCTCCTCTGAGTTCTCAGAGTTTTATTTAGAATTGCTTTTGGAGTCTTGATCAGAACATTTTTTTCCCTGGAAAATACCATTTTGCATATGAATTCATATTGCAGTGAAGAAACATCTCAAAAAAACTCTTCCCCACCCCAAAAAAAAAAAACCCAGGAGATCCCTCAAAAAAAAAAAAACAACAACTTTTTTCATAGTTAAAAGCTGGTCTGTGAAACATATGAGAACAAGAACCCATAGTTCTGTCTCCTATGAGGGCAAGAGTAATAACAAGACCACAACAGCAACTGATCTGCAGTAACCTAATGAAGAGATTCTACTCACAGCCAGAGCTGCCAACCTCTCTCTTATGAAAAGGGAGGGATAAATACTGTACCAGTTTCACTGCTTCTGTTCTGTGAAGTGATCCATAAAAAATGACCATAGTTTTCTAAATAAGGAAGTAAATACAAGTCAAGCATTAAAAAAAAAAAAAGGCTAAACCAAAACCTTTCACTATCCACGTACACTGCCCCCTGTTCCCCTCTGCATGACATCAAACAGATCCTAAGAGCTGTCATCTTCGTGTTGCTACAAGCAAGCAGTTAGGTCTTGTGATTCACAAATGGGCTCTGGGCAGGTTAGAATTGCTATCACAATTTAATACATAGATAAAAAGAACAACAAAGCTGTCACAATCAGGCAGCAGTCCGAGAATCAGTTATAGAAAGCTGTCAGAATGGGGAGAGGGTGGGAGTAGAAAAGAGGAGCAGAGTTTGGGCTGCTGAGGTAGAGATCTGATGCTGGAAACACACGGACTGGAAAAAGCAATGACCCACAAAAGTATGCACCTGATAATCTGAGTATAAAAGCTGAAATCTGTGAAAAGGAGAAGTTTAAGTAAGTGGCCTTCCAGTTCTCTGTGTACTGCTAATTTCCCACTACCACAGCAAATCATGCAGAACACATTCAAGGTGCAGATCTCAGTTCCTTTTGCTACAACATGCAATTGCACATGGAAACCTATAGCCTAATGCCTTGAAGCTTTACCCTCAGAAGGGTAGAGTTAGACCTGATCCATGCCAGGAAAGTGAAAGTGCAGGTGGTGAGTGAAACAGAGGGAGCCAGCTCTCCACTCCTCAGCCCACTGCCTCCCAGTGAGAAGCCAGCTCCCCACTCCCTCCTCATGAGCTGCCTTCACCTTGGCAGCTGTAGAGCCCTGCCCCTTTAAATGGGGCAGATTTGTTTTCATGCAAATTCAACAGAGGTTATGAAAACCAAGTCACTGTTCCTGCTCACAGGCAGAGCAAATAAGGAAATTCAGCAACTTTAGAAGCTCATCTTAAGGCTGCTATTACAGAGCTTGTCGCAATTCTTTAACAGGTATTCAACAGAGTAGGGATGGCACTGCAAGGTGTCATCTTACATCCACCAGTTACTGGCCCAGAGCATATACCTTTGAAGTAGTTAAAAAACTTCTCCATGTGCTGTAGATGCTTTTATTTTTCTAAAGGCTCCAGTAACATTTTGATCTTTTCTGTCATTCTGGATTAGATCTCCATGTTAAAAGTTGTTTATAAAAAAAACATGGTAAACAAGGCAGGATTTCTTTGGATCTGGAAACCTCCCAGTCTGGCAAGAATTTTGGAATCCGATTTTTCTTTTCTACTTACTTACTGAATTGTCTGCATGACATATTTAATACTAATCTCTGGGGGTGAGACAGAGGTTTTTCCTTGGTCATTCTACCTATTTGGAAAGTTCAGTGCACAATGAATACTGAATACAGCTGTACTTGTGAAATGTATCTTGGATAACCTTATCTAAATAACTTCATTTGAAAAGTGAATGGACTTTTGTGAGAGGAACTTTTCTAGATAAACTAGAGGGATATTTTTTAACTCAGCGGCTATTTGAAAGGGAAAATTCAAACATTTGTTTTATTTTCTTGTGGAGAACTAACATGTGATTCCAAAAATAACATCTACAAGCCAGCAATTAAGCAAAAAAAAAAAAAAAAACCAAAGAATGAGATAGCAAATATCTAAAAGCCTTTTACATGTGAAAGGCATCTAATAGGAGAAATGTAATTTAGCCAAGTATATAGTTCTGATCTTCATATTTGGTGTTGGCTTGCTTGCTTAGAAATGTTCAGGCTTACAGGAACTGGAAACAGTAATGAAATCACAAACTATTTCTCTATTGCTGAGGAAATAGTTTTTACAGAACCATCAGCAACTTTTTAAACTGTACTAACATGAACTATATTCATATGCATAACAACACATTTGACCTCTTAATTATACCCTACCTTTGTTCCGGTGCACTTGACTGACTTTTGGAAAGTCTGCTCTCTTCATTAAGGGTAAAGTTTGCTTTTTGCCCTAGAGGCAGTTCCTTAAGTTTACAACTGCCAGGATTATGCTGTGCCTACTGTGAAATATAGAAAGGAGAGAAACCACTCTTCTGAACAACTTCCTAAGAGCAGTGAGATGTCCTGGAGCACAAGAAAAGTTGCAAGACTGTAGTTTTCTCAAGCAACAAATTACAACTGCTTCCTCAACATGCACATCTTTCCAGGTTCCACAGTACGTCCGTTTTGCACCAGGACAGCACCTTCACAGTGATCACAGATGTGATTTCTGAATGACCGCTACTGCTTCTGCTCCCTTGGAAGCGACTCTCACCCTTCCAGCCCTAAGAGGCACAGCACTCTCCCGGCAGAGAGAAGTGCAGCATTTGTTTGCTACTGGACTTAAAGGCGGCTCACTCAGGGCCCGATTCCAAGTCTCCAGGAGAAAGTGGGAATCTTTCCAGGGACTTCCACGCACTTTTGGTCAGGCCCTGTCTGATTCACGCATAGCTTTCCCATCGTGCAGCCGAGAAGAAACCGACAGTTCAAGCCTTCACGTCCCTTCCCACAGGACCCCCTTGGAAGCCGTTAACCCTCTCTTCCTTCCTCCCCTCCAACACACGGTGCCACAGCTAGGCACATCTGAATCATTCGCCCGTGCTCCCCGGGGCACAGGCCCGCGTCCTAGCCCCAGGACACGACGTGCTGAGCTCGGCGCTCAATACGCAGCCTTCCGAATTGTTTCGGGCGGGGTCCGCTGAGCAGCGAAGTAGGCGGACAGAGCCGACGCTCCGGCGGCCGGGCGCACCCGGCTCCTCACGCCCCCGCCCAGAGGTGCAGGGGTACGGCGGCTCCCCTCCTGAGGCACCACGGAGGACGGACAGCGCCGCCAGACCCCCGCCCGGCGAGTGCGCGCAGGTACCCTTCTCCTGCCCCAGCGGCCGCCGCCGTGTCCCAGGTAACTGTTACTCGGTCCCGGCCCTCCCGCCGTCGTCAGCAGGCCCACCCGGTACCTGAGAAGTCGGCGAGCGCCGCGATCTCGGCGCTGCACACGAGGATCACGCAGGAGAGGAGGCGGAGGAGCCGCCCGGGTTCTACCTGTCTCCGGCGTAGGTGCTGCCCCGCATCCCTGTCCCTCATGGTGCGGGAGAGGGCAGCTCGAAGCCGGGGGGGCAGACTCGCCGCCTCACATGATGGACCCTTCGCTGGCTGGCGGCACAGCCACCCCCGGCCCTCCGGGTGCCCTCCGCTGCGGAGCAGTGCCGGCTGCCCCGGGACCGCTCGGTCGGCGGGGCGCGGGAGCAGGAGGGCGGAGCAGCCCTGCCCGAGGCCGAGACCGCAGCGCAGCCGCCTCACGCCGCGGCGGGAAGGGGTCTGGTCCGTCGCGGAGCACCGGGAGACGAGTCGCTGCCGCCGCAGGGGAGCCCGAGAGGGCGGCAAGAAAGGAAAGAGACTTCTCGGCGGCGCCGTGCCTGGCACTGCCCTCAACGCACATCGTGCGGGCCGGGCTGACTCAGACCCGGCTGCACCTCGCCCGCCCTCCCCCGGCTCTCTCCACCCCTCTCCGGGCAGTTCGAGGTCCCGGCACCTCCCTCTCGGAGAAGAGGCACGATTCGCCTTCGCGCCCCCTGCGAAGGGCTTTATGTTTAACTTATTTTACGACTTTATTCCTGCTTTGCAATTGTTGGAGGACTGTCATGGATTTACACAGCTCCCCCGACTTACATGACAACATTTCCTTGCCGGTATTTTTACCAAGACAGGTACAAGATGCCATCATTCCCTGTCCGCGGCAGCGCAGCTTCTCAGCATTTCCTCTTTCAGATGTCTTTGCGCCGCATGCCAGACCCTGCAAAACCTACTGCTCCAGCTCGGCTCCAAGTCTCGCAGGTCTCTGGGAGAAATCTTCTTAAGAGCTACGCCTGACAGGATCTCAGGATGAGGAATTTCACTGAGCAAACAGCCGTGTTAGGAAATAGCCCCAACTCTTTCGTCTTGCAAAAGAAACTTTCCCTTTCTCTGTTTCCTCCCCACATGTTGTTGCCTGACAACACCTCACCATAGCCCTTAAAGACTCACGTAGTTCAGCGTAGCTGAGTTTGAAGTGTGTAGGTTTGCCTAAAGCTTTCATTGCAGAGTGAGAAAACATCTTGAGGTTACTTTGAGAGAGCTCAACTTGCTCCCTGAAATGTTTGCAAGACCGAAAAGTAAACCAGTGGGAAGTTCAAACAAACTGTGTTTACAACCTGTGAAGCCACCTTTAAATATAAGGTGGAGCTCCTTTTAAGGTATGAGGGACTAAAGAGAATAAATCAGGACAATCATTTCCCAGTTCCTCTAAGAGCTGCCCTCGGGAAAGACAGCCTAAAAGCAGCGCTGGAAACGAGTCATGAAAGCATCTTCTGCCCTGGGGTTGAGCTTGGATATAAGGTGGGCAGGCAAGAACATCTATCTGTTTACATCCTGGCATACATGTTCACACTGATCTTCCTCCTGAAAAAAACATGAGTGAGCAGGTGAGGGATGACAGAACCAAATTAATTCTGTTAAATCCGTTCCTCTCCTCCTGCTCCAACTGAAGTTGGATCGTGTCCAGATTTCAATTTCCAGACTGTGGCACCTTTTTCTGGAGGTTAAACTGAACTTTGACCATGTTTGAATAAGAATCCACTTTCTTTCCTCACTCTCTCCCTTTACACCCAGAACAACAACTGGATAACATATACATTATAGTCATGCTTCCTTAGTCTTGGTCAGATAAGAGCAAATACGGTTTCAAATGACCCTGACTTAGGTCAGGGACATTCCATCAAGTTTTACTGAACTGAGATAAATGAGATCAAAGATGCCGAAATAACAGAATAAAAGTGGAGTACATCTGAAGCATCTGCAACTGCAAACATGGATGGAAAGAGAGAACAGTAAGTTTGCCAGGTGCATGAAGCTCCTATTTCTTGCTGCTTCAGAGAAGGACAATGTTTGCCTCCAAACTGAACCAGTTACCCTGTGACTTTCAACTGTGATACTGGAAGGAGTCTTGAGGGAGTCCCTTGCCATACCCGGTGATTTAATGCAACTCTTTCTGCACTTGGTGTCACAGGTCAGCTCTGCCAAAGGTTTAAATGAATGAAAGGGCAATGTTGTAAGTAGCACAGATTTTTACCCCTCCATAAAAGCAATCACTATCCTATGCTCATTCTCAAAAGGCCTTGAATCAGAACATCCTATTGGGCTGCTTGCCTAGTGGGAATTTGTGAATCTTCTCTTTCCAAAGAGACAACATTGCATTTTCTAGTCTGTGATGTTGTAAGAAAATGACCATTCCATGTTGCAGGAATGAGCCTGGTATGGTTTTGGCACTCTGCAGGTATAACCCAAAGGCAAAGGCAGTTTTCAAGTGGAATGGATGAACTGGGAGAAGTTCAAAGTGTAGGTAACCTCCAGGGAGGTGAAGCAGCAAGGGTGGAATAAAAACATAAGAAGCAGCTGGGTACTCCTATGTGTAGGTATCTGCCTTTTAGAGAGGTCTTTCTATGGAGGGAAGCAACTCGATAGACATTGCAGCCAACAGCAACTGAAAACTTCCAATAAAATGATGCTTCTGATTTTTATTTATTCCACCACTAGGGGCTACTTCAACACGAACCTAAAAGTGTAATGTTTTTGGTAACCCCTACTATTCCCCACTATGGGGTAGTGCTTAAATAGTAAACTTGGAGACAGCTGTGTAAAAAACAAAGGTAGGGAGGGAGGAAGAAAATATGATTTATCCTGATATGTTTCTTTGCCATAGTCTTGAAAGCAGGTTCTACAGAGCTTAGTAGTTGCAAACAATAGAAGTCATCTAGACATGTAGAATTACAGAAGCTCTCAATCTTGGCCTTTCTTAGGAGCAACAGCAGTGAGATTAATTTTTTTCTTCAAAGGGAAAAAGTAGAGGCCTGTAAGTTAGAATGCAGGCAAGATATGTCTAATCCAGTTTCTCTCTTTTGAGCTTGGAAAGAAAAATAATTTCAGTGTCAAAAACGCAGGAACTGTGTTGTTGCATGGAAGCTTTGCAAGTGCAAAGCCAAAATCTGAGCTCTTTTTTTTCCCCTTCATATTCATTTTTCTCTGAACTTCAACCAAACTGCCAATTTGAAACTTACATCATGGCTTAGTCTATGGAAATAAAAATCAAATAGTGCTGTCAGTTAGGAAATAATCAAACAATGTGAAACAATAGAAAACAGTTGTGTTAGATGGCCTCATTTTTTCTGACAGTAAACTAAATCACAGCAAGATCCAAAGCACAGTAACAAAAAACACCAGAAATATATAGTCTCAGAAACTCTCTCTCTATATATATGTACAGATATACAGACCCCTATTATACCTCCTACTGCTTTTTCTTCCTCCTTTCAGCAAACTTACTGTGAGCTGATATATGTCATCTTCATTCTCTTCTCCCTGAATAAACTTTCCAAGAAGTTCACTAACATTCTCTTTGGCTTTTAGAGGCAACCCCCCCCCCCCCCCCAGCTAACTACAAAACCCCAGGCTTTTCCCACATTTTAAAATGCTTTATAATCCTACATCCTGACAGATGCAATCTACAACACAGTTCAAACAAGTGGGCTGTTATCCTCTCTGTTTCTATGGAAATGAGTGTCAGACTGGTTAAAACAAAACACACATTTTAATCACTACATAGCAGTTATTTAAAATAATATATCACACTTTTCCCAATTCAACCTCTCTTTCTATGGAAATAAGAATCAAAATAGTGGTAGAGAGGCCTTTGCTGTGTTTTTTCAATTCTAAATGTGTTTGGGGTACTTGTAGGTTCTGGGATGTGACAGGTTTTAAGTTCTAACAAGATCTTCAGTTGTGCAGTAGTTTGAACTTGGACTTGCAAGTCACAGTTAGGAAAAATTCTCATGCATTAAAGCAGAAGCTTGAATGAATAGAGAGTATAGTACTTCATCCAGCAGGTATAGAGGAGGGAGAAATAGTTGTGATTTTCTGCCATTTTATTACTCATTTCAGAGAGAAATGTTAGCTAATGACTTCTGAATTTTGTGGTCATAAACTGCATCCTGCATAATCATCTCTTGGTCAAAATAATGGCATGGTGACCCTGCCTATTTCACAAAAAAGAGAAGTAAGATGTAGCATATAGAGTTTGTAAAATTAATCTCCCTTGTTCATTCCATCTGAATTCTTATTGAAACCTTCCTCACCACATTCAGCAGAAAGGTCACTGCTCATCATCCTGAATGCTGCTGGTCTTACTGGCACCTTTCCTGTATGCAGATTACTTTTTCTAGCAGTACACTTGGACACTTGTATAAACATGAAGTAGGAGGCATGCCCTATCTTACAGAGTTTGCTGCTGGAAACAAGAGGGAAAAAGACTTAGGGTGAAGAAAGAACAAACACATCCAAAAAGTCCTGGGTTTGTTGTTGCCCTCTTAAAGCACACAAGTCATCTCTGGTCACTTCCTGATGGGACTCTTCAAAGACAGACTGGAAAAGACTGTGTCTTGTCTTTCAGTTCAGGAAGGACATTAGGGCAGAGCTGCTGGGTGGACCACAGTCTTGGAAAGCAGCCTGTTTGCTTGTGAAGATGCCTTATTAAGAGTTTATGAACTGGCCTCTGGGCTGGTTGTTGTCACCACTTCTCCTTTAATATGTATTTAGGCTAAGATTTTCCAAAATGACTAATGATTTTGTGTACTTGAAATTCAAGACTGCATCTTTTAAAGCCACAGAATCGATGTCAAAGCACTGAAAAAAATGGTGACATTTCCAAAAGCCTTGGAAAATCAGGCCTCAAGGTCTCTCAGGTTAGGTACCCAAAAGCATGCAAAACTGACAGTGTTTCAAAAGAATATTGATTATCTAATCAGTGACAGTTAATAGTTTTGAGATCCAGACCTCACATTAATTCAATTTGAGCTCTCCAAAATTAGAAGCAAATAACAAAAGTTAAAAATAATATTGCCTTGTTTCTAAAAGCTTGGTTTTCTTCTCAGTACTTTAAGGGTTTCATGGTAAATTCTGAAGAGCTGCTCAGTGACTGTGTTAAACTAATTCAGGCTTGATGACAGTTGAAGATTATTCCATGTCTAGAAGGTGTGGAGGATTTCAGTATGCATGGGAGATACCTTTTTTCTGCCTCAGAATGTAAATATCCCATAGCGTCAC
Source organism: Pogoniulus pusillus (assembly GCF_015220805.1). Taxonomy (NCBI): domain Eukaryota; kingdom Metazoa; phylum Chordata; class Aves; order Piciformes; family Lybiidae; genus Pogoniulus; species Pogoniulus pusillus. The sequence goes on along the minus strand of NC_087275.1, from coordinate 15,964,749 downwards.
AGGTCTTGTTCTGTACCTGAAAGTAAAGAATTAATTTAGTTTATCACAAGTCGATACCCATCTTATACTTTCTCTACCTCTTCCCAGCCTGCTCATTGACATTCCTATTCTTCTGTCCTCTTCCCTTCTTTTCTGATCTTCCCGTCCATCTTAAGTATCTGGGCAAGCAGCCTGATTCCCAACTCATACCACGTTCTGGCTCAGAACCCTGGTGCTAATGCATGTTCGTACTGCTGACTCCGCAGGCAAGTTAGGTCTTTGATATTGATAGGGCTCTAGTGTAATGCTAGGGAAGATAAACTGTCATTAGCCAGGTTTTAAAATGCACTCCTTTAGCTATTCAGAGAAGTGCTGCTCTAGCTTAAATAACTAAAAGATTGGAAGATGTGGAGGCGGGGTAAGTTTATTTTTCAGCCTCAGGAGCAAAAAGACTTGTGGTTTTACTAAATTGGTCTAACTTACTTATGCCAGAGCAGTACTGGTGTTGAAGGGCAGTTTCATGAGGTTTATTGCCATAGCCCAGTCTGCCTGCTCAGTTCCTGAGTCCATACACCATTTGGAGCCTTTGTTTCTCAGTTTCTGGAATTCAAGCTCTGCAGTCTCTGTATCTCCAACTCTGTGCACTGACACTGGGCACAAGACGTATGATGACAAAGAAGTGATAATGTTGGGATGCCTTGGGAATATTGCCTTCTTTAGAGGCTGTGTTCAGGAAGCAGTCCTGACACAGCAGCATCCAAGCTCTCTCCCTTTGTGATTTCATGCCTCAGGTATCAAAAGCTGGAAAGTAGAAAGACCTGAAAAATAGCAGTATCACATACAGGAACTTTAGATTTTGGAGAAAAAAAAATGAAGGAAGCTTTTCTGTGAAATAGATCTGTAAACCATGAAAGAACGTTGAAAACAGCAGTTTTAAAGATGCAAATTTTGGACGAAATTCAGTCTCTCTGAAGGCTCTCTATAATTCATTTGTAGATCCAATGAAAAGCTAATGTTAAGAAACTACTGCATTTTCTACATACTCTGGACCAAAGGTAGTGTGGATCAGAGGATCACAGGTCCTATATGGCCATTAAGTGATACTGCCACTGACAGCAGCAGTTATACTGTTAACTGGCAGGGATTCCACTAAACCAAACTTCAGCAGTTTTAAAGGACAAGTCTGGTCTGGGATTAGCATGGGCAGTATAAATCTGTTTAGATATGGGTCTATCAGCAGTTCTACTCATAAGGATAGTTGTTCATGTATAGTGTGAGGTTGCAGGCCAGGAGATCAAACTGAGTTTGGTAAAGGTCACCAGGACATGGTTAGGGAATGATGTAAAGTTATATCAACAGACGTAAGATTGAGGGCTGGCACAGCAAGTACTGCTGACCTATAGGTAAAAGCTAGAGACAGGGTCTGGATGAGTGGGAAATGAATGTTTATGGATGAAATGAGAAGGCAGACCTTGATGAATCTAGTGGGTAAGAACTGGCCTAACTTACCAGTCAGCTTTTGTCTTTAGGCACTGCATGATTAAAAATCCCAGAGCAAGGAGTAGCATTTGTATTAGGCAGGACTGGGGCTTTTTGCTTTTGGTACTGTTCAAGCCAATAAAGACTTCAGAGGTCAGGTTACAGCTGGTATGGAAAGGGTCACTTGGCTCTCTCAGTCTTGTATCTGGAACTGTTTGTTGAACAAGAGTGATAGCTAAGGTTCATGAAAGAAACTGAGAATTCTTTTTCAGACTTGCAAATGCCAAAGGGGCAATGTGTATCTTGGATCTGACTGTATGTCCATCTGGCAAGAATCACAGAATTAACTTTCAATTTACTGAAAACTAGGCAGCTCAGAAATTAATGCTTGACTCATTCACTGCTTACATCTGGTAAATGTGCAGGCACAACAGAGCAGATGAGCTTTGTCTGAGTTTGATCTCTCATTCTCCTCCATGATTATAGCTTGTCAGAAATTAGACTTTAGGGAGGAAAATTCTCATAGATGTAACAGAGAAAGAAAAGGACATAGGCTTTAAGTAGACTACAGCAAGAATATGGCAATAATCTGGCTTGAAGTGAAACTAAGTCATCCTCACCATCCTCATTAAGGCCTATGACAGCTGTTCAGGCAGTCAGGGGAGATAATCATTGAATTTAAAGTTGAAATTATAATAATTTACACTAGTATTTTGTAGCAATGTATTTATACTAGATATTCTATGAACAACTATGACTTTTACCTGGACCACATCAGCATGAGTGCTTTGAGCCTTTTCAAGGCTGTGTTTGATTGTTTTGTTTTGGTTTGGTTTTGTTGGTTTGGGGTTTTTTGTTTGTTTGTTTGATTTTTTAATTCTAAGTTTTACTAGCTCTACCTTTCCTTTTTGTCCCTTCAGAACCAAAATAACTCCTTCTTAAGAATGTTATTTACTTTCCATGCTATGTGCCCCTCCATTTCTAGAATTTGAAATATATTTGCATATCTGCACATCATCAATTAATTTTCAGGAAAATTATAAGGTTGAAAAAAAAAAGATTCTCATCATCCAGAATAATAACCCATCAGTAATGTTTTATGGGAGAATTGAACAGTCTGTGCCTTTGAACAGAATTTGCTATACTAAGTTGAATTACAAATGAAACTGCCATCAAAACAAGCAGAAACATACTTGGAATCCACTATGTTAAAATCTAAGTATTTCTGGAAACATCCTGAATTATTAGAGAGTTTGGAGTATGATGTAACTAGCATCATTAAGATGCTTTTAAACCTTGTTCTTCTACAGTACTTTGAAAACCCTTGTAGCTAACATCTAGCAATGCATACTTCCAACCTTTTCTTTGCAGTTTCAGGTACTCCTTTTATTTTACTGTTTTGTGCCTTCTACCTTCATCTTCTTTTATTTTCTTTTACCATCTGTTCTCAAAATATTGGAGCTTCTTCCATCAACAGCAAAGCATTTGCCCATCCTAAATCTTAAAATTGCTGTTAATGTTGCCCTCTTCTGGATCACTTTTTTTCAAACAGTTTTGTTTTTAACAAAAACTCATGTTAGGCAAACCAGACAAACATTGGGGTTGCTTTTATTTGTTACTTGTAAATAAAATTATCTACTTTGGATAGATCTCTAACTTGATTTTAATTTTCTCTTATCGACATAAAAGTCTCCTTTATCTTCCATAACTGTTTCTGCTACTGGCTTTTCATTGGTGAGTTCCAATTCATTGGAACAAAATTTCTTCCATTCCTCCCTATTGCTGTGTTTCTCCTTGAATAACTCCTGCTGAAAGCAAAACTTCTGGTTTCAATTTAAGTCTAGAGAACAATGAATGTATTTGGTCACCTTGATTAATATGCTTCATAGGCTGACAGGCAACCAGTACTCTTCTATCATGTCTAATTAATTATTCGTTCATAATTAAGTGTTAGTGCTTAAGACATTTTAACTAGCAACTTTTAAAGTGTAATGGAAACATGGCCTGTTAATTGGAAAGCAGCTTGTGCCCATTGCTTTTTGCAAATTATGATTTTATCTTTTACCTAATATCTTAAGGAGTTCTCTCTGCTTCCTGCCACTCCATGCTTTCCCTTTCCGCTCCCAAGTTTGTGTCTCCTTGGTTCAGGACTGGATAGGACTGAAGTTCTATGAGACGGTGATGCCAGTGGAGATAAAAAGCTGCTTAGCCTTGCAAGCATCCACAGATGACAGGCTGTATTACAGGGTAGTGGAGACTTGCTTTTGCAGGCCCTCTGCTCCAGGTGCTTTCACCCCTCAGTGGTACCAGTCAGGTCTGTGCGGTTGCACTTAAAAAGAGCAACCAAAGCATCCTGAGAGAGAAGCAGGAGGAAGGAAAAGGTGCGATAACTATTCCTGAATCATTTTGTCATCCGATTTCTCTGATAGCATGCCCACAATACAAGCAAAGAGTAGTTCACGGTGTTATGCACGCACACGTACGAAGTGCCTTTGGTTTTGGCCCCGGGGACCGAATGCCCCACTGGAAGGGCAGCTGCCTGGCAAGCAGTAACTGCATGCAGAGGGCTATTTCGGGAAAGCAAGTGCCAACTGTAACGTGTGACAGCGCCAGGCCCAACAGCAGAAACCTGCCGAGCAGCCGAACGCCCAAGCCTATCTCATGAAACGGGAGCGGGGCATTTTGCACCGGGAAAGCCCCTAAGGGGAGGCGCCGCAGAGCTGCGTGGCAGGGCAGCGCGCTCCGCACAGCAGCTGCGTCAGAAGCGGGAGGCACAGCAAAGCTGCGACATCTCACGGAGACAGACCGCAGCGAGGCAGGCGAAGAGTGAAATGCCGCCCATGCGTGTTGCAGCCGGGCCCCGGCTCGGCCAGCCACCCTGGCTCAAGGCCCGCGCCCCGATACGCGCCCCGGTCAGGCGCACCACATCCCGGCCTTCGCTGGCAGCGGAGCCGCCGCGGGGCGGAGGCTGTTGCAGCTGCTATCGCCAGCGCCGCTTCCTGCCGACGGCCCCTTCCGGGGCGGCTCTGTCAGGCCAGCGGCAGCGGCATGGCGGCGAAGCGCCGCAGCGTGCCGGAGGCCAGCCCGCCGGCGGCCAAGCGAGTCTGTCCCGAGAAGGAGGAGTTCAACGGCGCCCGCTTCAAGGCACTGCTGCGGGACCCCGCCACCGCCGGGAAAGGTGAGAGGCCGGCTCGGGGGAAAGGGTGGCCAGCGTGTCCGGCGGCGCTCGGAGCTGCCCCTGCCCGGCGCTATCGTGAGGTGAAGGCGTGCTCGGCCGGCGCAGCAGGGCCTGGAGCGGCGCCCCGGGAAAGCCGGAGGCAGCCCCTGTCCCCAGAGCGACGTCGTGGGGGTGGCGATGGTGGTGTTTGCTGTTACTGTGCTCTGGGCTCATCCAGCTACCGCACGGCGTGGACGCACCGCAGACCCTCTGCGGCAGAGCCGGCGTGTGCGGGGCCCTGTTGACCCCCCGTGTGAAACTGCCATTGCAGGTTTGGAGACCTTCGTCTCGATCGCTAAGAGGCTGCCGTCCCCTGAAGTCTATGATGTCGTGGAGGGATACATGAAAATTTCAATGGAGTGTGCTGAAATATTTAAACTTATGGACGGAGAAAGGAAACCTGACAGCGAAGTAAGTTGGCCGTGGGTTTTATAGTTGAATGCCTGGCAGCGTGCACCCTGATCGGGAGAGGAGTGGCCAGAGAAATGCTTTGTGGTGTAAATAACGAATCATTTGGTGTGGTGGGGTTTTGTTTGTTTGCTTGCTTTTGCTGGAAGCCACCGTGTCAGAAGCACCGATCAAGTGAGAAGTTTTTTTCAGGACAAAGATGTTTCTGGGTCTAATGATATAGACAACCAGTACTGCCAAAATCAAGCTGTTAAGGTTCTTTAAATGTTAGTAAAAGAAGCAGTTAGGCAAAATAAAAGAAATAGTCCAGTGAAAGCAATTGTTATTATATAACTAGACATCATAGTACTTCTAGGAAGCCACTGGCAAAGTTGGCCTCATTTTCTTCATCTGAACTGGACACAATTTTTCCACATCAGAATGTGGTGAATGGACTAGAGAATGTTTACTGTAAGTACTAGTGCAGTTTTTTTAACTTAAATCTGCTTCCAGTGTAAAATTGGAGAGTGAACTTTTTAACATCCACTTGTTGGTCTTTGTCTTTCCTGTTTGTGTGATGATGGCAGGCGTCATGGTCACTGACATCCTTTCTTCGAGGTCCTTTTACTAGTAGGGGATAATACTTGTAATGAATACAGTCCCAGTGCTGTGTGAACTCTGGTTTAATATAGAAGGAGTTAATTGCAAGATCAGAGCAGCTTGGATGGTTTTCTCCAGCACATTTTGTTGTTTCACTATGTGCTTACTATGAGTTGTCTCTTAAAGCTTTGATTCGTTGGCCCTAGGCCTTGCCTTCCATCTTGAAAAGGGCCTTTAAGATCCATCATCCTGTGCAGCGATTTGCATTGCAGTTGGTGTTTGCATCCCTAGAAGTGGTGGTTGTGTGTACATACAATCATGCATATGCATGTAGGTCTTGATTCCTCAATTTGTGGGTGAGGTGGGGCCCTTTTTATTACAGTTTACTTGTCCAGGGTTGTACAGGCCTTCAGTCAGCACATTGAGTTAGGCTTCCAGCAAAGGTTGTCCCTCCACACTACTGAATTTCATGAGTTTAGTAACTGAAAAAAGAGAGGACTCACCTGACCTCCTGTGTTTCTCTGGTCTTTCCTATAATATCTGTACAGGGGTTCCTTGAATATTCACACTGTCACCATTAATTCTTTAGACGGGGAAGGATTAAGTTGGTAGAGAATTCAGAAGTTAATTTCAGTTTCATATGTGGAAGGTCTTCTCTTGTGGTGGGGTTGCTATCTTTTTAGTGATGCCCATTACTGTTCAGCTAATAATTTCAAACTGTGCCCAAATATTGACATATATTGACATATTTCTGTATCTTGCAGATGCTGTTAATCTTTCAAGCTCTAGAAGCCATTTTACTGAGGACGGCCAGTGACCTCTCCCATTTTTCTGTTGTGGGAATGAACATAGTGAAAAAGTTGATTCATTCTTACATGAGATTGGTCTATGCTGCTCTGTATTCCGAAAATCAAAAGTAAGTCTTCTCTGTACTGTTGCAAAGAACCTCTATCTGTTGAACCCAAGAGGCTGAGTCTTGCACATGAACTCAAGACATTGCAAAATCTGCCTTGACTTAGTGGTAATAAGCCACCTTTATTTAATGATAGTTTTCCACATTTCATAAAACAATTACATGTAGAAGTCTTTGCAAGATGGAAGCTCTAATGTAATACACAGTGCTATCTGATACTTTCCTGAGAATCTAGCTTTCATAAATAGAAAGAGTAGATGGTATCTTGAGTCCTGTTATTTTAATGCTGCTTGATTTGTGAAATGTACTGCATGGAGCAGGCGAGAACAGATGTTCTTCTAGTTTGCAGATGCTAAGCATTCTGTATTGTGATGGCAAAAAAAAATTGCTCTTGAATGTTTTCTTTTCCTGTACTTTTTGTAGTCAGATTTCCATAGTTAGAACAGATTTTTTTCTTTCTGACTCTTTTTTCCTCTGTAATTTTACCTGTCTCTTAAATCTAATCTGTTGTAAGCTGTTTGAAGCACTCATGCTTATCTAGTCTAGTCTAACCAGCAATTTTTTGTGCTCTGTGGTCAGTGGGAGAAGTTCCAGGTGCCAGAGATTTTAATACAAACCTGGGAGGAAGAGCAAGGAAGAGTTAAAAAAATGAAATGCAAATGACTTATCCAAGGCTAGTGACTTGTCTTTTGGTCTTCAGACAGGCCAGAAGTAGAAAAGCATTTTCTGCTTTTCAATTCAAATTCAACCATGCTTCCTGCACCACTCAGTGGATCTTACTGCAACAGGCACTTCAACTGTATATAGAATCCCAAGCAGGAGTAAATCAATTGTGAAAACTATGCAAGATCTACACTTCTTATGAAGCATTTAAAGATTGCAATTTTGGATAAATCCTTCTAGAACTGACATAGAGGAGGCTGCACATTTCTAATGGTATATATGATGCTTTCACCATATTTGAGTGAAACATGATGGAGAGATTCCAAGACCCTTACAAGGTAGTGGCTACTCAGATAATTGAGATCTTCAGATTTGTGCCTGATAGTCCTGTCCTATTCTCATTAAAATAAACAGCAAACTCCCAGGAATTTAGAATGTATTTTTTTGTCATTTCTTCCTTTTAGACACCTTTAGAAAGTGAATGTGCATCCTCTCATTACAGCTTAATTTCCTGGAAGAATATAAATAGGTGTTCCCTCTTTCCCTTATTCCCTCTCCCCTCATTCCCAGCTGCCATTATCGCTACCTAAAATAATGAGTTTTGGTTGTTTTAACTTCCTTTCTATTTTCTAAGGCAAATTTTCCCAGTGTTGAGTGAGCAAGAATCAAAACTGAGTGCAGAAATAGGCTGTTCACAAAGATGACAAGTTCTTTGTAATAGAATTATCCTTGTGTTTGGTGTAAGTTAGTATTGTGATTGTTGTTAGAGTGGTTGGTTACATAGAGATTTGAATGACCAGGGATACTTTTCTAACATCTGTCTTTGTTGCTTATGATGGGACTAACTCAGAACTGCTTCATGCCTGAAACTCCTGAAGGCTTGGGTGGATGTTGGAGGTGGAATGGGATAATTTCTTTTGCAGGAAGGTCTTTCTTTAAATTTTGATCTTCTGATTTGGTTGTCTGTATAACTATCATCCTGGAAATAACCTGCAGGTTTTCCTCTGTGTTTTGTTTTAGGATGAGCCAAGCTTGCCTTACCTTGTTGTCAGCAATGGTGGCTCAGGGGCCAGATTCAGCAAGGGATGTGTATAGCCATTTTGATTTCAATAATAAATTTCTGCCTGGATTACTGAAAAAAAGATCTAAGAAGGTAAACTAAGCTGCTGTGTGGCATGAAATACTATGGTATGACTCCATCAGTTTTCTTTTGCAAAGTTTCAAGCTGTTGCTTAGTCCCTTTTCTGCATCTCTGCAGGAACTTTTTTCCTGTCTTGTGTCAGACTGAAGTGCTTCTTGATTGTGTTTAAATGTATTGAGTTTGGGCTGAGCTGGAGTTAGTTATCAGCCCAAACCTGATACACTTATTACATAGTAGAAATGATCTACGGGACAAGAGCCTCCCATAGACTTACATAAGAAATCCCCAGGGAATGTTTCTGAGTAGCTGCAACAGTAGGAGAGCTGACCTGCTGGTCTTTCTCATCTTATCAGGGTACATAGCTCCTCAGGATAACTTTGCTTTCACCCCTTGAATTTAAATGCTTGGATACAGTCTTTTGACCACAAGCTTCTTAGATATGCGAGCAAGGTGAAAGGAGAAAATTTTCCAGAAATGGATTTAAGATTTTCCTCGTGCTTAGCTTTCATTCACAACTGGTTATCAGAGGTGAATTTTTAATACAAAAATGCCTAAAGCTTGCAGCTAAATCTAATTTCTTTATTCTTTCAACCCTTTCATGAGTCACTTCTGTCTTACTTAGTCTAGTTAGTATCTTCTTTCAGGCATTTTCACTTCCAACTTCACCCAGGATTGTAGTGACAGGACAAAAGGTAACAATTTCAAACTGAAAGACAGTAGATTTAGATTAGACATTAGGAAGAAGTTCTTTACTGTGAAGGTGATGAGTCTGGAACAGGTTGCCCAGGGATGTCGTGCATGCCTTCACTCTGGAAGTGTTCGAAACCAGGTTGGATAGGGCTTTGACCAGTCTGATCTAGTGGAAGGTGACCCTGCTCATAGCTAGGAACTAGATGATCTTTAAGGTGCCTTCCAATCCACGCTGTTCTATGATTCTATGTTCATATCCAATGCAAAGCTTTCAGTACTTCCACTGTGCCTGACTTTGTAGTTTCACAGCACACTAGTCCCTTTTGTAAGGAGTTTTTTGGTCTGGTCTAAGTTTGCATGTCCAGAGTAGCTCTGTGAGCAGCTGCAAGATGTGTTATACACTGTAGCTCAAATACAGCATTGAGTAGCAAAAGTGCCCAAGACTGGCACTGCTCTGAAAGCCTGCGTGGTGCTCGGAAGGTTAACCAGTTGTTTCAATTGTGTACAATCTGTATGCTAACATTGCCTTTTATCTTTTTTCAGGAGAAAACTGATGTCCGTGTGGCCTATATTCAGTTTGCTCTCTCCTTTTTAATTGCTGGAGACAATGCAATCTTGACACAGGTGCTGGAATTAAAAGGTACTTTGTAGTTGCTTGTTCTCTTTTTCAATAACTGAGTCTTTTACAGGTGATAGTAAATAGGAGCTAATTCAAAATGTGAACTCGTTGAACAGCACTAATAAACTAGAGGCGCTGCTGGTGGTGAGGCGAGTGGTGGTGGGAGGGGCATTTGGCTGCCCATCTCTCCAGGCACACAGTGCAAAGTCAAAGGCCAGGATGGCAACAAAATTGGTGAAGGCTCTGCAGAACAGGTCTTATGAGGAGCTCAGGGAGCTGAGGTTTTTTTAGTCTGGAGAAGAGGAGGCTGAAGGGAGGCTTCATTGCTCCCTGAAATTAGGTTGCAGTGAGGTGGGGGTTGGTATCTTCTGCCTAGTACCAGGTGACAGAACAAGAGGAAATGGCCTGAAATTGTGCCAGGAGAGATTTAGGTTGGATATTAAGAAAAAATTATTTCCTGAAAGAATGGTTAGGCACTGGAACAGGCTTTGCAGGAAGCTGGTGGTCACCACCTCTGGAGATGTGCAAAAAATGCATAGATATGCACCTGGGGACATGGTTTAATGGCTAAGGTGGTGTTAGTTTGATGGTTGGACTCACTGATCTAGGCGGTCTTTTCCAACAAAAACAATTCTATGAAAATACATACTTTTATTGCCTGAAAAGATTTAAATCTTCTTCAGTGTTCTGGTGAGTGCCTCTTCTGCTTGAGAATAATGTTTGCTTCTTGCAAAAATAAAAAGACCTTGGTGAACACAGATGTAAAAAAGGTAAATTTAATATAACTTCAAGACCATAGAGTTAAAAAAGAAGGAAAAAACTTCAGGCCTTCAGCATTTCTCATAACACAGTAACAGTGGATATATTGCATTAAAAGTTTCTTTAGAAGTGCTAAAGACTCTGTATACTTAGTTTCCTTTGAATCCTCATACAGGACAGCTGTCATATACTCCCATTAGACTGCTTTTAACAGCAGTTCAGGAGATTAGTGTCATGAATGTCCTTTGCATCCTTAATGGAGATGTTACATGAGAGTGGAGTGCAGGATTTTAAGCCCTTGTCTCTTAGAGGAGGGAGTCAAACTGAACTGACATAGGATCCAGAAAGTCAAATCTTAGACACATTTGGTTAATGTTTGATGACTGAGGTACTGAAGATGATGTAAAATTTGATTACTTCAGTGATTTGAAATCTGCTGCAGATGTTTGTCAGGTTGCTAATTGTGACCCTTGGTGAGGTTATGAAAGAATTCAGAAGACATCTATAAATAAAAAATAGTTCATTTAAGATAAGGTGAGGGGATGAGAAGCAAGTCATAATTATTTACTTTTGTTGTGGGACACGGATTTTCTTTAGTTGCTTGCAGTTCAGTTCTTTCAGGATAGGGAATGGCAATGCACATCTAGACCCAGTCAGCACAGCTGGCTTTCATTCCTCTTTAAGATACCAGAGTTCTCTATAAGCTGAAGTTCTCTGGGTTTGGGATGTTCAGATGAGACAAAAGATGATGTGCATGGTTGGAAATATAACCTCCCAATATTTGAGAATCACTCAGTGAAGCAATTGTGAGTCCTGAAATGGCATTTACTGAAGTTTAAATACTGCATAGCACATTGGGGCCTGAACTACATTTGAAGCTGACAGATGTTGTTGCAGTAAGTGTTAATAACCAAGCTGGCAAATTAGCTAGTTGAGACGAGAGTAGGTTTGGCAGCATTACTTGTTCATCACTGTAGTTACAGACACATCATCTGTCTGAACTCTGATTGCAACCTTTTGGTTCATCCTTAAATGTAACAGCAAGGTAAATAATTTGACATAGCAGAGAAATGAGTATGAATTCCCTGAAGTATTTTGGTATGAAAACCGCTTTCACATTTGCACTTAACATTTGAAACACCTTCTTAGATTTCATTCCCGGTATTCTTCGCTCTGAAATAAATGAAGACAGAGTTTCTACTATCAATCTTATACTTTCCACACTGAGAACTAAGGTATGAAATGTTCTTGGAACTGTTGTCCCTTGTTTTCTGTTTTCTTTGCTTCTGATACTGGCACTGTGCTGCTGCAAGTTGATCAGTAATATTTGATAATACTTGTTTGATTTTACTAGATTGGCCATATTACTGTTTCAATACCGAAGATCCTTATGCTTTTCCAGAGCCCTCTTTTAAAGGAAGCATTTGTAATGGCTTGTACTTGGATGATGATTTCCACTCATCTTTAGTGTGTGATGTCCAACAGATTTTTATTGTTTTATTGTTCTGTTGCATCAGTGCCAAGCTTGAAGGTCAAAAGAACTGGAGTCCTTTTGGTGCTTCTAGTGAGAGTAAGAATAGTCCTTCAGTTAATATGTCTTGTACTGAAGTGGGGAGGTCAGCTAGGACTGAGCTCTGTACAATCTTCTTTCCAGAAGAAAAATTATTTTGTGTATTTTTAGTGTGTGGACTGTGGCATGAGATGGGCTTCTAGGAGCTAGTTTCTAATCTGGTTGCAGTTGAAGGGTATGTGATACCCTTCCTTAAAGTCGTGATAGGACTCAGCTGAGGCAGCATCCTGTGTTTCTGGTTAGCTTATCTTTGGACTTGATTCCTTGTTAGTATGGCAAGATTTCTGCTGTAGGAGGTAAATTGAGTCAAAATTATTTCTTGGTGGGGTAGAGGAAGAAGGAGACATCAGAAAATCAGAGAAGTTTTTGTGGAAAAGAAAGGATATGTTCTACCTGCTGTAGGAAAATGCTGTTGGAAGAGTAAGTCTGCTGCCCTTTGATTTTCCTTCTTCTTTCATGGCAAACAGAAAAAACCTCATGATATAGCAGAGCTGAGACAGAAAACTTGAAAGCGGAACTGCTGAAAGGTGTGAGGCTTGATGCAATCTTGGCTGCCTTTTCTGTGCTCTGTTCCTTAGCTCTGAGCATGGCTGTGTCTCTTTGTGTTGGATAAACTTGTTGCTGTTGTAGGTGCAGCAACTGCATGAGAGATTTATTTAAGTTGTGTAAAATGTTTTGCAGAATGTTTTTAGTTCCAGTACCTCTGATTTTTGAATCTCTGTTTTGAATTACCGTAGAGGTGTTGCACAAGCTGTTGTATGACCAATTGAGAGAGTGAATTTAAAATAGTTTCAAGTGTAATCTTAAGAGCCTGCCTCAGATTCAGGCCTTTTGCAACTGACAGTTTAAGCCAAAAAAAATATTTTTCCATTTTTCAGACACAATAAGCTTGGAAAAATGTAGTGTTTTCTGAGTGTATCCCCCCACTAGATTAACCAGACTAACTTAGCCAGCTGGAAGTTAAGGAATGAAGCTTTATATTTACAACTTAGCACAATTTACAAGTATATATATACAATATATTACAGATATTTACAACTATGTACAGTAGTATACATGTTAAAAGTAATACAGAAATACAAGACCCCTCCCAGCAGTCAGAGTGGCCAGGAGGGGCTCCTAACCACCCCTCCACCTTCTTTCCACCCTTTCCCTCATCTCAGAATCTCTTTTATGTGCAGGGTGATCTGAAAAGATAAGCAAGAGGTGTTAGAAGCAGTATGATTAGTTGGAAATGTGCAGGTTCAGGCAGAAGAAGAAGAAAAGAAGCTAACTTTTAAATGTAGTATAAATCTTCCTGAAAATTTGTTTTCTAAATGAGTCTTTTTCCTTGTGGGAATCATGCATTGATACTGTTATGTTGTTGATGAAACCTGGCCCACTGTATGATTCCCTCAGTTTAACAGGGGAAAAGAGAATTAAACAAATGCAGAGAGGAAAATATAAGAGAACTTCTGAGAAATTTCTCCAGTGTGTTTTCCCTTTCATTCAAGCTTTATTTGTAGCAGGTTCTACCATCTCTACCAGCAGGTATCTAAGGTCGTAGTCTGTGGCTGTGCTACTCTAGATACGTTCATTGCTCTGTAGTTGAACTTGAAATTCCATCCTGTCAAACACGTGCAATGTTTGCAGAAGCTGTAGTATATCCTATGGCTTCAACCATATCAAGATGGGAGCAGGAGTGTGTGAAAGAGGTGTTAATGGGACAGACAAAAGAACCTTTAGTCTGCTGTAGCAAGGGGAGGGATTTCTGTGTGTACTAGAGGAAGTATGTTTCTAATTTGCTGTTATTTTGTGATAACTTGAAATAAATAAAAGAGTTTTGGTGGGTTTTCTTTCTTTCTTTTCAGGTAGTTCAGAATAAAAATGTCACCAAAACCCAGAAGGTACGCTTCTTTACTGCAGAAGTGTTGATTCGCATTGCCTCACTTTACCAATGGAATGGGATTACTGATGTCAGCCCTGAAGATTTAAAGGTCTGGTAATTTATTTATTAGTAACCCCCAGTCTTTGTCCTGCCTTCCTGCTCTCCTTGCTCCTTCCACCTTGCAGCCCACGGAATTGGAAATAGCTCCCAGTTACTGTAACCTTGATGAGAAACTCTGACTTTCCACTGCTTCTCACCACTTGAGCAGGAGGGTTTGTTTCCCTTCTCTGGTGGTCAGAACTGCAGTGCACATTTATTAAGCAGGGAGAAACTTTTTGAGTGCTAGGACTGTATTCTATTTCCTGGACACATTCCTGTCTATAGAATATATCAGGAGCAGTGTTCTTACCACAAGCCTTATTCCCATCATACACACTGCTTTAGTATGAGAGATAAACTCCCAAGATGGTTGCCAGCCTTTTCAGCTGACATTACTTGAGAGGTTAGCAGGGTTTCTGAGGTTTGAGCTGTTACTGCTTGTTCTAGTCCACGAAACCACATTCCTAAAGTCAAGACATGAGGCAAGGATCAGGGCTGCGGTTGGTGTGTGTGTGTGTGTGTGTGTATGTCTGTTATTACTGCAGATATTTTGCCATCTTCTCCTCATAGTTTGCAATTTTGCTTTGTTGTTTTTAATAATCAAATGATTTACCTTTGTTTACCTTTTGACTGTGGGAATAGCTAAGGTATAGCTGCAAGTTCAGTGCAAAGCAGTAGAAGTTCTGTGCTTCCACTGGGTTTTGGCTGCAGACGTTGCACCTTTATATTGATTAAACTTTGTCTTTAGAAGCTGAACAATTCTAACACTAAACAGTTGCCTTCTTCCTCAACTGGATGTTTGTGCCTGTGCTACTCCAATCATGATATATTTTGAACACCTTTTGGAGGAGATCTCTTTCCAGTAGGTGTCTGCTTGGAGTGGTGCAAATCTCTGATGTTGTTCGCAGGATCACAGGATGTCAGGGGTGGGAAGGGACCCAAAGAGATTATCGAGTCCAACCCCCTGCCAGAGCAGGACCATATGTGCTTTTCAGTTCTGAGTAATTTTAAATTCTTATAATTCCATGCAGTCCTTGTGAGTGATGGAACTTGTGATTTCTCCACCACAACTGTCAAGATACTTCTTATCCATAGGATTCTTGAGTTGTGCTGGATGAAAAAGATTGATGGAATCTGGGTTCTTTTGTTGGTTATCTTTTTTCCTTTTTGCTTGGTATTTGGTCACTTCTTTCATTTTTGTGTGGTGACTGTACTGGCATGGATGCTCCACCTTTCCCTGCAGTGCTGACATTTGGTGCATTGTTAGCTCTCCATCTTTTGTGCCTTGTATTCAGTTGTTTGGTTTTCTGCAAAACTGGCCCAAAACCAGATGTTTGCTTATTTCACATCCTTTATGCTGAATGCTTCAGTGATATTTTTTAAATTGATCTTTCTGAATTTCCTTATTGTGTACCTGGCCTGTATGGTTGAAAGTTGGATGTTTCAGGTAAAAGATTAGATTCTTGACTTAAAAGTCCCAGGATGGCCTTGCCCAATTTATGTAACTTTTGTATCACTACATTTCTTTGGTTTGATTTTTCTCTGTCTTTTCCTGTCTGTTGTCCTAGCAAATGCCCTAAGTCACTAATGCCCTGCAAATAATACCTGTGTAACTAAAATTGGGAGATTTGTCTTTCCTTGAAATAGAAAAAATATTGTAACATTTAAAGTGTGAAATACAGAAACTGAAACCTCTGTTCCTAAAAGCAAAATTGATCTCTAGCATTTCTGTATAAAAGCAGCTTCATAAACTTTATAAGTGAAATTGATGAAAGATTTTCTTCTGTGATATCAATAATCCTATGTCCTTTTTTGCTCCTTTTCAACTTTTATAGGTGGTTCAAGGTTCTAAAGAGGTGGGAAAGATGATGGTTCGGGAACTTGTCCATAATTTCCTAATGAAGCTCTGTTGCTCTCTGAAACATGGCATACCATTCTATGATCCAACTCTTGGAACTTCTGGCAAGTAAGTCTCCAGACAGATGAGATAGTACAAGAATTTTGTGCTAGGAGCAAGAGAGACCTCACCAGTTATCTTGTCTCTGCAAGTAACTTTACTGAATTTTCCTTCCATCTCTCTTCTTTGGCAGACAGAAAAAAAAGTTGAGTTTTTTATTGGTTTTGAATTAACTTTTTAGGATCAGACTACTGAATGTCCTCATACAATGTAACAGAGGAGAGAGTGTTCTGCCTTAATAAGGCTTTAGGCAATGGTTGTGTTTCTTTGAGACCTCTCCCATAACTAAATGTAAGGAGTGATTTTTGGACCGTAGATTTTTTTTGATGTGACAAGAAAGCATCAAAAGCTGCAGTGTTAACCAGATGATGGCAAAATACCTAGCCTAATTTACATTCTGTAGAACCAAGCATGATTTTACCAAATTTTGGTAAAATGCTGACATTGGTTTCAGTGCTGTCAAAATTTGGCCTGCAGCATCTAATCTGGAAGCACCTAGTTGCCCTACTGTTTCTAACTAGTTAAAATATGTACACTAAGAGTATATATGCATAAGTCTGTGGGACCTGACAAGACACATCCCAGAGTCCTAAGGAATTGGCAGATGTGGTTGCTAAGCCACTCTCCATGATTCTGAAAAGTCCTGGCAGTCCCTGGTGACTGGAAAAGGGGAAATGTTGTGCCTGTTTTTAAAAAGGATAAAAAGAAGAAGCTTGGACGCTACTCACCTGTCAGCCTCACCTATGTGTCTGTCTTGGTTTCAAGCAGGCGGAAGTCCTTCCCAAAGGAGTAAAATAAAGATGTTCCACACTGGTTTGGAAATTTAAAAGGAAATCCTATTTGCAAATATACACAGAAATTCAAAGCACACAATTAGCAAGTTCAACCTCAGTCCGGTTCTCTAACCTGGACTTTTCCACAACCTCATTAGGCCAACACCTTCCAAAACCTTTCTTACAACCCAGGTCAAACACCAGGCTTCAATGCCTCCCCTGCATACCTCTTGTGATTCCATGGAGGGGTTCTCATAGGTTGGTAAGATTCGTCAGATTAGCTAGGCAAAGAAGGTACTACTAGACTGTAGTAGCAGCTACTGGGTGGTGCTAGAGCAGGTTGATTTTGCTTTGAGCAAAATTTTAACAGGTATTCATCTGGTATCTGCAGTATTCTCACATTGTTCGGGAGAAAACTTTAGAAAGCAAACAAACCCCCCACAAAACCAACCAACCAAAAAACCCCAAAGTCCACAGGAGATACTTCCAAGTTTAATCTTAAGTTGGTTTTGAAGTTTGCTTAGACTATTTCTGAAATGCTGTGGTTTTAATTAAAAGTAATTACTTTTTGTCATGCAAAAGACCTGAAGGTAAATTCAGTTCTTACTTTTCTGAATCTAAGCTCGAAAGTTATGCCAACAGTAAGAGAGGTCTTAGCGGTTAGAGGAGCTGCAGAATTAGCATCACCTGTAAAGTACTGAAATAAGGATTTATTGTTTCAAATGTTTTTGTTGTCTTCCACAGGGGAGGAAATGTCGTACTTCTGCGCTTTCTGCTTGCATTAAAGAGTGCAACAGAGGATGAAATGGTTGCTGATCTCTTGGTGAACATTCTTAAAGTATGTCCAGATTTACTGAATAGATACTTTAAGGAGACCCAGTATTCCTTTCTTCCTAGAGTCAAGTCTGCTTGGTTAGACAATATGAAGTTACTTAAAAAGGTAAGAATATGAATGATGCACACCACCTCTCCCCAGAAATATGCTATCCCAGTACTCTAGGGTTTTTGTAATCCAAAAACTGAAGTAGTTTTTGTGAAACAGTGGTGCAAAACTAACAGAAAACCATAAAGTCAAACATCCCTGACATACAGAAAAGTTACCAAGCCAAGGAAATGATTAGTAAGTTGCTAGGGCTGCCTTTTTTCTGTTTTTTTTACAGATAGATGTAGTGCCATTCCTGTGTTAAAATTGTTACAGTTGGGATGCTGTGCAGTGCAGACCCTGGCCAACCCTTGCTGTGGGTGTGTTCAGTGTAAACTAGCTCTGAATTAATTAATTTAGCTGAGTGTTCCTAGTGACAAGGAGCAAGATTTCACTGATGTCAGAGGAAGTGATCTGAGGATCAGGGACTGGATTTACTTATTTTTTTTGCTTCAGAGGCAGCTGTTCTGCATTAGAGGAAAGTCACATATCTGAAGATGTGTTGCATTCACAGCTGGAACTGCACAGTGCTGTAGAGTGTATTAAAATGGCTAGAAAGAAGACAGGTACAGTGTTTCATAAATAATTCATTTTAAAACGTACCAGTCCAGCAGTGGGGAAGTTAGGTGACTGAGATTTAAGTGAGCTAAACAGGAAGTGCTTAATGGCGCTGAGATAACAGCGTTAATTACTGTGGGTGTATGAGGAAAGAAGCAGTTAGGTGTCGAAGATGGTAGATGGAGGGGGAACGTGAAGGGGGAACGTGGCATCCTGTTTTCTATGGATGCTGAGGAGAATGAGCCATGGCTCAGAGCCACTTTAAAAAGTGTAGGCATAGAGTGAGTTGGAAGGTCATTTGGTAAAAAGTCATGCTTAGAGCTAGGAGACTGTACAAACTTCTGACTAAACTGGAAAAGAAAGAATTGGCCTAAGATGCAGTGTGATACATCAAAGCTGGCAGCTTGGACAGGGACACTCTGTGCTGGGTTAAGAACTGGCTGGGGGACACAGAGAGTGGTGAGTTGTGCCATGTCCAGTTGGTGGCCAGTCGCTAGTGGTGTGCCCCTGAGATCAGTGCTGGGCCCAGTCCTGTTTAATATCTTCATTGATGATCTGGGTGAGGGGATTGAGTCCACCATCACTAAGTTTGCAGAGGACACCAAGTTAGGAGCAAGTGTTGATCTCTTAGAGGGCAGGGGGGCTCTGCCGAGGGACTTGGACAGGCTGGATAGATGGGCAGAGTCCAGTGCCATGAGTTTTAACAAGTCCAAGTGCTGAGCTCTGCACTTTGGCCACAACAACCCCATGCAGCAATACAGGCTGGGGACAGAGTGTCTGGAGAGCATCCAGGCAGAGAGGGACCTGGGGGTACTGGTTGACAGCTGACTGGACATGAGCCAGCAGTGTGCCCAGCTGGCCAAGAAGGCCAATGGCATCCTGGCCTGTATCAGGAATAGTGTGGCCAGCAGAACCAGGGAAGTCATTCTGCCCCAGTACTCAGCAGTGGTTAGGCCACACCTTGAGTATTGTGTCCAGTTTCAGGCCCCTCAGTTTAGGAAAGATGCTGAGATGCTTGAGCGTATCCAGAGAAAGGCAACAAGGTTGGTGAGGGGGCTGGAGCACAGACCTACAAGTAGTGGCTGAGGGAGCTGGGGGTGTTCAGCCTGGAGAAAAGGAGGCTCAGGGGAGACCTTATTGTTCTCTACAACTACCTGAAAGGAGGTTGTAGCCAGGTGGGGGTTGCTCTCTTCTCCCAGGCATCCAGTGACAGAACAAGAGGACACAGTCTCAGACTGCACCAGAGCACGTTTAGGCTGGATGTTAGGAAGAAATTCTTCACAGAAAGAGTGATTGGCATCAGAATGGGCTGCCCAGGGTGGTGCTGGAGTGT
The DNA here is from genome assembly GCF_015220805.1 of Pogoniulus pusillus. Classification (NCBI taxonomy): domain Eukaryota; kingdom Metazoa; phylum Chordata; class Aves; order Piciformes; family Lybiidae; genus Pogoniulus; species Pogoniulus pusillus. The sequence continues at coordinate 15,945,223 of NC_087275.1, read as the reverse complement.
CCTTTTAAACACCTCCTGCCCTGGAGACTGGATGAAGCACTTAGTGCCATGGTTTAGTTAATTAGAAGGTGTTAAGTGATAGGTTGGACTCGATGACCTTGAAGATCTTTTCCAACCGGGTTAATTCTGTAATGTCTGTAACCAATTTGATGAAATGTTTTTTGAGATGCAGCAACATCAAAGCTCAGCTAGAAAAACTTTTTGTTCTGAGTGTTCCATGGTCAGCTTAAAATGGGCAAGTAGGATCTGTAGTTTGTTGGAAAGGGATGGCCTTTAGTAGGGATGCGTGTCACACACAGATGTTATTTTAGTTGAATAGGAATCTGAGGGATTTATTTCTGTGTAAAAATTGACATTTAGTGCTATTTTTGAAAACCCTTTGGAAAAGTGATGCCCAGAAGAAGATGTTGTTTCTAGGGCTGTATAAATGTTGATTAAATTCTTGTTTTTTTTTCAGATCTATGAGGCTCAACCAGAGATCTCCAACTCTTTTAAGACTCCAGAGTTAATTCCTCTTCCTAGGTTGCTTTCTATGGTAATGGTAACAACAGTCCCTGCTGTGTGCAATAAAACAATGTTCACCCAAGGACTAAATGTAAGAGCAGCCTATATTTCAGTGAGATTTTTTTCTGTCATAGTTAATACTGTTTGATTTAAGTGTATGATCATCCAAGAAGCTTCTTAGATTGATTAATTCCATCTGTTTTATATTGTCTGTCCCAGCATAAATCTGGCTTGAGGAAGCACAGGAAAATGAACACCAGTCCCATTGGTTTTGCTTCCAAGAACCATTCACAAGCATGAATTCTACCAATGCTTACTAATGGTTTAGGGTGGGAATCTGAATCTTTCTTGGAAGCCAAGGTTTAGGAATTAATTCTTTAACAAATTTTAATATATTTTCAGAGTACAGATTATGTACAAAGCGTAAAGGGAAGCACTGAAACGTCATTAATTCAACTTCCTTCTTCTAGGTACCCAGCAAAGTGGTGAATCACAGCATATTGTCACTTGTGTCAATGATTCTGAGAAGAGCCTTGAAGAATATTGAGTATTGTTTGAATGAAGAGACTTGGCAAAGGTCAGAAGTTTACACAGTGTCAATGATGCAGGAGTTCGTACAGCTGTACCGAGAGGCCATCAGCAAGGTACAAACTAAAACTAAAATTGAGGTTGCACAGGAATAGTTACCTGCTGTAAAATGACTCATGTTCAATTTCTCCTCCAGTGGTTGTGGCCTGGGAGCCAGGAGATAGTATTTTTGGTCAGGGTGAGGGGAAGGCTGTGGATTAGAAAGTGTTAATAACAGGTCTGCTAGTAGACTACATCTCCTAACGCTGAGAGAAGTGCAAATAAATTTTTACCACGAGACAAATTTGTAACACTGGAAGCTATTGTGCCACAAATGGATTCCAGCAGCACATTATGTTGGTTCAAATGAATTGTACCCAGCAAAGTTCATTCAGAAGTTGCTAGACATGGTAGTACTTGAAAACCAAACAGAATTTTCACAGGAAACTTTGAATGAAATGAATACAGTTTCCAGTATTTATGGTCTGAAGAAGTGAAAGTACACTACTTGGTTTCAGATCTTTTTTATGATTGCATGCAAGGTCAGTTACAAACTTTGTGCAGAGCATCAAATCCTAATACTTCTTGGTTGTGAAGAGTTTTATCATAGTAGTTTTGTCTGATTCAGAAATGCTGTTGCAATTCATTCTTTATCCTTTTAGCTTTTACCAGACATGACCACCATAGTGTTTGTGTGGCAGTTCTTTCGGAAACCACCTTCTGAACACCACAGTGGCCAAGAGGAGAAAAGGGAAAGTGGTGTCTCTGCTGTGAAGACAGTGACTGAGACAGCAGAAGTTACTGAACAGCATGGTAGGCAAAGCAGCATTTTACAGAAGTTTTGACTTGTCAAAAGTAATGACAGCACTAAATGTCGTTTTTTGTGCAAAAAGGCTACAGAGCATCTCCCAGACTCCAATTTACCCCTTCTTACATGTATGTGAGTGGGGGTTATGAAATCCTCATCCCATCTAAGCTTGTTAACTTCACCTAAGTCCAGCTGTCACTTGTGCATTTGTTCCTTTGTTCAGGTTTTTGAGCTATTTAATTCTAGCTTGTGTCGGGCTGCCATTGCTACTATGAATCTCAGCAGTTTGACTTTCTGCTGTCAGAGAAGCACAGCTCTGGAGGTCATCTTGTCAACCTCCCTACCTAAACCTTGCTGCCCAGGATCATGTCCAGACAGCTTTTGAGTATCTCTGAAGATGGAGACTGACATCCTATAGTTCTCTTTTCCAGGTTGACCAGTCCCAGCTCTTACAGTCTTGGCCTTCACTTATAGGAAAGGTTTCAATCCATCATCTTTTTGGTTGGGTAGGACTCCAGTATGTCCCTGTCTCTCTTGTGCTGGGAAGCCCAGAACTGGTCACAGCACTTCAGGTGTGAACTCACTAGCACTGAGTAGAGGGGAAAAATCACCTCTGTTTACCTGCTGGCAATGTGTTGCCTATTGCAGCCCAGGATACTGGTGGCCTTCTCTGTGGCAAGGGCACATCACTGGCTCATATTCAACCTGATCTCCATTAAGACTCCCAGGCCCTTTTCTGCCAGGCTACTTTCAAGTTGGGCAGCTCATACCATATACTCTTGAAGGAAGTTATTTCTCCTCTGATACAGGGCTCTGTAGCTCCCTTCTTGAACTTAACCCTCCTGTCCTTGACCTTCCTATGCTAGTAGGAATATTTTGCAGTCAGTCACACAGTAAAAAAGGCAAGGAAACTGATATGCCTGAGAAATAATATCTTGAGGGCCAGGTTATTTTGCCATAAAACCACCTTTTGGAGGCAGTTACTGTGGCTATGCAAATGCTTGTGTTGCTCTTGCACAGGACTAGAAACGTGCAAGTGTTGAAGGAGAGAGTGGGGTTGGAGTGGAGTCTCCAGCTTTCCTCTGTCACAACTAGTGGCCCTCCTGAAGGACTTGCTTTCACAGTCCTGTTGCAGGGAACTGGAACTTCTGGTACTCTGGCTAGCAGCCTACAATGTTTTACTTACAGACTAAAGATAAATCTGCAGACAGTTTCATGTCCTTCACAAGACATAATTCACAGTGAAACTTGCTGGAGCAGAGGAATTTCCAGTGTATGTCCTTCTGTGTGTGACTTGTGGCAGTGAATAATTGTCCTTGCTGACAAGCCAAGGTTCTTTATTGGTAAAGTGCATGCTAAAGCCCATGAAGCAGCTCAATTCTCAAGTACAGTGGCTATAGTTTCTCTACATACCAGGGTGATAATCACTTACTGTCAGCTCACCTTTTGCAGCTTTACTTGCAGTTTTTCACAGCTCCCTGAGGGAGATCTGGTTAACAGGAAAAAACGTAGGTGTTAAAAATTTTTGGCTGCCCTTCTTTTATTTTGCTTCCTTTCATTAATGACTGGGTAACAAGTAGCTTGCATGTGTTCTCATGTTACAAACTAAAAGCCTATTTAGCTGCTGAGATAGATCTTTCCAAAGAAGTAAACAGCTGCCTTAGCTGGAGTTGGTGTTTCTACCATATAGATATTTGCTTTCTTCTTGCTGGAAGGACACACTGAGAAAGTGTGATTTTTGAAGGAGGGCAGAGAAAGAAAGGAACCTTTAACTGAAGTAATAAGTTTGTAACAGATTTGTGTACTGACTTCTGCACTTCTCAAACATACCTGGCATTAGGTAAAAACAGCAGCAAGGCCCTATCCTTTCCTTTGCTGCTTTCTGTTGTTCAGCCTTAAACAGCACCAGGACTGACTGGGTTCCTATAGTGATTGTTTAAATGTTGAGACTGTGTTTTATACATGGAAGCACTTAAAATGAAACCACAAATGGCAGCTGCCAAGTGAATCACGGCATAAGGTGGTTTAGTTTAAAAAGTGTCCACACGGGAGTGCTGGGGAAGGAACCCGGGGATTCCATTTCTTCTTTGTTTGGTTCTGTTTCTTGTCAGTGAGGAATATCACTGATCATTTCATAGGCAAGTCTTTTGGAAATATACTTAGTGATTTTCCTGATGAATAAGGTGGATGATACATTGCTCTCTTGGTATGAAGGAAGGAGAAACTAAATATGTCAACACTTCATTTAGGTTCAGATGATGCTGAGACTCTGTTCCTGAAAGCTGCACTGCTTCAGGTCATATGCCTTTATCAGAAGGTTGTGCCCCACTTGGTAGCACGGAGCACCTTTGATTTTAGCAAGCTGATAAAAGGTATGTAATGGATATTTCTGCTGCCTTCATTGTTTTCTCTGCCTATTTACAAAGTCCACAGCCCAAGGGGATGTTTGCTTTTCTGTGTAGCTAGAGAAAGAACTGTTTTCTGAAAGTAACCCTTTTTAGTTTCTCATTGTTTGGGCATTTATTATTTCTATTTCGGCAGTTCACTGGCACTCTGCCTCTTAAATTCCATAGCTGCTCTACTACACACAGTTGTTGTAAGTGGTATGTTGTCACAGAGTCTTCCTCTTTCTCTACCACATTCTTGCAAACATTTGGTCTTTATGGGGTATTAATCCTAATGCTTCTGAAGAAGACTTCTATCCAACTCTCCATGTGATTTGTTTATATAATCCTTCTAGACTTATATCAGCAACCCAGCATAAGTAAGTTATATCCAGACTGTTCCTTAGCAACAATGGTACAGATAGATTTTTTTTTATGAGCTAGTTCACAGAAAGTTGGGGCCGTAGAGAGAAGCAAGTAGTGATTCACCAGTCTTCTCTGGAAAAGTCTTTTATGTTCAAGTACTTTCTTCATTTGCTGTGTTTGGAATGATTTCTTCATAGTTTGGTGGTGTGTGATGTTATCTTCTGTGGGAAATTGATAGAGGGAGCACTTTAGATATACTGTATTTTTGTCTCTGGTGGACGTTTTGTTTGTGGACAGCAGAGGTAACAGAGGTGCTTTGTACCTGCTTAATGCAACAAGGATGATGAGCCACAAATTATGGGCTGTGGGCAAGGTACAATAAAAACAGTCATTTAAATCCGAGTCTGGAGGAGAGAGCAAAATGTTTTGGCATCACTGATGTCTGTGACCCACCAAATTATAACAACTATCTGTGTTTTAGGCAGGTCTGGGATGTGTAAATATGGGAGTTATGTAAATCATAGAATCATAGAATCAACCAGGTTGGAAGAGACCTCCAAGATCATCCAGTCCAACCTATCATCCTGCCCTATCCAATCAACTAGACCATGGCACTAAATGCTGTAATTAAAGTCTGTCAGGAAAAAAACAGGGACTTTAAACAAAAACCCCTTCGAAATCACCTGTCTCATGCGAGAAGCTTTTCTTTCTTCTGTCAAAGCACATTTAATTAGTTTGTATACTTGATGACTCACCAAATTCATATACCCTGTTTATCCCATTATTTTTTGTGTGGGTCTGCTCTCTTTAAAATGGACAAAAGGCAGGACACCTTCTTGTGAGACAGAAATCTCTTTGATGTTATGTTTTTTTACAGTGTGAAATAATAAAGTTGAACAGGCTGGAGAATAAAAGTGTCATTCTCATGGAAATGTAACAAAGTGAGCCTGAATATTAATTTTGGTGAAAGATGATATGGTAGAAATTAATGATGCAAATTAGTAGTGAAATTAGTGCCAGCCTAAGAGCTCTGTCATTCCTTCCCCTTGCCCTCATTGAAACACAGGCTCAAAAGTCAGTGTATTTTAATATCTTGGAGCAATATGTTCTTTAAAGACCAAGTACAGTTTTATTGTTTGGTCTTACTGTTGGTTGAGCCTTGTACTGACCTACTAAAATGTATTCATCTTTCCCAAATACGGACTGCAAAGATACTACACAGAATATGAAAAGCCCATTGACACTTGGACTTTGTCATACAATTTATCTCTGTATGTAACTCAACAGCAGTTAAAGTGTGGGCAGGTCAATTTTTTGAGCACACCACAAGGGTCTCTACACAGCTGTGTGACACTGTAAGGTGTTTAATTGTGAAGTTATGCCGTAGCAGTTGTGAGCAGATGATAGAGGTGGTGTAGAGAGAAACACGAGTGTAAAGTTCCACTGCCCATAGCAGATACTGTAACAGTGCAAGTTTTGTTATGACTTAAATTCTGTATTTTGGTCTCCAGTTTACCTATCCTTTTTACTTCAGTAGGGCACAAATTTTCAGGGTCGTTGAGACCAATAGGAAAGCTTTTATGTTCCCATGCGGCGGCTTGTGCCAGGGGCAGCTGTTACACTCTCCCTGCTGAGGGCTGGATTCCAACCTTAGATTGGCCAGACATAATCTTAGTGCATCTGGGGATCTGACAGTATGAAAATTTATCTGCTTGTCTCCTAGAGGTGGTTTGAAGCCCTGGATGATTGGTATTCCTATGATTTCAGGATGATATACCCAAATAAAATTCTGTTGCTTTCAAACCTCAGGTATCGTCACTGAAAAGGGCTTCCGAGAGGAGGTCCCTCCTGTTCTACAGCATCACATACTGAAAGTGGCTTTGGAACTTCCTGCAAATAAATTTTCCTGGTTCAAAGTACAGGTAAGAGGTTTTAAGGCAGATTCATGCTTCTTTGGCCTGTTGTCCTGAAATCTTTGCATCTGTCACTCCCTAGTTTTAAACTACTCCAGTTGTTTAGAGGTGGATTACAAAACTAGTAGGAGTCTTAGCATTAGTAAAGACTCCCTTTGAACTGAGTTGTTTATCTACAAGGACAGAAAATTTTGCCTCCCTGATGAAGGCTGGACAAGTGAGAGGGGGCACAAGTGAGCATTTACTGGTTTTCACTTATGTGGAAAGCTTGAGATTTCAGACCAGGGAAGTGAGCTGCTGAGGGTACCCAAGCTACCCATTCCCAGGGAAGATTTTAACATTGTTAAGGCTGTCCCTCCTCTTCATAATTACTGGAAACATTCAGGCCCCCTCCTTTCTTTTTTTTTTCTGCAGGCTTGTAAAATAAGAAAGCTGTAGAGAGCCTGCTTTTCATGACTGGAGAAAGAAGTGAGCCTAGCTTTGTGGGGAAGCTGAGAGACCTGTGGGTGTTTTGATCATGCCACGCTAGGAGAGTTAAGAGCAATCAAAGGAAAACTTGAAAATGAACAAAGAAGCTAAATGTTTTCTTGTGGCTTTTGCCAGTGTTTTCTGGGCTTGGTATTTTTGGGCAGGTCTACAAATTGTTTTTCTGCTTCAGTGCAACATTATCCTGTACAGTGTTGCTATACCAGGGGGATTTCAATCTCTTTCTTTTTAGGGTGTCTCTCAGACAGAGAAAGTATCTGCTGAAAAATCAGTATTCTATTTACTGATGAAAATGTTTGTTACAAGTAACCACTCTCATCTGAAAATTTCAACCAAAAAACTGATTATCAAGGTAAGCATTTGATCTGAAGTACCAGGTTGTTCACTGTATCACACCAGTCTGAAAAGTCAGGATTGTAAAATGTTTTCTTGAAGTACAAACCTTATACGGCATTGTTGTGTGGCCAGCAAAGTCTGCTTGAAGTTTGCTGTCAGGATGACAACTTGTTAGGTGGATATTCCATAAAAGTAAATGCTGTCAACTGAAATCGCTGCAACAGTTGATGAAACAGTAAAGATTTTTTTTTTAATGTTTACCCACCTGCTTAGACTGAATTATATCCAATAGTGTAATAAATGTGCCTGCAAAAGTCTTGGCACTGATCCAAAAGAGATTTGTTTTCATTTTTCTTTTTTATCCTCATTTATTTACCTGTACTTCGTCACTTTAGCCTGACTGAAGTCTTTGCTGTTTCGCTCTGGCCTTGAAAAGTAGTCCTGTTTGTTAGTCTGCTCCAAGCTCTAATGCAATGAGTGCTTTTGTCTTAAAAATGAGTTAAACTCTTCTTCTGTGCCTTTAAGTTACCTGCTTTTCAACTACAAGTGCTGTGAAGACACCAGTTGCTGTTGTTTACAGCATCTTTTTAAAACTGGGCATCTTTTAGTTATCTAAGGGTAGAGAACTACATTAAAACCAAAACCCAACCAAACAACTGTTCCTGCCAAGAGAAAATCCAAAAATCTGTTCTGATCCCTGGACAGGGCTGTTTGTGCAGTATCCAGTAGTAATAGTGACATGCAGGTTCGTGTACAGCTTTGTGCTTGCAATGTCTGCATTTACCTTCAACCACAGAGTGCAGTTGTAATGTTCAGTCCACTAAACCAAAGTTACAGTGATTGAATTAGGTTTTAGTTGCAAGGGATTAAAGTCAGATTAACTTTGTATTGGTAATGCATATCTCAATCAAAGGCTACCCTGTACAGTTTTTCTAGTGTGAATTTAGATTCTTTTGCTGTGTGGAGATGTGGGATGCCTGACTCATTCTTGTTTCCTCTTTTAGATTCAGTCCATTTTGTTTTTTCTGAAGAGAATACAGGAGCAGTGGAGTTCAGGCAGTAATGTCAGCAGAAAGGCTGCTAAGAATAGATGTTAATGAGTGTGTTTTGCTTATTTTTCAACACAGTGACATATAATCGGAAGGCATGTTTTTGAATTTCACATTCTGTTCCTGCCTGTTTTCATGAGAGCTGCAAGTGTATTTCTATTTTGGGATTCTGCCTAAAATAGTAAATTATTTTTAAGTGTCTCTTTTTTTTTTTTTCTTTTCTTTCCTTTCTTTAAATGAATTATTCTTTCAGATTCATGTAAGCAGTGGTGTTATTTTTGTAGCTGCTGATAGTGTACACAGACTAAACGTACAGCAAGTGAGCTGTGATGGCTTCCTTTGTATTCTGTGTGTGTGGGGAAATAAAGGCACAGATTCATCCCACCTAGTAGCAGTCCTTTAAAATAGGTGCCAGAGTTAAGAAGCTGGTGAAGGTTTGTTGAGAGTGAGAGGTAGATGGTTCTACCATTGTGCAGATCGAGTCACCTGTTAACTAGATTGTCCTTCACACATCCATTTCTGCTTCTCTTTTCCTTCCCTTTCCTTCCTTTCTTTTGCAGACTGATGGTAGGGTCACCGAGTTCCTAATTTAGGTGCTTCAGATAAAGGCCTGGATTTAAAAAGCATGAGACTGGGCAAAATATTCTAAATACCTTAATGCATATTACCTGATTTTGGTATAACTGTGTCTGCCTCCCTACCCACAGCAACCATTAATGTTCCTACACAACAGTTGGCCATGACCTACTACCGTTCATTTCTTTAACTATTTGCCCAACTCTTTGAAGCACAGATAGTCTGATTTAGATTTAATTAATCAATTATTTCCTTTCTGTCACATCAGTAGTTTTCAAAAGCCCCTGCACAGGCTGTTTTTAAGATCATGCTGCTTTTGTTTTTTCATGCTGTAATGATATAAAGATGTATGAACTTACTAAAGTACTACAGTGTGCTCCCCCAAAATTATAAAAGTGAGATTTACTAAGGTGGAGGGAATAAATGCTGTGTCCAGGCAGCTTTGATCTCAGCAGAGTTTGTGCTGATTGCAGACAACAGAAGGACTTGATGTGGTTGGACCGAAAGTCCTGCTAGCCAATATCCTGGCTCTGACTGTGCATCAGGGCAACTTTCTTGCCAGCAGACAGTGTTGCAGGAGCCTCTGTTGTAGGGGTCACATCTGGTGTTTTCAGGCCACTTGGTGGGACAGGAGACTTGCTAACTGTGTTGAAGCTGTCCAACAGATATGGCTCTTGGCCATGGCATCTGTGCTGTAGCCATCTCTCTTTGGCCGTATCTCTGCACCAGGGGCCTTGAGCAGTGAAGTGGCAGAGAGGTGCTGCACTGAGCAGCACTGCAGGTAGTGCAGTGATCTCTGGGTTCAGTCTGTACAGACTCAGTATGTGCTTGGTTCCTGCATCTGTAGTGCTTGTAGGCATTTTGTATTCTAAATGCATGGAACTTTCATAGGGGTACTGCCATGTGCTCACTGCCCAGTCTAGTGTTGCAGCATGACTGAATGTGGTGCATAGGGGATCCATCCCATTCCCGTGGTCAATGTGAGGGCAAGAACCAAGTGGAGTTGCACTGAGTTTATGCTGCAGACAGCAGGTGAGAGGAGGAGAGGCTCTAAGAAAGCAAAAGCAGAAAGAAGTCACTGTCATCTGATTTTCCCAGTTGTTCAAGAATAAGCCATTCTCTGCCTCTATTTTAGTCATACTTAAAGACGTTTTTTCTAGGCCACAAGACTGATTCTAGCCCTTTTCCTACAGAGCACGTATGTGTGTCTGACAGAGCTCAGTGAGTTTTACTTATCAGCTGTAACATAGAATCAAAGAGTCGTGGCATGGTTTGGGTTGGAAAAGACCTCCAAAATTTGTCTAGTCCAACCCCAACAGTAAGCAGAGGCATCCTCAACTAGATCAAGTCTCCCAGAGCCTTGTCGTGTGTGACCTTTACCTCTGGAGGGAACCTGTTCCAGTGTTCCACGAAGTCACACCTCACCTGCTACAGCTTTGACTGGGAAAGCAGTAAGCAAACAACCATCATGAGGGCACTAGTCCTTGGTCCTAGTTATGCTAAGGCCAGCTGATGCAGCTTTGTGAGATTTTGTTTGAAAAACACATTCACTTTTACCCTCCATTAATGCACTTAGAGTGACCCTAGTGCGAGTGGGAATAAGGCCTCTTGAACTGAGGGGTTAAGAAGAGAGGTGCAGGCATTTCTTTTCATCAACCTGCTCTTTTTCTTTCCAAGCAGAGGAAATTTTTGTTCTGTTTATAACTTTTGTTAAATGAAAAGATCTATACTTTTTTGGAGTTTGTGTCTTAGTTGTTTTGTGAGGGTTTTGTTACCAACCTTTTGATTTTCCTGGACAGGTTTTACGTGACAGTGGAGTGTTTGAATACACATGGAAGGAACTTTCAGTGTGGCTGGAACACTTGGATAATACAAAAGAAGACAATAAGGAAGCAGTGATTCAGTTTTTGGAAAGGGTAACAACTGTTCAAATTAGCTGGATAAACAATGCCAAGAATAGCATTAAGGGAAACTAATTATTCTATTGCTATTGTTGTGAAACCTGTCAAAGATCAGTGAATGAATCTGAGCACAGCAGTTGTTTGTAATTCTTTATACAGAGCTGACATCTGTCTTGCTTTGGGTGGGAGGACAGTGAAATGATCTGGAGGAAAATTGAATCTGAAAAACTAAGTTGTTATTACAGCATTGTTGATAGAAGGGCAGAGTTTGCATATGGGGGTGTGTGTAGCTCTTATCTTCTTTCTTTGTGTGACGGTGTCAGACCTAAGTAAATGGTAGTCTTTTACAAGAAAAACTGACATTTCCTGTTTGCTTTTCAGGAGGTTAAATGCCCAGCGTTTCCTTTTTATTGACATTTCCCCAGGGACTTAGGTGCAAAATCGCAGTGAACATTTTTAGAGAGACTCCTGTAGAAATGTGTGGAAGTATCCCTCTGCTTTTAGCACATGGTCTCTCTTAACAAGTTGTGGTTCCCACAGACTTAGTAGCTTGTGCATTTACATCTCTTTCTCAACCTTTATTAACAGATCCTGTTGAAACTGGTGACAAACCCTTATCCCTATACAGATAAAGCAGCAGACCTTGTTCAGGAAGCCAGTATGCTTCAAGTTAGTATGTTTAAACAAGACTCTGATAATGTCAGCATCCCCATCTCTCACATTGACGGTATGTGGTGAATTCCTCAACAGCAGTAAATTCCAAGACTTTGTGCTACATTTTCAAGCCCTAACCTGCAAAACTGACTGAGAACTGTTGAGATCCTGCTTAAGTAAAGACCTTTGAGACTCAGCCTTCCAGCTCTGTTTAGTATCAGAAGTCTGAAGTGCAAAGTGACCACTTTACCCCCCAAAGTTATTTCTGATGCAGTTATGCTGATTTAACAGTATTTTAAATCTATCCTCAGGCTCCTGCAGTAGCACTTTATAAGTAAAAATGAAAACTGATGCAGTGCCTCCTTGGGGCTGCTCATATTTTTTCATCCAGGAGAAGAGGTTTGGGGTGCCCAGGGAACTTCCTTACTTGCAGGCACACAACTAGAAGCTCCTGCTTTCTGGGGCCAGTTACAGCTCTGCTGCAGCCAAACTCAGTATTCTGCAGATGTAGACACTTCGACATCTTACCACGTGCTAGCTGTTCTGCTATAACAGTCCATGTGTGGGCTTTTGCAGTACATAAATGTAACATAATTGAGGTTGTTTAACACTCAGTACCAGATGGATCAGTTACCTTGAGCTGAGTATTACAGAGATGTAATGCCAGCCACAGAATGTGTGGTACTTTCTTCGTATGTTAAAGCTGTCTTTGACTCTTCCATAATCAAAGTTCAGTTCTTTGTCCATGTAGAGCTGAGAGAGTCTTCAAGGACTGCTCAGGATGTTCTTTTAATTGGGAAGTGGCTGCTTCCTTTGTATTTTCCCATACACATTTCCTCACATGGTTATGCTCCGATAGTCCGTACCTAATGCCATCAGGATGGCAGTGGGTTATGCACTTCTTTCCTTCTCTGCTGGACAGCAGAGTTGAAAGGCAAGAAATGTGAAGCACACAGTAAGAAAGAGTGATTTCTACAGTTGCATTTACTGATATGTTGCTACACAAATGAGGCTTCCATCCTTTTTTGTGCTTTGGGGATTCAGAAGCTGCATTGTATTGCTGGAATGTTTGATTCTGTGGTTTTCTAGTTCTGAATCCTCTGCTTACACTTTTTCTTCACTTACTAGATGTCCTGGATATGGTGGATGTCCTCATAGAGGGCAGTGATGGACTAGATGAAGAAATTGGCTTCACTTTAAATGAAGACATGATTATCCAAACATTTCCATTCAGTGCTGTTGTACCTGCTGCATTAGAAGCCAGAAATAACCTGTTGCTTCAAACTGAAAATAGAACAGGTGCAAACTTCTTTTATGTGTATATATTGCTTATAGTAATGGAGTGGAAGTGGGATCATTTTTACCCAGTTAGCTCCTTGAAGTATTTTATTATCTCCATTGCAAGCAGAAAGAGGTAGCAGATCCATAGTGCAGTTTGCTGCTCAAGAGAGGCATTAAAGCTTCTGAGGTTCTTCTGTCCTTTTTTTCTGACTCTTGGTTTCTGGAGTAGGGAAAATTGATGGAAGTACAGACATTCTATAAACTGACATTTTACTCCAGGGAGCTTCTGCTGTGGAAAACAAATGTGCTTAGGTTAGAAAAAGAGTGCCATTCTTTCCCCTCTGAGATACAGGGAAGTGGAGGATAAGAATGACTTTGGGCTCTGGGCACAGTATAGAGAAGACTGAAGAGCAGTGGAGAGATACTGGATAATCTTGGCTTGGAAGCAGTTGCGCTTCAATGACAGAGTTGTTAAAGTACAGAGTATGCAGAGCATGAGGGAAAGGTGGCTTCAGTGGCTGTAAGCAGCTATTGCACTGAGACCAGTAGGTAGCAGAGAAAAGACTGGACTGTTGACTAGGAAATGGATGTGTTTTTTAAAAAAACACACTTCTTCAGAGAGGAAGCTCCAGGGCTGAATGTTACAAAGTTATAGTAACCTCACTGAGGAAAGTATTTGGTGGAGCAAGAAGTCACAAGGGCAGCAGGTGGCTTCAGAGCAAGATTTACCAACTCTGTATCACCTCACCAAGTCCTGTATATATTTGGCTGTTGAGTACCATCTGGGGTGAAACTGAAAGAAAAGCCTTGGTATTTGACCAGTGTATGTTAACCTGTGTGTGTTCCTCCCAGTACAAATCAGTGCTCCTCTTAGGTGATGCTTTACTGAGGTCCTTATCCATCAAAATATAGACAAGTTCAGTACAACACAGTAAAGGTGAAACTAGTTTTATGCTTATCTGGAGGGAAACAGGCCAACGTGAGCATGTATCTTAAAGTGGGGTGATTTTTTACTTCAACAAGAACTACTGTATGGAGGATTTTTTTTCAGATACCTCAGTGGGTCAGGAAAAAATGTCTGGCTTCTTTAATCCTTGTTCAGCACTTTTCTAGATAGTGCTACCTAGCCTCTTATCCAGCCATTAAGGAAAGAGGGTTGCCTTAGTGTTTTGTGCTCATGCAGATTGCTGCTGTCAACAGAATTTGAATTCTTCAATTTTGCTTTTCTAGACATGCACATTGTAGAGTATCTCGTTGCTGTTTTCACTGACCTCCTGCACTCTCAGAGAGATCCACTTGCCCTCTGCTTGATGTTCCAGCTCTATGATAAAGATTTGCAGTCCTTGGAAATGTCTAAGTATCCTCAACTCTACCAATTTAACCAGTACTACAGACTTTGGATACCTCAGCAGTCTCAGGAACCTGTGGTATGAAATACCTGAAGTCGCTTGAATGCTTGAGCCAGTGTTGCTGTAAAACCTTACTGTGTGCAAAGGTTACATTGCCATTAGAAAGTGCATTTACATTAAGCTTGATTCTGTGTTGCTTCTGTATCATATTGAGACACAAATTTGCTCAAGGGCTTTTTTCTAATTAATTGTGGTTGGGAAGTGAAGCTAGAGCTGAAGGGTTGTGTGCATTCACCCAGACCACAGCTCCTCATCTGACATCTAATGTGTGGCATGGCCTGAGGAGCCGATTTGCAGTGGTTGAAGTTCACCTAGGTATGGGTTGGGAAGTCTTGAACCAGCTGTGTTAGATGTCAGTGTATTTTTCTGTTAGCCCAGCAGTAACCATGTGCAGTTTTCCAGTGGGACACCTTTGATGAGCTTTGTGATGTAGTCCTGGAACATCAGTTCCAGCACAGAGTACATTTCAAAACAAAAATAGCTTAAAAAACTTTGGATTCATACTCGTCTTCACTTTTATCTTACCTTTTTTTTTTTCACTTTTTCAACAGTTTAAACAACTTGAAGAGGTGTGCAAAGAACCACCTGTGGCCTTGGATTCTGTATTTACCACTTTGCTAAGGAAAGCTTATGAGAGGGGAAGTCATGTCTTACTGGAAGACAATATCCAGACGAAACTGAGAGATTTGGCTTCCCAGCTCCCACCTGAACATCTTTTGTTAGGAGTAAAGCATGTGCTGCTCTACCTGAAATCCACAGTGGAGAACTTCAGCAATGTAAGAGCAATACTGTAATGATACTATGGGTTTATTTTTATGCAGAAAGTACAAATGTCTTGGCTGTTGAAACTGAAGGATCCAGTTCTCCATTTTTTTCATGCACTCAGATCTCACTCGTGTGCAGACAAATCTGCACCTGATTTGTAAACAAATGTCTATCTTTCTGGTTGCTGAGGAGTCTTGGATTTACTTTGCATGGGTTAACTCACTGATCTGTGCACAGTGCAAATAGACTCCAGGTTTTCATCCAGCAACTTGGGGCTCCATAGAAAGCTTTTCCAGAGAATGAAATTTGCTGGCCTGTGTTACATCAAATATCACAGGATAGATGAAAGCCTCTAAATGTTTATTTGGCACCCCGAGACTTTTTGTTAGAATTAAGTTTCTACAGAAAGGAATGATTCCTTCCCCCACAAAAGGTTGTAAACTAGGATACTCTTAATTAATTCTGTTGGATAATTATCCTTTGTCTCCCATCCTTCTATTTTCTCAACTTCCAAGGTGTCTCCTTTTCACAGATTAGCAAAGCTGTTGGTCCTCACATTGTTGACTTGTGTATGGACCTATTGAGCAGCTTGTTGTGCCGAGGAAATCAGATAGAGTTGGATAATCAGCAGAAACGAGAACAACATCAGGCTGAATCAGATCTATTTGTGGATGAGGAATCTCTGATTACGGAGGAGTCTTCAAATGACAAGGTACCAGATCACTTGATATACAGGCCAGAAGCTCACCTGTTAGGAAACTTTGAGTTATTCTGCAGGGAGGCAGTCTTACATTTTGCTGAACCATTAATTAAAGCAAATGACCTTAAACATGAACAGTTTTGGAGCACAAATTATGTTGATATGTTCTCATCAATCACCAAAACCTGGAACTGGCTAAACATGACAGAGAGCAGGGGAGGAGGCTTTGTGAGTGCTGTGATAATAGTCATGAGGATTTCTGGGATTTCATTTAGGGTTAAAAGTGTAGCTGTCAAACGCTCACTGTATAAAGGCTTGAATAGGAATTCACTGCTTCATGGGGTGTTCATACAGCTTTTTGCCAGAAGGGCAGGGTGTGAACAGATCATCACAATCACACACTGTGCATATCACAGAGTTGTACTGAATGGAAACAGGAGTATACAGAAGTATGCCAATAAGGTCTAGACAGGGGATTTAGAAAGTTTGAGTGTGTGGTCCAACAGTTGGTGAAACTACTGTTTGGAGATTTGACCAAGATACATCAACCACAGTCTCACCCCTGAGCTGGGATACAGTCAGGGGAAGTCCTGGCAGAGATCACTCACCTTTGCAGAAGAAAATCTCTAGGCTCTGTGTAAGGCCTAGTTCTGAAAGTCATGTAATTGGATGAGTGCTCCACTTTGATCTATTCTTTGGATTTGTGGAGAATTGTATTGACAAGTCCCAGAATATACAGTTTTGCCCTGGAAATGTGACTGTGTTCAGTGAAGGTGTGCCTCCCACATCATAAGTGTTGAAAGAATGGTGTTTATGTGCCTACAACACACTAATATTTTTATCCCCTGACAGTTTGTAGACTATTTCATGTCCCACATGGCTCTGGAAAATAAGCAGATGAATGATTTGGTGGTTGTTATATGTGCCCCATCTGTCCTGTCTGTTCTCACCTGTCCCCCACCTATAATTTTCCACTCAGTGATACTGTTACAACCATTTGTTACAGACACTGGAAGACACACTGCTGTTGATTTTCAGACATCCTATCTTGGAGAGCTGGTTCCTGGCTTTAGAACAACGTTCTCTCCCTCAGCACCATTTAAACCCTGTCACTGTGAAGCTTCTGTCAGCCCACATGAACTCTGGTGTGCTCCAGCTGTTGAAAAAGGGTGCCCCAATATTGCAGAGCATGGATCAGAAGTATGTGTTATCAAAGTATTTTGAAGCTGTCACAAAAAGTGTCTTGAAAGAGCTACAAGCTGCAAGAAAAGTCAGAAACCAGGTCTCTCCTAAGAAGTCTTACCAGCTGGAGGCTCTGGAGGAGTTGCACATGTACATGGCTGCAGATCAACTGAAGGAGATCACTTTAACCATGCTGCAGCTTCCTGAGATGAGCTTGACTACACAGAAATCTGAAAAGTCCCCTAAAAAAGGGAAGGAATTAAGCTTGTATGGACAGATTTTGGTGCAGCTTCTCACAGGGAGCTACCTGAGGCAGCCCCAGGGAGGAGAACTGCTGCTATCCACAGAGCACATGAAAGCCTTGGGGATACTGATGTCAGCATCAGCTAGCAAAGATTTGGAGAAAGCTTTCCTCCAGGCTCTTCAGAGTGAGCCAGTCCTTGCATATGCAGTCAGCATAGAAGTGCATGTTTACTGCCTTAACCAGAGGTCAGAAACCTCCCTTGCCATTGTGGGCTTGCTGATAAAGCACTGTAGGACTCATCTACTGCAGTTCGAGCTGTGGTGTCTGAGCAGTGCCAAGGGAAAGTACCTTAAGAAGAACATGGATATCTTTCTTCCACTCATTAATCTGTATTTGCAGTGCAGAGACCAGTATGATTTTACCCGACCTGCTGCAGGTAAAGCCACAACTGATTCCTCCTTCTGACTCAGGAAGCCAGATTTCCAGTGTATGCCGTGCTGGCCTTGGAGTCCTCTATCTTCTGCACAATAGGTAGAGGTGATAAAAGTAATGTGTCTAACTTAAAGTCATTCTAAGTACCTCTGCAGCATGTAAGGTAAAGGATTGTAATGCAGGTGGGCTGTTAGACTGAAGCAAATAACTCTTTTGACAGTTGCTTTTGCCCATTTTTTTCTTCTGAAGCCCTTATTTAATGCTAAGTGCATGTGACAATCTGTCTTCATGCTTATCTCCGTTTAGTATAGGAGGGAAAAACTTTTTCTTGGGCATAGATAGAACACTGTCTGGTGAGTGGAATGCCACAGCCATATGTTTCTGCAGAACATAAGCTTGCACTTTTACAAGCATAAGAGTCCAAAACTTTCTTCTAAAATAAATCTCCAAATATAGCTCCCTACAGTAATGCCGACCTGAGCTGGCAGTCCACAACTTTCCAGACCAAGAGCAGCATTAACTTGACAAGACTGATAAGTTTTCTACCAGCAAAATGAGTTGTGATTGAAGCTGACAGAATGGGATCACTTTTATTTGATTTATCTTACTGCATTGAAGTGTGAATAGCAACGGAAACAGGTTGACTGTAGCTGTTGGTGTAGGAGCCTGGTTCTATCTAGCAGTGAAGAGACCCTGTTAGCATGCATGTAACAAGTGGCTGTTCGGTGCATGTGCTGAACACTTCCTAATGCTGCTGTGGGGTGATACAGAGTGTGCTTCTCAAGCAGGTTAGACAGCTACTCCTGTATAATTCCCTAGAAACTTAAGTACTCTGGGCCTTCATTAGGGAAGGTGTTTCTGTAATTACAGGTCTGTTGTAGCTCAGCACACTGAACTGGTGGAACCTGTGCTCTCTCCCAACAGTTGTCTCAGCTGTTACACCTGTCTTGAGGAAAGCTCTGTGGAAGGAGCTCTGCAGTGTTTTTCAAGACACAGGAGCCTCACATGAGATCACTGTGAAACTTCAAGTTCTTTCAAAGTTGTTGCCATCTTCAGGAAGCAAAGAGCTGCAAAACCTAATTGATCAGCTTCTTGCTGCTCTTGAGAAACCAGAAAATGCTGAGAGGTAGGCAAATCTAGTTGCCCTGTTTTATGGCTCGTTTTGTCTTATTACATTATGGTAGATGTGCATAAATGCAGATATTGTGTACAGTAATAGCATCCTTTCCTCAGAGAATCTGTTGTTTCATGCTTTGGCAGCATGAAGCATCTTTAACATACACAAAAAGCATATTACGACATCAGAAAATATCTTTCTGCAGTTGGATAGTTGCAGATGCCATATCTAGAGTGCTTGAAAACTCTGAAGAGTTGCATTCTTGGAGGAAACGTCTGTTGTCAGCCTGCATAAAGGGCTTAATTGTCATGTACAACAGCAGTAAAGATGAAAGCAAGCAGGAAGTGGAGAGGTCCATGCTGCTGAGGCTAGAAGAATTACTGGTGAGACTTCTTTTTATCTTCATTGCCGTAATGCGACTCTGTACATATATGTTATATTATGGTCTAGTATCTTGGGTAAATACAGATTTATCTTTATTTTCTGTTTTGTAGATTATGGCTCCTGTGAACTTATTTAATCTCTTGCAGAGTTTTCCAGGCCTGTTAATCCTTTCTTAAGAAGCAGTTTTGAGTTGTTCTTGGTAATGGCGCTCTGCTAACTGTCCCCTTGGAAAATTAGAGCCTAAGATTCAGGAGTTAAAAATCACAGGTTTCCAATAGACGTTTATATTTTAGAAAAAAAGAAGTCATAGAGACATTCACTACAAGATGAAGGTGCCAGTCTCTTTTTGGTGGTGCCCAGTGATAAGACAAAGAACAGTGGGTACAAGCTAGAGCACAGGAGGTTCCACCTCAACACGAGGAAGCACGTCTTTACGGTGAGGGTGACAGAGCACTGGAACAGACTGCCCAGAGAGTTGTGGAGTGTCCTTCTCTGGAGACTTTGAGAACCCTCCTGGGTGCATTCCTGTGTGGCCTGCCCTAGGGGATCCTGCCTTGGCAGGGGGCTTTGACTCAATGATGTTTGGAGGTCCCTTCCAATGCTGAGCATTCTGTGATTCTGTGACCCACCTGCTGTTCCCTCTAATAGTCTGTGACAGAAATCTGGTTGATCTTAGCTAGAAATCCAGACGTTGACCAGAAAGAATGCTCCTTGATCATTGCCTCTCTACTACTTTTTTAATTTTCTTTTTGTAGTTCAGGAAGGTGAGCAGATGCATGTAGGAACAACAAGCCTTTTCAAGCAGCAACTGCCTTTGACCTCTTGCTGGCTTGATGAGAGTTCATTTTAGGACATGTCACGTGCAGGACAAAAGTCTTGCAGAACCTGGGGTGCCACTTCACTTCATAGTGCCCATCCTAATGGTGTTCACAGGCCTGACAAGGTTAGCACTTACCATTACCAGGACTGCTGGCATGTGCAGCTGACAGTCTTCTTAAAACTGATTTCAGGGAAGATCAATTTTTGTAAAGAACTTGTACACCCAGGCCCAGCTCTTCGTCCTATGCAGAGGTCAGTTGTGTTTAAGGGGATTGTAGGTACACAAAAACCTAAACCTGAATCTCTTGCTTCGATTTGCTGACTACTTATTCCTTTCACACTTCTGGAGCATGAAGAGTTTCAAGACTCCAGGGGTTTTTGGTACCTACAAACCAGATTGCTTTTTAATTGCCCATATGCTCCCTTGCTCCCAAGACCAGAAACCAAGACTTGAAATTTCATTTGAGTCAGGAAGTAGTATTGCTATATCTTCCCTGTTTCCTTTGATCATCCCATCTGGGGGTTTGGCTTGCATATTGTTAATGTGTCTCTTGAATGGAAATTGCTGGATTTGATGGTCTGTAGAAGCTCTATGTGCTAAATGTAAACATCTGGTTTTGCTTCCTACGTTGAACAGAGTGTTGTTGAACAAGTGGACCCAGAGGACTGGTACAGCTTTATGAAAACAGGGCTTAAGTAAGTAATTTTGACATACACTGTAGGTGCTCTAAGAGGTATAGTTCTGTTCACTTGGCCCTGTGCTGCATTATAGTGGAAACACCCAGTCTCCCATGAACTGAGGCAGATTGGATGAGACATCTTTTTTCTCAGGATGCACTTTGTCACATCCACTGGCTTCATTGGAGCCTGAACCTGCACATCTGCAGGTAGATGTGGATTTTGTGTTTCATATAGCTTAACTAACACAGCTAACTGGATAGCTGGACTAACTTCTTCTCAACTGGCATAAAGAAGCTTTGTGTTCATATAACTTCTTATTTAAGATATTTCTTAAATACAGTTAATATGAAAACAGAATCAGATTTTTCACTTTTAAATGTAAACCATTTAAATAAAAGACATTAAAATAGTGTAGGATAAACTTAGCTTCTGTGGAGGTAGGGGTTTTAATCTACAGGACTACTGTCTGAAAGGTTAGTAGTTAAATCCTTTATTAAGATCAGTGCAGCCCCAAGTGTTACAATGTGTCAATTCTCCTTTATTTTTTATAATTAGGTACTAGTATGGCTTAGAAATGATTAAATCAAAACAACTTGGGGAAGGAGGTGGATGTGCTTTCTTTGTCTGGTTGTGTTGGTTTTGTTTGGCTTGATTTGTTTTGGCTCAGTTTGGTCTGGTTTGGGTAGTTTGGTTTGATTTGGTTTGAAGAAGTTTGCAAAGTTCTCATTTCTTAAACAGATTATTTTTTTTCAAGCAGTTTTCCTTGGGCTTGGTTGGGGCCTGACTTTTCTGTGATTCTCCCCTTCTAAAGGTACCGCTACAGAGATGAAGCGTTTCTGAAAGTCCTAAACACTGCTATTCAGTTGTTATACAAGCAGGACTCAGAGCTTAGTCAGAGCTTAGTCAAGCTCTCCAAACTTCACATGATGGTCACGCAGCACTCTCTATTTTTGTCAGCCATCCTGAGGTCAAGAGAAGAAGATGGCACGAACACCCAGACAAGAGGTATTTTGTTATCTTTGTCTTCCCTTTACCTTTATTTAGTGATCTTGGCTTTCTTGCATTATATTCTATCCACCTACACAGACTTGCAGAGCTATTAAACAGTTCCAGAATATTAGCATTTAGTTTTAAATTCTACCTCTGCTTGGATCCAAGTGTTGTTATCATTTTATCACTGCCAGTTTTAAATACTGACATTTCTAAAACTACTCAAAAGGTGAGTCTGGGCTTTTTGCTGCTTTGTTGGTTTGTTTGGGTTTTTTACCCTGCTGAAATAGAAAATTGGTTCTTTTGGTTTCCATGAGGCTGTAAGATGACTAAAATGCATGTAGATTCTGTTAGAACTGTGTGGTAACTGTTTTAAAATCCATTGATAACAGAGGATTTTAAGTTAATTTTGCAATTTCATGAAAAAAATAATTCAATTGATGTAATTTTGCCACTGCAACCTTTTGTGAGAAATATCCTTCCATGAGTTTGGTGCTAGTTCACATGTAGGATTGGTTTTGTTTCTTTGTCTCTGCCAACTGAAACACTATACCTGACCTTGAACCAACCATTTAATCTACGTACACCATGACTTTTCCCCACTGTATGTGGCTTTGAGATTCAGTGATGGAAGGAGCTGTGTAATAAAAGAGGAGGAAGTCCTCAGGGTACCATGTTTGATAACAGATTTTGTGTGTATTAATGAACAACACATAAACACACTTCAGAGTTTTAAATCACCTGAAAAAGAGCAAAAGGCTCTTGTGAAATAACAAATTCAGTGAAATTCAAAATATGTAATAGATTTTGTGGCTGACTTTGTTTTGCCTTTTGAATGTATTTCTGTAGAGCAGCAGTATGGATTCTTTGAAGCTAACTTCAGTAATTCAGAAGCTTGGTGTCAAGACTGCATTCATTCCAGCTGTTGTCTTTATGTTTTGCTTTATTTTTACATACATTTTATACTCCTCTAGATATTAGGAGGAAAAGCCAGTCTTTCAGATACTGGGAGGAAAGAAAACTGGACTCGGGTCTTGATCTTTTGCCTTTGAGTAACCTGTCTTGATCCAAACCAGATGATTCCCACATAGCCTGATCACTTACTTGACCTGTTTCTCATCTAGTTAGAAAATAAAGGTGGATAATTTTGTCCCAAGACAACTGACCCCTGTTTAAATAAAGAACAAGAAACACTTTGATAAGCTACAACAGCTGGGGTGTGGACTTAGTTCTTGCTCTAACTTCTTGAGTAAGTTGGGAAGGTGTTCACAGCACGCCGCATGTATAGTACCTGTGCTTATGCTGTATCCATAACTAGTACTTATGTTGCGCTCATCTTTTCTTGCATTGTGGGGCAGTAAATCGCCCTGGTGATGCTTTTTTCTGGGCAGGGAGTGCAGATAAGGGCTCTCCAGGTTGCCCAGGGAGCTTATGGATGTCTCCTCCCTAAAGGTGTTCAAGGCCAGGTTGGATGGGGCCTTGAGCAGCCTGGTCTAGTAGAAGGTGTCCCTGCCCGTGGCACAGGCGTTGGAACTAGATGATGTTTAAGGTCCCTAACAACCCAAACCATTCTATGATTCTTTATCTGTCTTCATTCTCTGCAGCCCCTGAGCAAATTTAAGATGCCTTCCTGGGAGAGGAGGGAGCTGTGGTGTGGTAGGAGAAGGTATAGCACTTCTTTTTAATCAGAAACCAAATGTGTACACACGGGAAGTTTCTGCAGGGCAGTCGGAGGTCCATACTGTGGACCTCACCTCTCAAAAACATTTGTGTGTCCAGCTTGGAAATACTCTTTTAACTGCTTTTTTAATAAGATGTTTCTCCATTTAATTTAAACTCATTGTCATCATACTTTAGTGTATCTGAGGAAATGTTTTTTGTGTATTTATAGATAGATCTTGATCTAAAATGCACAGTACTGTGTGTGCATCTGTTTAGAGAAGCTGCATGTGTGTTGGGAGATTGATACATGCACTGAGAGAGTAGTGAAGCTAAAGCTGTGTGTTTATTTCAGAGGCATTGGTGGATATACTCTTGACAGTTGTGAAACTCAACCCTTCTCTCTGTGAGAGCAGTCACCTTGCTGTGTTGCTGGGGGCCTACGGGGCTACACTGAGTGCTGTAGGTAAGAGTGCTAGCCTGGGAAATGTATTTCCTACCACATCTGGTTTTCATCTTTGTGGGTGACTGACTGACTTTGGGTTTCATCTTGTTTTTTAGATCAGAAGATACTGCTATTGCTTCAGTTATATGAGAATAATAATCAAAGTCTTATAAATTCCAGGTAGGCTGACAACCTTCCTCTGTTCAACTAATTACCTGCAAGTCAGCAGTCTCACAACTGGCATTTTTCCAGGGTTCTATTTTTAACTGCGATAAAACAGTGAGCAAGGTCAAACCTAGTGGTGAATGCTGGTTTTGGAAACATTTTTCCTGTGTATTTTCTGTTCTTAATGTCATTCTTGTGTTGCCCAAACTTTTCTGTGGCTGCAGATTGGGTAAAGGACTGTCTCATTTTAGTAGTCCCTCACTCTCCATAGTAGGAACTCGCTACAGGGATGATCTAACCGTTCTTACATACACCAGTGGTTTTGGTCTGCCTTGCTCATATGCACTTCTCTTTCTGTAAGGTATGGACATTAAGGTTAACAACAATGCAAGAGTACTGGCTCACACAGCTGAGGCAGGTCTGGACTCTGAACTAAGAACTCCCCATAGCTTTGTCTGAGAATATAGATAATCTTTCCATCTTGTGAAAGGGAGACAGGAAATGAAGGTTCTTCTTAGCAGGGAATTAAAGGGACTTCTGGAAGCCAGGACTCTGGCATTAGTCACATCCTGCATAAATCTTTACTGAAAGTGCTTGTGAATGGGAGGGTGTTATGAGAGGATGAGATTAATTTTACTTCAAAAAGGCTACAAAATTTTGGGATCTCTGAAATCAATCTCATACTGTACCCTGAAGTGGATCGATAATGAGATACTTGTTTAGACTTGATGCCAGCACTGAAGAGTTTGAATGAATATAAAGAACATTCAGAACTGCTGGACATGCAACCCGGCAGCGTCAAACTTTTATTACAAGAAGGGAGCCTTCAGGTCCTGGGTATTAAGAAGCCCTTCCAGCTACCTCACTTGCAGACATGCTGCTGGCAATACTCATGTAATGAATGACAATATCAATAGCACTTCAAACCCAATGGGCAAAGTAAGTTTGGTCTAAAGAGCAGCTTAGGAGGAGAATAAGGATTTATGTTTTACTGAACCACTGTGATGCTGCTTTGAAATATTGATTGCATTTGAGATAGCCTTGTGTGACCAGGTCTTGATCACTGCCTTTTCATGCAGCTGTTTGCATTTATAGCTTAAACAGAAAAGCATTTTTTTCTGAGAAGATTAAGTTCTGGCTTAGAATAATAGAGTAAGAGATAGTTAATGAGACACCCTCAGACTGAATTTGAAAAGCTTTTGGATGGATGAAGAAGGTGTTGCCAGGGAAACAAGTTCAAGTTTCAAGTTCCCACAGGATAATAAGTAGAAGTGAAGGGAAATTTTAAATACTAATTTATATCCTCTCTAATAGCTTTTCACTCGGTAGTAGCAGTCTCTTGACTAATGCCTTTTAACAATGTTTAAGAATCCTGCTATGGGGTCCAGCCGCTGTGGAGCATCACAAGACTTGCAAGAGTCTGGGGAAGTCACTCTGGCAGCAGCCAAGCATGGAGGAGATTCTGTGTCTGCTAGATCAAGAAAAGATGATGAAGACAATTCTGTCTTTCCCTCAGCATCGCCGTCTTCTGTCACCACAGGTGGGTGCTTTGGTTCAAACTGCTGAATTATCCTTTTGATGTAGGAAAAGAGCTGTTCACTTTAGTAATTTCTTTCTTGCATTCATGTAATAAATTGCAATTTGTTTACGTCAGGAGAGTAATTTAAATTCATAGGAGGCCTGGAACACAAACCCTATGAAGAGAGGCTGGGGTTGTTTAGCCTAGAGAAGAGGAGGCTCAGGGGTGACCTCATTGCTGTCTACAACTACCTGAAGGGACATTGTAGCCAGGTGGGGGGTGGCCTCTTCTCCCAGGCAACCAGCAATAGAACAAGGGGACACAGTCTCAAGTTGTGCCAGGAAAAGTATAGGCTGGATGTTAGGAGGAAGTTCTTCACAAAGAGAGTGATTGACATTGGAATGGGCTGCCCAGGGAGGTGGTGGAGGCACCATGCCTGGAGGTGTTCAAGAAAAGCCTGGATGAGGCACTTAGTGCCATGGTCTATTTGACTGGAAAGGGCTGGGGGATAGGTTGGACTGGATGATCTTCGAGGTCTCTTCCAGCCTGGTTGATTCTATGATTCTATGAATTGCTTATTTAGGAGTGCTTTTCAAATTAATTCAAATTTATGGACCCCATCTTGTTAGCAGTTGGTATGTCTGCACAGCATTGTAAAGATTGACAAGTATAAATGAGACCAGAATTTGACTTTCAAACAGTTGTTAAATTTGCCTGTCCAAGGATCCACTGGCATTGGGCTGTTCATACTTTCACACAATCTGCTAACATGCTTCTATACCTGTTCATGCCAATCAGGGGGAACCCTGATACAGAAAGCCAGAGTTAAAACACAAGTGTGTCTCACCCTGTGTTGCATTATGTGGTGAAATGTTTAGTGTTGGCTTCTTTGTAATGGGATGAGGTGGCTGGGGAAATTTGAAACCAAGCTAGGGACTGGTGTTGTTCCTTATAAATACTGGTTTGGTTTTGGTTTCAGGAGGAGCAAGAGTCACTATATAGAGATGAAAGTGTAAAGAGTCTTGATGACTTCTATGATCCATGTTTTCTACTTCAACTCTTTTGTGAACTGACCAGACCAGGTAAAGTGGATGTTTGTTTCTCTTTGATATTTAGTGTCATTTCACTCTGTTCAGGAGCTGCATGGCTCCATCTGTAGCGCTGCTTTTCTTCATCTAAGAGGTAATACTACAAAGATATTTGTGCCTGGCTTCAGACAGAAGAGACATATATCATTTAACTACCTACTGCATTGCATTCTAATTTTTAGAACAACTTAAACTAATAAGGTATAATTTGCATTAAAGGTTTTTGTGTTTTTTAAAAGCAGTTTTCCAAGTAATGCAATCTAGTGAAACTGAGCTACTCAGAAACAGAGCAATGTAGCAGCAGGCAGCTTCTCTGGATGACTAGATGCTCCCTCATGGCTCTTTTAAATGTAGTGGGTTCATCCTAGGTAGAGGGACTGATCTGCTCAAGATGAGGAGAGGATTTTGCACTGAAACTGGAAACAACTTGGAAAAGACAAAAAGTAACCAAAGATTTATACTCTCTGATTAAAGGAACGGTGTTGTAATTGTAAAATACCATAGGAAGGGAATATTTCCCACTGGAAGGTTGTATTTTTTCTAGTGAGTATGTAGAGCCATACTGTAAGTCAGCCGTGGTGTCACAGCAATGTGCGATGGGCAAAACAAGCATGGGAGAGGTGGTACCTTCTGATGCTACACACAGTGCTGCTGCTGATAGGACTGCTCTACTCTGGGACTGCTTTGTGGCTGAGGTTTTGGGAGCATAGAATCAGTCAGGGTTGGAAGGGACCACAAGGATCATCTAGTTCCAACCTCCCTACCATGGGCAAGGACACCCTACTCTAGATCAGGCTGGCCAGAGCCTCATCCAGCCTGGCCTTAAACACCTCCAGGGATGGAGTCTCAACCAGCTCCCTGGGCTACCAATTGCAGGCTCTCACCACTCTCATGGTGAAGAATTTCCTCCTCACGTCCAGTCCAAATCTACCCACCTCCAGCTTTGCTCCGTTCCCCCTAGCAGTAAAAGAATAGTAATAGGCTCCTTTCAGCTATGATCTCAGTGGCAGCTGGGCAGAGGTTGAGCAGGCTGAAGAATGTCCCCTGCAATGCTGTAGGAATTCTCTGGGAATAAACCAGGAGCCACCATTGCTGGGGACTGGTGAAGCTGTGCAAAGATACTGCAAGTATTGTGTTTTCTGTGAGGGACACCATGAGCGAAGCGATTGGAGATCTGGCCTTACACAGGCTGTGGTTATGGCATGGGGACACTTCAGCCAGCTCATTTTGCTACTCCACTGAGATGCATGGGGCCATTATACGTCATGAACAGCGCTTGTAATTGTTGGGAAGTTTGGTGAGACCTAAGTGGTGGTTGAAAACTAGTTACTTAGGCTCACTTTCTTGTTTGACTTGACCCTGCTTCACATACACGCATCCTGCTGCACTTCACAGGCATACTGCCCAGAGAGTCCTTAAAGAGCAAAGTGAGACATGTATCATAAGGATTTCATAACTGCCTCCCTCCCTGTGTTGAATAGGGTTAACCACTGCCTGTTTAGAGCTGAATTTGGCTTTCTGCAGCAATAATAGCAGAATCAGTTGGCAGACTTACCACTGTCTTGCAGTGAAACCATATGCAGTCCTTATTTGTTCTCCTATAGCCTTATAGTACAGTACCTGTTTGTGTGTTCTTAGCCTATACTTAGCTATAGCTGTAATCTGCTCTGTATAATTCTGGCAGCAGTAGAAAGAACTGTCTTCTGGTCTGCTGAGGAATTAAAGGTACCATGACTATTTGGTGTTGTGCAGTAGGATGAATCTTAGATGATCCAGTTAATGGTGGGTCTTACAGACTGTTGTTGATGAAGAGTATGGCCAGACGGTGTCTTTTTGAACCTGAGAGTAGCAGTTGGGAAAAGCACTGCTGTCATGCACCTGTCGTCATCACTCACCACTTGGAGGTCACCACCTTAATTGGTCAGAGAGATTTGGTGGCTGTTGGGCAATCTCAGCAGCACTACAGTCAGCCAGCAAGGGCCACTGCTTGTACAGGCAGCAGTGGGGTTGAGGGAACTCTTGCATATCATGTTCCTGCAGAGCTGAGGGAGTGGCTATCTTGATACAGACTGAGTCTAAAACTGGAGAGGTGAAAAATGGTTCTCTTAATTGCTCCATGCTAAGAGACTGTGTCCAAAAGGGGTCATTTTTAAAGGGCCCAAGTGATTTGAGTTCAAGTCCCATTGTGCACCTAAACCATGTCAGCAGCTCTTGGAATGCCCAATTCTTCTTTATTTATTTGCTCTTTGTCCTGGCTGCACAGTGCCCTGTGCTCAGACATTATATAAGTGCTGAATTTATAAACACAGACTTATTGCACAGTGTTCAATGCTCACTGTGTAAAAAGTAAGCCCTGAGCTAGTTAGATGCAAGTTCTGTCTAATTTGAGCTCTGATAAGCATCAGTGGAAATGTTTTCCATCCTGATTTTCAAGGTATTTTAAACAGACTGTATGTCAGACATAGAATTAACCTGTTGTGCTTTGGGTTTTTTATAACAGCTTGTTATTTTCTGTTGGTTCTTGAACACACTCTCCAAGGTCAGCTGGGTGGAAAATATTTCCACTGCATGTTTTCATGGAGCAGAGTTTTCCAAATAAATCTTTCTGTGACCAGCATGAACTTCACTGCTGAAGTGAGAACCTTGGATTTCAGTATGTGATACCACCCCATAAAATCATCCACAATAGACATTAACACTTCTCAACAACTACTGCCTGAAGGGGAGCCCTGCGGCAGCTTGCTGTGGAGGGACGCACAACACATACTTGATCTTGTACTGGAGAAGGGTTGCTGTATAGGCCAGAGCTGTGTGTGAGATGTCCATAACTGAAGTAGAACCTTCTGCAGGTAGATGAGTTTTAGGTTGTCTTTCTGTGTTCACTTGGGATTCAGCAAAAAGCAGCCCATTTCCCACTGCTCACCTTGCATCAGTGCATCTTTCCTGCTTTGCACAGGCAGAAGGTAGCAGAAGGCATAAATTGTTTCTTAGGGCTCTGTTTCTCTTTCTCCTATCCTGTTTTTTGCTGTTTTCCTCTCACCATTTTTACTTTGGTAGTTAAGTGGCGGCTTTGCCCTGGAAGTAGAGGAGGCTGTAACTGTATCAGTAGGAGCTCTGGTGGTGTGAGAGGTATCTCATGCTAACCAGCTGTGAGGGTGACAGAGCACTGGAACAGGCTGCCCAGAGAAGTTGTGGAGTCTCCTTCTCTGGAGATGTTCAAAACCTGCCTGGATGCATTCCTGTGTGACCTGCTCTAGATGGTCCTAATCTGGCAGGGCAGTTGGACTACGTGATCTTTTGAGGTCCCTTTCAACCCCTATGTGATTCTGTGATTCTTTGCTCACTAAGAGAGTAGCTGAGGTGTTTCACTTTATACCAATTAAAACTGATGTGCCTTGGTGAGGAGTGGTGTAGGGAAGTGCACAGGGATTGCTTGCCGTGACATAACTTTTAAAACCACTCACTGAAAAGATCTGCTACTGCAGTTCAGTGGTGCCTCTGCATTGATCACCTAGCAGCGGACAGTGCTGCTTGCCAGGGACCCTGCTGCTGCCTGGCTGGTAACTAGCAGAGCTGAGTATGGAACTCCCAGGCATGAAATTGAAGTAGGAGTTCTAGCAGTTCAGGAAGAGATGAGAGGAGCAGCCCAGCTGCTGGTGCGGGGACATAAATAGTCTGTGATTTATACGCAAATGTATATACATGTTTCAGTTGTATGGGGGCAGTGGTGGGAGGAGGAAATTGGTGGACCAAATATAGGTACTTGTCAGTAAGACTACAGACTCTTCCTAAATAGAAATATTTGTTTCTCAGAAACTTCCTCTTGACCTTTAGTGTGAATTATAAGAAAACATGTGAATATTGTTGCTAAACTCAGAACTGCAGCACATTTGCACTTTAATTGGTAAAATACAACTGAGGTGCCATTTTATGCCATTACTGGTGAATAGGAGATACTCTGGAGATTTTACATCCAGTCATTTCCAGCCACCACAGAGTAGAAGTGGTGCAAGTTCTTCAAAACACACAGCCCTTAAATAAGAAACTCTAAACCATGATGGCAAAGTGTTCTGGTGGATAAATGTTAGGTTCAAGAGTGTGTTTTCTCTTTGGCTGATTACTGTTCACTGCTGGATTTTATTTGTCTCAGAAGGGCATAGAGGTACAGTTTACTACTTTTCTTGGAAAAGAAAAGATTGTACCAGCAGAATCACTCGTGCCTGCATGGGAACAACTGGTGTGGCTAATAGCCTATTTATGTAATACTTCTCTGTCTGTTCTGTTACAGAAGCTTTTAGTGCAGATAGGCTTTTCACTGGCTTTGCTGATCTTTCAGGCACGGGGCTGTCGTAATGCCTAGAAAATGTTTTGAGTTGGAGAATTTTACCTCCTCTTCTTTGCACTTCTGTCCTGAAGTGGTGAGATATGTGATGTCATTAGAGAGTTTGCATTGTCTAGCAGGCAGAATCACCTCTGTCTCAGGCAAATGAGACTAACCACATTAATTTCAACTCAAGTAAAAAATTCCTGTTCAGGGTGATTTGCAAAATGCCTTTGTTGGCTGAAGGACCCTTCAGCATGCAATGAAGTAATAGTTTGCAGGGGTAGATCCAGAAACTGGCAGTTGTGAACAGCAGTTTTGTTAAGGATTATAGTGCTGTTCTGTTAATATAATGTGGTTTTCTTTCACTTTTCCCCCCTCTTCCCACACAGAGTGTGTAGTGGCATGTCACAAGTTTGTTGAAGTTAATGCCCTGGGTCTAACAGTAGCTGCCCTCAGCAGCTATGATTCCAACATGAGAGCAGCTGCATACTTTGTCCTGGCTTCCTTTCGTTCTCATCTGGAAGGAGCTCGTTTTCGAGAGAAGAATCAGGTGAGACTGAGCTCCGTTGGTAGTCAGACATTTTAGGTGATGGACACTGAAGGGAAAGTCGCTGCTCGCTGCTTTGCTCGTCCATTTACTTGTGCACGGGGAGAGAGCTAAGAGAAGCTTTTTATCCTCTAGTATGTTTCGTTGCTTTCTGTTTCCTCCCGTTAGAATCAGTGGGCAGAAAAAGGGGGGGAGATGTGCTTTTAGGATCCTTAGGAATTTTATCTGTAGAAACTTACATCCTGATGGGATTGGTATTTAGTTAGTGGCCTATGAAATACCCTAAAAGCTTACCAATATATTCCCACTCTGCTGTTATGTATGTTTGGGTTGTGGTTCAAGCTTTTCTCCCCTGGGCTTTTGTGCTGCAGTTGCTGTATCTCTTGGATGCTGTACAAAATGGAATTCAGGTGCCAAACCTCAGATTTACCTTCTCTTTGGCCCTTTACATTGCTCGTGTGGCACAGCAGATTCTGAAGCCAGGTACTGTAATCTACTGTGCATGTCAAACTCCTGGGGTGGTGAGTCACTGATACTGGAAGATGAGATAGCTGACAGGAACCATGAAGTATGGTCCCCTGTAATTCAAAGACAAAGTTGAGTGCTTGTGTAGACTGCCTCACTGGAGAAGTGGGAATTGCCATTTTGATTTGTGTACAAACCCAGTCTGATCCATCAGGGAGGAAGCCACTACCTCCTCATAGTGCTGGGGTTGAGGTGGGCAGAAGGCTGGGTGGGTGTGTGGGTGCTCTTCAGCAGGTCAAGAGTAGGTTGGCCTGCATGTCCTTTTGTCCCTGAACACTGAATCAATGTAAGTTGCTGTTGCAAATGAGAAGTGTAGCATCAGGAAGTAGTTCAGTTTGGAAGGGACCTTATGAGGTTTCTAGCTAAATCCTCTGCCTCAAACAAGACCAGCTATGAGGGCAGACCACTTTGCATAGGGCTTTATCCTGGAATGCCTTGAGAATGAAGGCTCTGCGGTTGTTCTGGGAAACTTGTTCCACTGCTTGTGAAGGACATCTTGTTGACACATCTGGTCTGTCAGTTAAAAATTGTGGAATGCAAGGCTTGAAATGTGGAGAGATTTGCCCCTCACTGTCATGCAGATTCTAGTTTTGTCAGTGAAGTAACACTGATTTTGTTGAAATCAGAGCCATATTGAACATTTTCTCTTCTCATCTGCTTTGTGCACACTCTGAATGAACTTTTCACTTGGGGGGAAGAGGAAGCGTGGCCAGAAGTATAATCAGCTGTAGAGCAGAAGGTCTCCTCATTGTAATTAATGTACTGGTCTGACAGCTAGCTGATACACTGGAAAATACAAGTTCCATTTATTTTTCTGCATGATTGTGTATTGTGAACATTGTCCTCCTCCACAATAACCATTGCTTCTCTTCATAGAGGACCACATGTATATAAAAGTAAACAGATTCCTTCTATCGCATCAATATTTGGACCTGAAGAAAGTGCCAGGGTTTTTCCAGCTTTTCTACAGTTTTGAATATGAGGTAATGCAAGGATGTTCTCCAAGTTATCCACTAATTCCTCAGAAAGTGATAGAAAAAAGGCACACAAATGCAATTGAATCTGTTATTCCTTGGGTAATTCGTTAGATGCATCTTTGGTTTATATTGGAGTAAAAAGTAGTGTTTCTGGGTTTCTTTTTTCACCTAATGAAATAATGAGTTGTGCTGTGCATGCTCTGTAAGCACAACCCAAATGTTCTGCCCTACCTAGCTTTCATGTTTTGAGTTTAGGTTAATAATGTTGAGCTCAACTCAGGTATTTTAGAAACAGCAACTTTTAAAGGTCCATTATCAGTGTGTATTTGGGCTGCAGAGTAACTGTGATGAATGTTATTGATTGCACTTGATAGGGATGAAAATTGAGAAGAAATAACTGTTGATGTGCTGGCACTCCCAGGGAACCAGCTGTTTGTGCTCTTATGTGCAGGCATTGTTTTGATATGTCTGATGGTGGTACTTTGCTTTTGCCTTCTAGTACAATAAAGAACGTGAGTGGGTTCTCAGATTTCTTGGAGAAGGGCTGCGTGATAAATATTGCTACGAGCTTTATAACTATCAGAGGATTTTCCAGATCATTCTTTCCTTTTTCAACAGTCCTCTCTGTGATGAGGGCTCCCAGGTAAGAATTAAAAAAAATAAACAAACCAAGAGCACAGAAAAAACCCAACCCACAAACGCTTGCACAAATACAAACCAGAAAGGAGCAGCTGATTCTTCCTCTGTCCCCCTGCTCCCTTTTGAATTGGTGTATGTGTGGAGGAGGTAATACTTGTTCATGTCTAAATCAGAGTCCCATCCTTGTCCCCTAAACCTGGAACAGGTCCCTACCATCATTGAACCTCACTCAGTTTTATCAGCTGGTGGTCTGGCTCTGGTCATATTTCTGCTGCTTCGTGAAGCGTACTGCAGACACCTCTGTGTTGCTCATATAATTAAAGGGGCTTTTGCTTTTCCAGGTTTCTTTATTCCCTAACCAGCTTGTTAATCATACAGGGTTTTAGGAGGAAGAAAACTCAAATGCCAGAAGCTCTCATGTTCATTAGCATCCACACTGAGAAATCTTGTCTGCTGAATGTATCTCAATTAGGTACCAAAATCTTAGACAGAAAGAATTTCGTCTTTCTACTTTAAGATTTCTGTTTAAGAGCAGTGTCTGGTATTTATGAAGCCTTGAAAAGAGAATGGCTTTTCTTCCTCGTGGTTGCTAAGAACATGTAGTGTTTGGCAATGTATTTTAAGTTGATTAGATCCCAGATCACAGTTGGATGGCTAATTATACCCTTCTGAAAGACTGATAATAGTTAGATCCTGACTATATTCCAGTTTTGTAAAAGAGCAAATTATATTTTCTGTTTCAGAGTCATATTCTGGATATATTGCAAAATGCTGCCCGTGTCACCAGAGCTGCCTATGAGCTGATACAAGATCATAGCCTCCTAACCTGGATAGTGCACACCTTAGAGAACAGGTAACTAGGGAAATGCTAGTGAAATCGGAACAGTTTTACTGTCCAAAGTAGCATAATTATGCAACTGAGTATGAAAACAAGGGTGCCAGATACAGAGATGGCCTGTCAGAGATTGTGACATTTGACTCCTAGGGCCATACTGGCAGAGCTTGTCAAACTCTTAAGTGTTCCCTTGTGTTTCTAAAAACAAAATCCAGATGCTTTCAGGTTGTTAGTAGGAGGGATGAAGATACTTCCTTGCAAAACTTAGAAAACAAAATTAGCATGTGTGATGCTTTCCTTTCAAAATCCCACAATTCACATGGTGTCCTAGGACCTCCTACACAGGAACTGGCACAATTCAGGGTAGTCTATGGTGCAAGTGACCTGAACAGGTTCTGAGTACTGCTCACTTGTTGTGCACCTCATTTTGGTACAGTTTGGTACACGTGGAAGTGAAAAAGCACCCAATAATTATTTTATGATCGTTCTTTGGAGAACTATACTTTCTGAAGCCTCTGTGCAAAAATGGGATTGCTTCCCATGCTCCCACTCTGTCCTTAGAATAACAAATTAAATACAGCTCCTGATACTGTGCTGCTTGCATTGCTGTTACTACTTAAAGCTGTAGGAACATAAGGAGCCAACCTGCCTTAAACAGTGTAGCTGCTCTAAAGAAATGGTGGCAGTGGTGGCAATGTAATGCAATACTTGGCAGAGCTATGTAAGGAAAAGATGCAAGCCAGAAATCACTAGTCTCCTGTGGGGGCTATGATACATCCCTCTGTCCCTAACTGCGGCATGGCAAGAGGAGGGCAGTAACCAGGGCCCCTTACTGGTTTGGGCTTCAAAGGGATGCACTCCCACACCCTGATGAGGGCCCTGGCTGAGAGGCAGCTCTTGTAATTCACGGACTGTGAAAGCTCACTAAACTATTGTCTAGTAGCAGCTCTTGTAATTCAGGCCTCTAAAAGCTCACTAGACTATTGTCTCCTCTAGGTAACGCAATGGTTCCTAATTAGGATCTGCTTTGCAAGTAGGTGTTTGCTGTTTTTTTGTTTTTCAGGCTTCTGGAAAACAAGCTGCTAAATAAAGTAATTTCTTTACTCCACACTCTGTGGCTAACAAATTCAGGAGCCAAAATGAAAAGCAAGAGTCAGTCCCAGGAGAAGAGGAAGTTTCTTCCAGTTCAGATTGTGAATGAATTTCTCTATGTTTTGATCACATTAATCAAACACATTCGGTAAGGCTTTTTGTTTCTTTTTAATCAGTTTGCATTTCATGCTCTGTCCGATTGGTAATTTGCTAAAGCCAGAAGAATTTCTTGATCTCTGGTAATTTTAATGCTTTTTTCCCCCTTCACTTGGAAAGCTGAGTAGTGAATTTTGATGAGATCTTTTTGACATGAGGGTTTAACTGCTTAAATATGCAAGGAATAAAATAACAACTGATGCATAGTTACTGTCAAGTTATGTATCTGTAATTATCTGCATGCCATTACCTGCCTCCGACACAAGAAGGACATCAAACTGTTGGAGTGAGTCCAGAGGAGGCCACGAAGATGATCAGAGGGCTGGAGCACCTCTGCTATGAGGACAGGCTACAAGTGTTGGGGCTCTTCAGCCTGGAGAGAAGGCTTCAAGGAGACCTTATAGTAGCCTTTCACTATCTGAGGGGGGGCCTACAGGAGAGCTGGGGAGGGACTACTTAAAAGGTCTTTTAATGACAGGACAAGGGGCAATGGGTTTAAACTGGCAGGGGGAGATTCAAACTAGATGTTAGGAAAGGGCTCTTTACAGAGAGGGTGGTGAGACACTGGCACAGGTTGCCCAGGGAGGATATGGATGCTGCCACCCTGGAGGTGTTCAAGGCCAGGTTGGACGAGGCCTTGAGCAACCTGTTCTAGTGGGACGTGTCTCTGCCTATGGCAGGGAGGTGGAACTGGATGATCTTTGAGGTCCCTTCCAACCTAAACCATTCTATGATTCTGTGTTAGCAATGCTATTTCCTTCAAGGATCACTCATACTCTCTGAAGGTTTAGACCTGAAAATGGTACAAAGAGAAACCATGCAAAGTGGTGTTAAGAAGGGCCACAGCCTGGAGAAGCTGTAGAAGCCAAGGTAAAGCTCCAGACCAATGACCTTGTATGCCAACTGCCTTTGATGTTTACAGGCAGGAGGGCAAAGACTGTGTTTCGTGGTCTGTTGTGCCAAACACTAATGGAGTCAAAAATCAGGGATTCAGTGGGAATGAAGGTCGTTGTTACTGGCACGCTGAAGAAACAAAGTATATGACTAGTGAACTGCAGGAGAAACACTAGGAAGACTGTGAAGAGAAGAAACCTGTACCTATTTTATTTTATTAGTTAGCATGCTTCAAATACTTAGCACCTTGGTCTTTTTTTCTCATAGGACTAATTTGGGTCTAGCCACACTGACTCAGTTTTTCAGTACACTCAGTTCTGTGCTGGAATATCGAGCTACAGTTGTTGAGGCCTTCAAAGAAATGAGCCGTTGCACTGTGAACAACAGCCTTCTCTCCAACAAAGACATCCTGCTGCTGCTGCATAAGTGGAGCATCATCGACAAAGACCTGCAGCTGCAAGACGATCTGCAGGCTCTTGCCCAGAAATACCAAATCACAGATTTGCTTAGTAAGTAACTGACATATAAGGGAAAAGTAATATTGTTGAGGTTAATCTTGTTGAGGTTGTTGCGATCTACCCATTGAAGTGAGGCAAACATCATGGGAAATAGGATTAGTAAATTTTGTTGGACAGTCTGATGTAGGTTGGGAGAGGGGGAGCAGAAATGGAAAGCTGTATTTCAAGTCTTCCTTGTAGTGATTTCTAACGGTAACACAATTCTGGAAGCATTGGAGGAACAGAGTTTACAAAAGGGAAAGAGCTTTAAAACAAAACTTCCTTGCAGATCTACAGTCAGGTTTTGAAAAGCTTTCTTCAATGAACTTTTTGAAAAACAGTGCTTTCTGCTCAAAGATTCAAACCATTCCCAGTGTGGATTGGGGAACTGAGAGTGAGATGGAATTAAAGGTCAGCAGGAAAGCAAGCAAAAATGAAATAACTGCTTTTGATTATTGTGCTCAGAGTTGGGAGAAAGCAAAATACATTTAGACTTACATGACCTCTTGTTATCTCTGTGGTGAATAAAATGCAGAATGGGCTTTCTAGTGGGAGGTGTTAAACACTGCTGGTTTCCTGCCAATACAGCAGCTGCTCTTGGTGCATATTAAAACTTTTACTGGTTTCTTTAAAGGTTTTGTATCAGTTAAACTAATTATTAACATATTTAAAGGATACTGTAAAAGTTTTTTAGTCTTTCTGAAGTTTTTTTTTCTGCACCTTTTTAGTCTGAGGACTTTTAGAGAGTTGTTGTAGTGACAACTGCAATTTACTGTTATATATGGTTTTTAAATATCTATTGCTCCAAGAACCAGGTGCGTATAAAGCAGTTACAGGGTAAAAAAGGCTGAAGTGCATTTAGTTAATTCTAAGTTGTAGACTGCAACATAATTACAATTTGTGATGATTTTTCTCTGCAGCTCCTCCAAAGCAGAGTGCTGTAAAATGCTGTGTGATACAGTGGTGGCAAAGGGCTGTTGGACTGTGGGAGCTTTGCTGCTCCCCGTGTCACAAGCAGCATCTAAGAGAGGGCAGCGTCACGATGTTTGGTTGCCTGTCTCTTTCCTTTGGGGTGTGGAAAATTCGCGTGCCTTTGATTGAGAGCATCTGGCCAGCCAGACGCTCAGCATGGCTACAGCTGTGCCAAAGGAAGGCAGGCCTTAGCCTGTGCACTTCCAAAGCAGTGTAGATGTGCTGCTCTCTCCTTCCATAGGCAGGCTTGTGCTGCTCTTTTGCTGGCCCAGAGGATGGTGGCTTGAATATTTCTCATGAAGCGGTGGGTAAATAATGTAGACTTACTGGAAACAGTGCATTTTGCAGACCTCTGAAGACTGCCTTGGCTTCCCTGGGCTGTGGGCCAGGGCCTGGATGCCATCACTGCTCACTTTAAAGTTAGGAGATCCAGTTCAGTGGAACATTTCAGCCTGTGAGTCACTGGGAAGAGCCTGTAGCAAATTTGCTCTGAAT
The DNA here is from genome assembly GCF_015220805.1 of Pogoniulus pusillus. Taxonomy (NCBI): domain Eukaryota; kingdom Metazoa; phylum Chordata; class Aves; order Piciformes; family Lybiidae; genus Pogoniulus; species Pogoniulus pusillus. Next base: position 15,906,846 of record NC_087275.1, on the reverse strand, counting down.
TGCATAGGCTCAATTAGGTTGCTAAATGAGGCTAGAACTTACCCTTTTAGCAGCTGAAACAACACCAGATGCCATCTTTCTTGCACAGTTTTGTACCAAGGAAATCCTTTGGACTATCTGATGTTTGTTTTGGTGGTGTTTTTCTCCTTGCAGAAAATATTAAAGAAAAGAACAGGTCTCGCGTGTCCTCCCGTGCATATCATCATATTTGGAAGAAGAATGAGACAGAAGAAGAAGACAGCGTTGCTGAAGACCTCAAAGTTGCTGAGCTGGAGAAATGCAGAGATCACCTGAATTCCATATTTACCTACTGGGAGCCTGTTTTCCCAGTGATGCCTACCAAGCATCAGGGGGAGCCTGTCCAGTCTGCTGACCTTGCAGATGAATCAGTCAGTCTTCCCTGTGCATCCACACACATGGTAGCTAAGTGGCTGGTAAAGTCCATGGTTGAGCACAGCCTCAATACGCAGAACGTTTTGTTAACTCTGCGGTGGCTACAGAACTGTGTCTTGCCACACGCAGTGGCAGTGCAGGAGATACTCAGGGATGTGATACTGAGAAACCACATCTTCAAGTTTTACACCAGGATCTGCGAGGCCAGCGGTGAGATGTCTGGGCTCATTCAAGAGCTCTGTTTGTTCAGTTTGATCATGCTTCATCTGATGGATGCTCAGGGCCTGACCAACAACAGCTGCCATGAACTTGTGAAAACGTTGTGTCTGTCAGCAATGACAGAAGAGGATGCAAACAAGAAAGGTAACTCATCTTTCTCCTGACATTACAAGGTGTTAATAGTAGACAGCAGATAGTTTCATGTTTTGCTTTTTTAATTCATCAGAACACATTGAAGTTTGCCCATGTCTGTTGGTGCTCATAACTTCACAAAGTAAAAGCTGTGTCTTTAGTGTGATGGGCACGGGGGGTTGGTAGCACAGAATAGGCTCATATTGTAGGGGCTTCTGATAATACCAGAGTCACACTCCCTCAGAGAAACTTTTTGTTTTTAGGATTAAAAGGGAGTTCAGAGAGAGGTAATTCCATGGGGAAAAATAGCCTGCAGCAACCACAGGTCAGATTTATTCGAAGTGGTCAGGAGGCTGAGCTAACAAGAAACTTGTTTTTTTTCCTTAGTGTGAGGAGAACCATTGGCTTTACATGGGCCAAAACCCCACAAATTTTCTATCTAGGAAGATATTTAGGAAGCTGTTTTAAAACATAGATCTGGAAGTAAAATGGTTTGATTCTGTATTTCTATGTGGAAATAGAAGAATATGTCTTCTGATTTTTCTCTAATTTTTCTTCCACAGCTGTTTGTGCATTCCTGACTTCTGTTTACACTGGGGACATATGGCTTGGAGCACAGGAGCCAGATATGTTAATAACCCATGTCAAAATGATCTGCAGCAGTACCGATAATAAATTAAATGATGATGACTTGGAAACTCAGAAACAAAGAGCAGAAATTATTGTGCCTCTTTGCAAACCTCTTTACTTGGCTACACTGGGGCATTAATTCAATGAACTGACACTTAATCTTTAATGTTATGTGCTCTGCCGCCACTGCTTTGATCTACAGAACCCTCCCAAACTGTTCTCCATACAAATTTAACTTGTTTGGTTGTAACAATCAATATTTTACTGCTGTGTGCAAACTCACAGGGGGGGAAATTGTATTTGTCATTTCTCAGCGTAACGTTAAAGCCACAATTTCCCTTCTCCCAAACAGTATGGGACCCAGTGTTATTTATACCATTTTTGTTACAGGCATTTTTCACTTTATGAAGAACCAAAAGGACTGATTAGTGCATTGCCTCCAGACTGTAGTCATTATGCAGTTAAAAATCCATCCTCTCCCCAATATAAGATGGGGAATAAAGACTGGAACTTCACCACAACGTGGTGTAAGTGCAAAGAAGAAGTAGTCAGAGGTTTAGCCACCATAATTTAGACTATTTCTTGGAGAGCCCAGTTTCTTTCATGATATTTGATACCAAAACCAGTATGCTTAGAAGACTGAACACTGGAATTGTAATGGTCTGGGATTCTGCTTGTTACAAAGTTAAAAGGCTTTTGAAAGCATTTATATTGGAGCTTGTCTGGCTTTATTCTCCCTTCTGTTTGGTCTCGGGTTTTTGTAATTAAAAAAAGCCCTGACCATCACTGCTCCTGGGACTCACAACAAAGGCCCATTGCTTCTACTCTGAAGAGATGAGAGATGGAACTAAAACCCAAATGACATGCTGCTGGTTGATAATACATGGGTTTTATTGGAAATTCTCTGTGAAATATGATAAATATTTCTCCAGTGTGGCCTTAAGGGCAGTTTTAACGTCCTGTGCCAACTATGCAAACGTGCAGAGCCTGAATTTGAGCCTTTGAAATGCAAACCAGGATTTATGAAATTGTTTGAATCATGACTATGTGCTGTGCCTAGGTATGTTGCACAAATTCTCTACAGGGAGAGAAAAAGAAAGGCACATTCCTTGTGATGTTTGTTTAACTTGTGTGTTTGGTTTTTTTTTAAATAAACATGAGATGCAAATAAGGAGGATTGTTTCTACATAAAAATATTCTTGTCCTAAAGAAGCCATAATATCTGTATCAAGACTTGATTTAAAAATAACAAATACCTCTTGAAAAACTGCAAGTCCATTGAACAATCAATTCTGCGTGATTTAAAATCCCTAGGGTCTGACATCAGGAAATCTTCTTTGCAATGAAAAAACAACCCTCTGTATTTTGCTTAAATAAAATAAACCCAAAACATTAAATAATTAAAAAAAAAAAAAAAAAGAAAAGAAAAAGCAGACAAAATGAAACCAAAGGAGTTCCAAAACAAAATAATGCACATCTAACATCTGGTTTACGGTATGATTTGCTCAAGAGAATTAAGCATCCTAAATGCCACAACCCAGTTACACACTCACCACCAAGTTGAAAGCCCAGAGTATTTTTGGGTGTGCACCTGCATGCCTTGCAAGTCTTCCATGTGTCCTTTGCCCACGTTTGCTTAAAAAGATGAATCATGTAACTGCAGTATCTGCAGGAGCAGAATTTACATGTTGAACCTCAAGCACTACACTTACTGAACCTCAAGATTCTTGAGCGAGTTCTGATTTGTGGTCTCAGGTATGCTGTTTGCACATCTTGGACTGTCTCCCTGTGGACAGAAATTAACATTTCTGAATGCAGTTTTGTCACAGCCAAAACAAGGAAGAGGACTTTCAAGCCTACTATGTGCTTTAGTTAATCAGATGTATGGTGCTGTAGAAGTGGAGACCATGTCTACTGCTGAGGCTAGCCATGTATCTTGGTGTGCTTTCCTTAAAGTAACACACCCAAATCCTAACCAATTGCACACGAATCCACCCTAAACGTTCATACTGAAATGACGATTTTCTGATGACCTTAAGTATTCAGAAAGGCCCAGCAGTGAGTACTTTCTCCATAGCTTGTAATATTTTGTTAGTATCTCCCAACGCCATACTCAAGGTTGGAGGAGAAGATTGTTCATACACATTTTTTTTTAATGCTTAGTTCTGGAAACAGAACAAAAACAAATGCAAAAACCTGCCAATGTAAAGCTACTAGCCTGTTTATGTAAAAGATATGTAGCTCATCACAGTATCATCAGGGTTGGAAGAGACCTCACAGATCATCAAGTCCAACCCTTTACCACAGAGCTCAAGGCTAGACCATGGCACCAAGTGCCACGTCCAACCTTGCCTTGAACAGCTCCAGGGACGGCGACTCCACCACCTCCCCGGGCAGCCCATTCCAGTGTCCAATGACTCTCTCAGTGAAGAACTTTCTCCTCACCTCCAGCCTAAATCTCCCCTGGCGCAGCCTGAGGCTGTGTCCTCTCGTTCTAGTGCTGGCCACCTGAGAGAAGAGAGCAACCTCCCCCTGGCCACAACCACCCCTCAGGTAGTTGTAGACAGCAATAAGGTCACCCCTGAGCCTCCTCCTCTCCAGGCTAAACAATCCCAGCTCCCTCAGCCTCTCCTCATAGGGCTGTGCTCGAGGCCTCTCACCAGCCTCGTCGCCCTTCTCTGGACACACTCAAACATTTCAATGTCCCTTCTAAACTGGGGGGCCCAGAACTGAACACAGTACTCAAGGTGTGTTCTAACCAGTGCAGAGTACGGGGGCAGAATGACCTCCCTGCTCCTGCTGACCACACCATTCCTGATGCAGGCCAGGATGCCACTGGCTCGCTTGGCCACCTGGGCACACTGCTGGCTCATGTTCAGGCAGGTATCAATCAGCACCCCCACATCCCTCTCTGTCTGTCTGCTCTCCAGCCACTCCAACCCCAGCCTGTATCTCTGCATGGGGTTGTTGTGGCCGAAGTGCAGCACCCTGCAAACTTGCTGATGACTGACTTGATGCCCTCATCCAGATCATCATATGTGCTTATCTCTCACCACCTCTGAACTTCAGTATATTTTAACAATTTAGCAATTAAAATATTATTATGAACCCCTCCTGGAAATAACAGTCAAGTACAGTTAAAAGCCATAGGTGGTTAGTAGTTGAATGATTGGTGTTTGTGAATTGCTGCCAACGTATTTAAAATTGCCCAATAAATTACAGAGGTGGAGAGATCATTTTAAGAAATTAATCTTCATTCAAATAAATCATGGAGAGCATTTAAAGTGGAAAACTTGCCCATACCTGAGCCTACATTGTAAAACAAGGGAGTTTCTGCAGCTTGACACACGTTCTTCCCTTTGATGTCACTGTGATGAGAACCCTGTGGATGAACCTCCAGAATGTTCTGTGGTGGGCCCAACAGCCTGGACTGCCCTCACAGTAATCATTGCCAGGCCTGGCATTTTACTCAAGATTCACAAAACCTCAGTGAAGTCAACAGCCTAGGAAATAATTTTGCTTCCTGTTGTAGCTGGTGTATAGACCATCTACAGTCTGAGTTGCAGGTGAGGGTCCTCAGGATTTGCAATGGACTCAGTGATGCACTGCTGGGTGCCAGTGCTGAGACCAGGACATCTGATGCAGGAGAAGACTGCACATAGCATGAGTAACAGGGCAGAATGATGAGACTTTTGTGTGGGTAGTGGTTTGGGACAACATAACTATGGCTTTGAACCAGCGCCATGAACTGATTTTGGTCGTAATTTGTTGACTGGTGGTGCAGCTTTTCAGCCATCTGTGAAAGCTGCAGACCACACAGGGAAGGCCTCTGTTAATGGAATACTCTGAAGGAATGGGAAATAAAGTGCTACCAGTGGAGAACAAAGCACTGGAAAGGCCTTGAAATAGGTATACATAGAAATGTCATGAGGAAATGCATTTCTGTCCCCTCACTGCCCTCCTCCTAAGTTTGGTGCTGCAAGATAGGCTTGCGTATTATTTATGATTTTTTGTCTGCTTCATACTGTGTGTCTTCCATTTCCAGGCAATGTGAAAAGGGTTGTGTATCATGAGGCGTGTTCCAGTTCAACTAATGAAAGAACATCAGCTGTTACAAATGGCAGTATTCACATCTTTCAGAAATCCCTCTGGAATCCATTTGTAAAGGAGAGTTTCTTGAAAAGCAGTGATATGAGTCTCTCATGAGTAACAGAGGAGAATACTGGAGCAGATTGTGCTGGCAGGTGGTGCAGAACTTTTGCAGGAGAGATGTTCTAGCTCAGGGTAGATGGATGTGTCAAGAATGATTGAACTGCAATTGCTCCATCCTTGAGGAGGAAAATGGGCCTAGATGGTCAAGTTCTATCCAGACTGTCTCTGATGATACTGTGTGACTGCAGTGGGGTAAGGTTAACTCCCAATTTGCAGCAGGAGAGCTGGTGCCAGAAAAGGAGTTCACTCATGTCTCCTGTGAGAACTGCCTTTACTTTCAGCAAAAGGTAAGGGCACCTGAGGGGAAAGGAAGGCAGTTGTTGACTTGACTCATAGAAATGCTTGGTTCTCTGATATAGTGCTCTCCATGTTGTACCTTCAGTTCCTGCAGCCTTTCTTTGTTTTCTCCATCTGCCCATGACTTGGTCTGACTCAACAGACTTTATGCCTTGACATGTTTCCAAGCACAGCACTAGTAGTAGTCGGTTTGCTCAAAAAGCAAACTGTAGATTAAAAAATGTGAAGATTAAAAAAGACCCACGATACAAACATATGCCTAGTGGTTTGGTCTGTCTCTTGTGTTTCAGGCTTTTTTAACAGCCCAACCCACCCACTCTCTGGTAACATCATGGCCCACACTCCCTGTACACAGCAGAAGGCAGCTCTGGCAGTGCTTCATTTGCTGCCTGCTTGGGGACATGGAATTTCTAAGCTTCTCCTCAAGTTTCAAGGGAGTTTTGTGTTGTCCTCAGCCCAGCAATTAGCTATGCAGTCTTAGATCTCTTCCAGCCCTCACTGCCTTCCTCAGCTCAACTCTGCAGTCCCAGCATTGTGCTTCCTGGAGTTCTCGCCCTCTCACAGACCTTCGTCTGGCTCTGCCTGAGTTTGGTGGAACTCCAAGGATGAGGAGAGGTGGAGAGAGCAGAGGCCACAGACAGGGAAGGAGTGCAAATAGCCCTTCCAGCTCTTCCAGCTGAGCTAAACTTGTCCTCTCCATCTCACAGAAAAGCCGCTGTGATCCTCACAGAGGGCTGGCTGTAACTTGTGTTAAACTGTTGTCAGCCCCAGCTAAAAGCAGGCAAGTCATGCAGAAATGTGATGTTGCATCTGTGGGGTTGCCAGCATTTTCCTTTGATATAAGCACGGTAAATGCACTTCTCTTTTTTCTGATGCCTAGTGACTGGCAGAAACAACTTCAAGATTGTGTAACGTTAACAATTTCTTTTCCATCTCCCAATTCCAAATGGAACCAAAAGCAATTGGTTATTGGTAGCAAAATTATTTCCTTGCAGTAGATAAAGCTAATGACTTTATTCAATAAGACACTCACTTGAGATAATTAGTGCTGCCATTAGCTTTTTAAAGGCTGTTCTGGGTAAATGGTGGTTTAATAAATTTTAAGTAACTACATTTTGTTTCTCTGGCAGTACTCTGCCCTTGAGGGAACAGCTGAACTTTAAATTCGTGAAGCAAAGTTTTATTGTTGACGTTACACTTGACATTGCTGCTCGTTGTTTTCATACGATGACCAAGTGGAGGTGCTAAGATACAGCTGGTGAGTGTGGCCTGAGGACAGAGCCAGAGATGACTTGTGTCTCTCATCATATATGAACCATACTCGTTATGCTGTCTGTCCAAGGAGATCCATGAGGTGCTTGCTTTTACAACAAGGCAACTCAGTGAAAGCTGATGCTGCACCCCTGAGGATAGCAGGACTTGGTGTGCATTTAAGTGAGCAAGGCAGAACTCTTTACAGGACCCAGGGTGTAACTGTTAGAAATTTTCTGCCAGGGGATTAAATTCCTCTCAGCCAAATTGATCTTAATGAGAACCACCCAACCACCAGCACACCATGTAACTGACAGAGGAGTTTTGAGTCTGAATCCTCACTTTAAAAAAAGAAAAAAAGGCAAATTTTACAGTCACCAGGATAAAACTCCAGCAACGTTGCTCAAATGTGGCCATTAGGACTTCCTCTAATGATTTTTCAGGTTTGTCCTTTGTTGAAAGACATTTTTCTTCTCCTGAACTAGCTCAGGTTATGTGTTTAATAGGCAGTCGTAGCACTGAGCTTTTCTCGGCAGCTAGAACAGTACTGCTGGTTTTGCTCAGTCTTTTCCAGTTTTAAGTCAGGCTCACATCCTTCCATGAGTGTCAGTTTCATCTGAAAGGGAGGTAGGTGTTTCAGAAGCAACCACCACTGAGTATGAACTACTGAGGTCGCTGCAGTGAGGCTGTTCACCATTGGAGCTGCTTTCTTCTGTCTGCTTCCCTACAATCACCTGTCTGAAATGTGTGGAAATAAAAAGAAAAGGCAGAGTTAGCAGTGTCATCTGCCTGGAAGACAGACAGCAGCAGTTTCATAAGGAAGTGTACTACCACAGTTTTAAAAAACACAAAAGATGGTTTTTCTAACACAAAAGACAATGAATCCAGCATGAGAGATGCTTTTGGACTTCAGACCTCTTTATCTAGCATGAGAGTCATCTTTACCCAGAAACAACATGACCAACAGCAGAAATGTAAGCTGTGACTGATCTGTGGTGACTCCTGCTTCGCCCCTCAAAAAGGGACCTTCAGTCTGGCCCTTAAGCTTGATTCTTTAGCTGGATTTTTAAAGAGGAAACCAGAACATTGCTATGACTTGTTCTGTACCAGTGGTGAGTAGAACTGGTACTGTGAGCATCCTGACCACAAGATTTAAGTACCATTGAGAAATTGAGTTATTTCTGGGCTCTTTGCTGATCTTGGCTATTAATTTCAGTACAGGTGGGTGTGAAAATACATGATTACCACTAGTGAGACAGTAGGTAAAGGCTGCAGTTGAGTCAATTTTGAGTGAGTTTATAGAGACAAATTAGTTTGATTCCAGGAAACAGTCTACTGTAATAGGAAAGAAGATGAAGAAGGTGAAGAACAGGAGCAGCCACTCTAAGTAATCAGAATAGTTTATACTGGAAGGGACCTCAGAGTCATCTAGTTACAACACCCCCCCCACCATAGACAGGGACACCTCCCACTGGAACAGGTGGCTCAAGCCCTCATTCAACCTAGTCCTGAACACCTCCAGGGAGGCAGCATCCATATCCTCCCTGGGCAACCTGTGCCAGTGTTTCACCACCCTCACTCTAAAGAATTTCTTCCTAACATCTAGTTTAAATCTCCCCTCTGTCAGTTTAAACCCATTACCCCTTGTCCTGTCATTACAAGACCTTGTAAATAGTCCCACCCCAGCCTTCCTGTAGGCCCCCTTCAGATATTGGAAGGTTACTACAAGGTCTCCTTGAAGCCTCTTCTCCAGGCTGAAGAGCCCCAACTCTCGTAGCCTGTCCTCCCAGGAGAGGTGCTCCAACCCTTTGATCATCCTTGTGGCCCTCCTCTGGACTTGCTCCAACAGTCTGATGTCCTTCTTGTGTTGTGACCATGGAAAGGACAGAAACATAGTCTGCTTAGTCAGAGAACTACCTCTGATCAGGATCTTTTTACTACAATATTAACATGGACTTTCCACAAAGACAAGGTAACATGTACAGGTAACACAAATATATGAGACATATGCATATAGTGGTTAAATTGTTCAGTAATGAATCTTTAAGGTAATCTAAAATAAACCCCAAACCTCTGAAAGCTCTCTGCCCTCAAGTGAGATGTAGAATATTGCTACAGATTTTTTTTTCTGTCCTAGAGACTAGAACCCCTGAGCTGTCAAATATCCAAATTAGTTCCCCAGTTCCAGGAACAAAGCAGCTGTTGCAACTGATCTAGATGGAGAAGAAAAAAACAACTGAGAGAGCATGTGGACATTGTACAGGCTGTTCACTAAATCACTGGTTATCTGCCCATGAGGGAAAAACCTCACCTGCACACTGAAGAGAAAGCTGGCTGCAGAACAACTGTTTTCAGGCCCACTGACATATCTCTATCTAGCAAGTGGTATCCTCAAACTATGTTACCATATGCCCCAGAAATGTTGGGTGAAAGGTGGTGGCAGTCAGGAGGACAAAAAATATCTAAATACTGAATCGGTTCTTTTATTGCAAGCTGTCTGAAGCCAGCAAGGCTCATGCTGTCAAGGAGCCCAAAGTCTCTTGATTCAGCCTCTGAGGTTACTGTGGCAGCAAATAATGTGGACAAGGGATGGACAAACAGATCTCCAGCTGTCAGTGTGCCAGATTTATTTATATATTGTTTGCTGCCTGGTAGGGAAATGATAGCCAGAATAGTATGGATGTCCACAGTGGTCTCAGCGACATCTGTCAAGAGTACACAGCCTCTAGTGAAATGCTTGGAGAACCTCTTGGAAAGGTCCAGGAAGGACTTTAACTTGCCCCAGCTTCCACTGCATGAAGTTCCAGCCTTGGCTGGAAACTATCTCCAGACACTAACCTTTATTTTTATGTGTCATTTTGGATGGTAAGAAACATAGCTGAAATAAATGTTCATACTGGCTCTTGATTACAGCAGTGTGGTAATCAGCTGTCTTGGCATGCAAACATATTTGAAATGATTGGTCCCATGCCCTAAGCCTTTTTTCTTTATTTACTTCTCTTGGGATAGCATAATGGTGACAGAAGGGACTGGGACATGGATTCCTTTCTGCAGCTCTCTTGTGAACACCAACCCCCTCCTCATCCACACTTATTCATCTCACTTGGCACCAAATTATTTTGTATTGCAGGAAAATTGTGGTGCAATCAGATCATGGAGTCAGGTCCAGGACCTCTCAGTGCCCTAAGGATTATGCTGTGGCATATGTGGATCTACTCACTGCATCTGCGTTTGAAGACACTTTGACTTTTTACTGTGTGGACATGCAAGCAAAAATCATCAGACCATACTGTGACAGATGACACCTCCTTGCCAAAATATTGTACACCTGGTGTACACAGTGGTGGAAGAAATACAACCACTGCATGTTATACAAGGCCAAAATGTGACCTTCAATGACCTCAGACCCATCTGACAACAAAGACAGCTGATATATGGTGGTGATGGATTACTCAGGAGTCAACTGGAGCAAGTAAGTACACTCTTATGAACTGCCAGAGTTGAAAGCATGCTTGCTCCACCAGGCAGTTAAGCAAGCTGGAAGAGTACACACTGCCCTATGTGTCCCTGAGATGTCCCAGGGATGGATGAGCACAGAAACAGTGAAGGTAAATGTTCTGCAGCCTTGACCAGTGACATGTATGCACACTTGTCGGGTGAATGTATCAGAACTATCAAGGGAAAAGAGACAAGAGACCTCAATACAGAAATTAGAGGATTGTCATGCCAAGGTTAATGGACGAGTTACGTAACAATGAAGGTGACATGGCAGGATGATAGGAGTTAACAGGAAGAACTTCTTTCAGGCATCTCACTGTTTTATTGCTGAAACTGAGGGAAGTGTAACTGGAGTGGGAGTTAAAAACAAATGAAATTCAGTCAAAAAGGGCAAGTTTTTGGAGGGTTGGGTGTTGAAATCATCTCTTCAGGTCAGTAGTTGTTTTATTACATAATGTTTTAAGCCTTGAAAAACTACAAGACAGGAAATTCCAAGCAAATCTCACCCAGTACTGCTCCCCATTAATGATTCCTGGGCTTTCCACAAAACACTCTTAGACTTACCTCATTCACAACAGATCTTTTAACAGACAAAACTGAGGATGTTTTAGGGATAAATATGGATATTTTAAAGACAAGTCCTTCACTCAGTAACATGATGCAAAGATGAAAAATACATAGGGAGACTTCTGCCAGCTTTTAAAGGAACAGCAAATTACTGGGAAAATAACCTCTGTTACCCTGTAATTTTTTTTGTCCATTTCCGTGTGTTTCTTGTATTGTTAGCTTGCCTTCTGCTTTGTGGTTATTCGGGGAAATTGCATTTTTTACTGTTGTTGTTACCTTTTGTGAGCATACCAGCGTCCTTAGGATGCAAATTAATTACAATGTTAGTGCTCCTTTTTACTGCCATATCATACTTGTTTCCCTCTGCTTGTTTGTGACCTAATCTTGAACCTATGCCTAATCTGCTGAGCTGAATTTTCAGCGTCCTGATCAGATGAGGAGGACCACTGGGCAAATGCATCCTTGTTTGCATAAAACATGTTTGCCAGAAAAACTAGCAGCAATGAAAGTAAACCAAATGTACAAAGCTGCAAACAGAAACCTGTCCTTAGACAAAGTTCAAAGTCACAGGCAGTGTTAAACCTCACTTCCATTCAACAGGTGGGTGCTACACGTCAGCCAGTGCTGCATCTCCATCAAGTAGATCCACTACAGCTATCTTCACGAGAAAGGCTCTAGAACCTTTTAAGGAGATCTGGGATATGCCTATCAACAGTGATGTATTTATGCAGTTTCCCTTTTAGTCATGCAGGTTTCAGGCAGAAACACCCTACTGGAACAGATTAGCTATCCCTGCTATGCCCAGCTGAATGACATAAAGCCAACAGACAAGGCAACAGTCTGGCTGACTTGAACATGGGGCTTTGACATCTCTGTAGAGTTAGATATACTGCACACTCAGAGCCTCAAGATGCTATTGTATTTTACTAAGCTACTTGCTTTCTCAGACCCACTCTGCCTCCCTAAAACTGAAGAGTACTCTACTGAAATGTAAATCAAGGTACTCAGCTGAGACTGACAGAATCTCTCCTGTATACTTTAATCGCTAATGAAAGGGCCTAAGGCTACTTCCAAGAGATCCTGACTCACCAGAAAAAAACAATTTGACCATGTTGTCTGACTCTTACGCTCCCTGGTACCGTGACTTCTCATCTGTAGTTGTCAGGTGTTTCAAGTCATTTCACAACCACATTTCCAGCTAATTAATACTCTAAGTGTAATTGTAGTTTAACTGTGGGCTTACTATGATGAAGGACAGAAGTTCAGATACAGGCCATCTTTGAGAAGGAAGGTCTTGCCACACTCCTGACAGGATGTGCAAAACAAACAAACAACAACAACAGTAACAAAAAAGGAATATGTGTCCAGATCTTCAGCCAATTATACATCAATAATTTCACTGAGCTAATTTAACTTACAAGAACTTGAAAGTGTTTGGGGACTGAGTCATACACTTAGTTGAGGAAAGACAAAAGCTTGCCTAACCTTCTGCTTAACAGGCCAGAAAAGATAGACAAGAGGCCCCTCAGTAATTTCTGGATGAATACAGATGCATGTTTTTCAGCTGTTCAGTCATCAAGTTAAAAAAAGGATTAATCACAACCCATTTAATGTTGTTCCAGTGAATCATTACACTCATATAAAATATGTGACACATCTGAGTTTGCACACCACCAGCTCCCAGCTATTGCACTTTAGCATCGTACTTAGACATTTGATAGTTGTCATGGGGGTCTTAAATGGAACACTAGTGCTTTAAAAGATGCAGACAGTTCACATCTTTGAGACACTGCTCCCAAAGAAACTGATCAATTAGAGCTGCTTTCTCTCACTGTAGGATGTTTCTGTAACTCAAATCAGTTCTTTCCTGATTCTTCCCAATTTATTTAGAAATCCTTTTAAAGAGCTCCTTCTAACGTAAGTACAACATTCTTGGGATGATGTAAGCAATGGTGCACATACTGTTATATTCCTGACCTCACTAATAAATTCCCTTTGGTGTGATGCTTTAGCATCACGATTCCTACTTCCTTCTCTGATGTGGTTTACAAGAGGCACTTTCCCAATTTGTGTGTAAACCATTCTCTTACTTCCATAGTATACAACCCAGATAGGTGGCATAAGTAACAATGTAGGTTGCTTGCCAACATACCAAGCACTCCAAACTGCTCTGCCTGTCCTCGTGATTTAGTTCCCCCCCTCTTTATGTCACCTGCAAACTTCAGCAGTTAGGGATTTCATTTTATCCAGGCGATTAATACAGTGAATAGGCATGGGTTGAGAAACTCAAATGAAATAAGAACATAGTAAGTATCATCTCTGTGTGTAATTATAAATGTTGTAATTGCTGTATCACTTGAAGCAGGGAATTTATACTTATTTATACTTACTTCATCTCTGGTTGTACTTACTTTGGTGGAGTTGATCCAGAGTGGGACATATACAGTAAAATGAGGAAAAGAAACGTCACAAATGCAGCAAGCCCAACCCAAAAGGCTATCACAATAGAATCTGTGAACACAAGGCAGTATCTTTGTCACTGGTACCATAGCAAATACAAAACATAGTAATATAATTTATCATCTATGAATGGTCTTTCATTTAAATAACTGAATTGAATTCAACCTTTGAGACAGCAATCTGAGTGCCAATCAGTCAAAAGTCTTACAAGCCTCCTAGAAGTTTATTGTAACAGAGTAAGGCCAGGAATGGGTAATCTACTGTGATGGTGGCTAGCACTATGTATATTTAAAAGCTAATAGTGAGCACTGATGGTTTTCACACACAGCTCTTTGTAGGAGGCTATGATATCTTTCATAAAATCACAGTGCCTTAAGTAATGTGGTACTTAAGGCTGAGCAATTACTGCAAATTCTGCTCTTAGCTGAAAAGGTGCAACAATCCATATCTTTAAGATGATACTTTTATGGGTTGCATGCTAGCCTTGAAAACATTTTTCTATCAAGAGAAACACTGGGAAAAACTTGTTGAAAAGTGCCCATGACCCTCACAATACATGCAGTGGAAAAGAATGTGAACCTTCCCTGTTCTGCTGCGGCACTTCTGTAGTCAACACAAAACAGTTCAAAATGCAACCTAGTTTACCAGGACTAAGTGATTTCATTAAGGAATAAGTAAGTGGATTCCTATCAAGGAAGTGTAGGCTGACAACTGGCTTAAAGCAGCCTAAGAGCCTGTTACTACTGTTAATTCAGATGAAAACTCTTTTTGGTTTTAATTAATACAAGAAAAAAAATTAACTGATCCCCAATCTAGATGAATAGTGCTAGAAGGGCTATTAGCTGGTTGGCAGTTGTTTTTTCATGAAGGAGGGAGGGCTATGGTGTGGCTGAAATGACTGTCCCTCTTACAGGCCAGGATGAATCTGCCCTTGCCCCAGTATCATGTTTGTTCACTGTTTCAAAAACACTCTTCACTGGGATCGGTGTAGCGTGGCGACTGTCCCAGATAAAGCCTTGAAAAGGTTAGGTGTTCCACAGGGCACAAGTCAAGAAATGCCCTGGATTTATAACTGGCTACTCACTTAGACTGATATGAAAAAGAAGGGTCATTGACTCCAGAGACAAATATTGACCAGGATAAAATAAATCTTCCATCTGGAAGGACAGAAAACACTGTGTTCTTTGAAACAGGTCCAACATGTTCGATTAGGCATTTCTTTGTGAAGAAGCTCAGAATGTGTTGTCAAGAGAGCCACAAAAAGATTAGGGGGAATTATTCCATCTCCTTTTAAACCTAAAAGTAGAACTGACTCAGCCAGAGTCTTATCAGAAAACTGTTTTGGCTATGCTACTGAAAAATAAGAATGTAGAAGGGCAGCTTATTATTTTTGTTTCTCTGTTTAAAGAGTTTTAATGAGCTTTTCAGAAGACGGTAAATTAGCATGAGGGCAAATACTCTAACCTGCTCTTCCCAAACATCATTATGGAAAATAACTGATGGGATGGTATTGGCTAACCCCAGCTTCTCAAGAGAGCATTAGGGGGAAGGAAAGGGAAGGGAAGGGAAGAAGAAAGAACTAAAAGCAAGTTCTTGGTCCAAGGATGTTTTGAAAAGCTCAAAGTTTTGAAGTATTCAAAGCCATTTGGATGGAAATGAAGCATTCATATTTACAGAATTCTTTATCAGAGCTATTTTGGTTTCATCTCTTAAAAGTAGCTTTAATATCATTCATGGAATTCATTGAAACAAAATCGAATTGGTTTCAGGTCTCAGAGGGAGTTTAGGCTCTTGAGGGATAAGTTCCCTGGTTTTAAAGTTCTCCATTTAGAGGTTTTGTTTTTAATAGGATAACATATTCCAATCATCTATAAAAAGCTCTTCTAGTGCTAGATTTTACTGTCACCTTTTGTGTGTGTGCATATAATAGCCTATTAGTTCGTAGGCTCACAATGTCATACAAAATAGGAAAAGCCGCACAATGCTATTAACAGAAAGCAAAACCATGACTTTATAGCTGGATTTAGATTCATTTTCATGGGACAAACACAGCGTCACAATGCTTCAGGAACTGACAACATAGTACAGGAAAGAAAGCACAGACATTCAGCCCTCTGTTTTACATGTAATAATAATAAAAGTAATCAGAATCACAGAATGAGAGCATGTCAGGGGCTGGAAGGGACCTTGAAAGATCATCTAGTTCACCTCACCTGCCAGAGCAGGATCTCCAGATCACACACACAGATGCAAACAGGCAGGTTTTGAATATCTCCAGAGAGGGAGACTCTACAATCTCCCTGGGGAGCCTGTTCTAATGTTCTGTCACCTTCACAGTGAAAAAATTCCTCCTCATGTTTAAATGAAACTTCCTATGCCTCAACTTCCACCCATTGTCCCTTGTCCTGTCATTGGCCATCACCAAGAAGTGCCTGGCTTCATCCTCCTGGCACTCACCCTCTACATGTTTATAAACGTTGACAAGATCACCTCTCAGTCTCCTCCAAGCTGAACAGCCTCAGCTTCCTCAGTCTCCCCTTATAAGAGAGATGTTCGATTCCTTTAACCATCCTTGTTGCTCTGTGCTGGACTCTTTCAAGCAGTTCTATGTCCTTCTTGAACTGAGGGGTCCAGAACTGGACACAGGGCTCCAGATGCAGCCTCACCAGGGCAGAGTAGACAGAGAGGAGAACCTCTCTCAACTTAATAGGCATACCCTTTTTAATACACCCCAGAATGGCACTGGCCCTCCTGGCCACAAGAGCACATAAAACTAAACCAAAACCAACCACAAAACAAAACAACAACCAAACATGCCCCAAAACCAACCAACCCAAAAAAACAAAATAAAACAAACCTCAAACTTTCTGAGAAATGCACCTAAACTAATGCTCAGGTCCCACTGAAGTCAATCATCAGAGGCCCTCTGGAACATCAGTACAGTGGTTACTGTGCTCCTGGAGGTATCCAACATTTTGCCAAACTTGGAACATATGTGACTATCTGAGGGGAAATCCCATTTCATCTCCACCACAAAGGGCAAGGGCTTGCTAAACTTAGTCTACATAGTTCCAAGCACATGAAGACAATAAAATATAGGAAAACCTACAAAGTGTATTCATTGCTTGACTAGTGTGCTTTTGTTCAAAACCAGGGAATAACCAGCCAACTGTGCAACTGGTGTTTTCTTTATAACTTGTAACTCACCACTGGTATTGGAGAAGGAAGAATAAAAACACCAAGATGATGTACTTTCCATTCTTCCTACAGTGCTAGAAAAATGTCTAAACCAGTTTTACTTCTGCAGCTATCAGAAAACCAACTCAACATTTTTAGTTCAGAAATTAGTACAGCCAGTGTTGGCTCTTCAGAAAACACAAATCACATGTGGAGCAGAACTCCATTTGGACAAGCTGCCTAGTAATATCTTACATAAACACCTACTCCAGGGAGCTGACCTACATATATATAAGGTACATCCCAAAATCTGCACTTCTCCTTCCTCTTTGCCTGGGAAATGTGTAGTCAAAACAAATCTGGTTTACTGCAGATGTGTTTCCCAAAGCTGAACACAAAAGTGATTGATTTCCTTTGGTGTCCAACAAGGCATGATCACAACCTGCAGCCTGTTTACCAGTGAAGGCCTCAAAATTTTCTTCCTCCATTAGGGAGCCACCAGCTGTTATTACATGCAGATATTTCATATCTTTGAGGTCTATGTTTCTTTGTACATACAAATTCAACAAGTTGAATTTACTGTGGGAACAGACGAAATGCTTAAACACAAAGTATGATTGAATAAATCATCTCCTTAGAATATAAAAAGATCCAAACAGTGACAGACTTCTCTCTTTGACTAGGAAGACAGAAGAAATGAAAAAAAAAAATCTGCAAGGGACTGCTTTAGTCTGCTTTTTCTTCAGAAAGAAGGTTTATGAGATCATTCATACACAGACACATGTGTGGGAATTTCCTCCATTAAACTGCCAATCAATTAAATTCCACAGAAGCTGAGCATTTTTGCTCAGAAGCATAATTCCTACAAACGTCAAGAAAACAGGAAGCTGGGTAAAGCAAAATACAGAGGAAAATGCTGTGAAAGAAATCCCACCTCTATGAAGTATCAGGAAACTTAAATGTTAGAAAGATGTAACTAATGAGAAAAAAAGGGAGAGGTTTGATTTTTGCTAAGCCAGTCACATGCAGCAGACTTACAGCTAGCTAAACTCGTCAGTTTGGGATTTCCCTTATGTCTGCCCTAACTTTAACATTAAGAAGCTGCTTAAAACCTGCCTAATCTCAGAAGCACCAATGTTGCTCTCAAGTATTCAGATTTTATATAAAGGTGTGGATATTTATAGCTCCTTCTTTCAGGCATGCTGCTCTAAGTTTGGAGGAAATAAATCTTAGGATCATCAGAGTGGGCAGAAAAGCTTTTTAGAGGCACTGTGGAATACTTCTTCTCTTATTCTTGCTCTTGTAATGCAAGTAAAGTACATAAATTTCTAGCACAGTCCAGTTCAATCTTCACTATTGAAAGACACTTTAGTTGTTAATTAGAGAGACATGAAAATACTTTGAAATAATAGTACATTTCCTTATAGGCCAGATCATGATAACAACCTCAGGAAAACCAGCTTTTAGTCTCTGAAACCATATCTGAACAGCTATAGTTGTCTCCAACAGAGTAAATAGCAACCAATGCAGCCCATGTCTTTGTCACTCAAAACAACACACAACCAAAGGTAGACTTGACAGAATTAAAGGGAAAATGCTGCCTATAAGCCTGACTCAAACATTTCAACCCACTCCCCCTCAATCTTCAGCAATCCATCCAACAATACTCAGTTTAGTTAATCACTCATGACATAGCTTGTCATTTTTTCTTCTCAAAATCTGGGCAATGCAGTTTTATTATAAAAAAATAATTAAAAACTACTTAGCCCTTTAAGTAACCATAAAAAGACACTGCTATCTATCTCACTGTGCAAAATCAAGTATTAAATGGAATTATCTGTCAGAACCATTTTGGTCAATGTTATTTCATACTACATGCTTGAAAATAAACTTCTAAACCCAGCAGAGTTAGCTTCCATGGAAACAAAGTCTGACAATAATGTATATATAAATACTTTATCTTACTGTTCAATAGCACTAAATCAAAGAAGGGAAGGTAACAGAATGTTTTTTCAGCTTGTTCCTAGCTAGCAGAAACATAAACACCTTTATTGACTAACATTTTCAATGTTTAGCAGTCATAATGTAAGCTTTGTGTCCCAAGATGAAAACACAATAGTCTTATGAAGAAGTCTGCTCATTCAGTCAATTTTTCTGATAGTAGCATATAGGTAACTAACACCTCAAACCACAGATTTTCAAGTCATTAGGTTTACACTTAGAAAATGGCTAAAACCCCCCATTCTTCTAAGTAACTTAGTAGTAGCAGTCTTACAATGTCAAATACTGCAAGGTAAATCAGACAGTTTCAGTATTAGTAATAACTATTAGAGTACAGTCAGCCTGGAAGACAGACACCCATCCATACAAATCACACACTTCTATCTCAGCATGGTCCTTGTTGCAAGGAAACCGAAAAATAAGTCAGTAAAACAAGCTACACAACATTTTTCCTGTACTACATTAGTACCTACAGTTCTACAATACTTACATTTATTAACCTTCAACTTGCTCCCATCTACTGGAATTGGATCTATATAATCCCAGTAATATTCATATGACCAAAAATACTCAGAGGAGTTTGTTCTGTTAGCCATTTCAGTAGTGCATTTTAAACCAGCTCAGAACTCCAACCAAATACTTTTTGTTCACTGTACTTCAGCACCCTCAGAAAGAGATTGCATAACTGATGCCTATGTAAATCACTCTGGGGTCCTGCAGCTCAAGGACTGCCTTGGTACTAAAAAGCTCTAATAACAATGAATATTAATGTCTGGCAGATGTGTAAGAACAGCCCTTAAAATGTAATCCTCGCTTCCTGGTGGCCAGTTATGTTATTTTAAACCGAGATGGATGCGTCAAGTAACCTAAGAATGGGGTGGCAAAGTGCCAGCTGGATCACAAACCTTTCCCTCTCAGAAACTTGCAACAACACAGCGCTTTCTCAAGCTACCAAAACCAGCTTGGCTGAATGGCATTTCTGAATCTCTCTTCATGTAAACCAGTAGGAAAGACACGAGAAAATTCTTCATAAACAATCGATGTATTGGAATAACTGTACTATTTTGCTTTGTTGCTTCTTCAAAGAAACTCTGAGTGCAATGGATGGAAAGCCAGGCTCCCAACCAAGATTAAGGCAGAGTGGAAGGTGGATCCACTGCAATTTTGTGCCTAGGCAAACACGTCCAGACGTGCTTCACAGCTTTACGGAACTGAAGTGGCCCATGCTAAACGTGAAACGAAACCCTCGGCCTGCTTTTGATGGCATCCCTAAATCTCCCAACGTAGGCTGCAGCTGGGCAGGCCAGGGCTGCTCATCAAGGCGCCGGCCCTGTACTCACGGAGGAAAGGTAGGCCGCCGGGCACCTCCGGAGCACGGAGTGCGGGTGAGGAGGCGTTCAGGACTGCCAACAAGGCACGCAAACACAGTCCTAAGCCTTCCAAGTCCGTTAAAGGCTACTTTCAAAACATCGCTTCCACGGCGGCCCGCCGCGGCCCGCCGCTGAGGCGCACAAGAGCACAGCCCCGCGGCGCCGGCAGCGCCGCTAACGGCCGCGGGGCGGCACCTGCGCGCCGGCTGCGCGCTCTGCGTCACTGCCGCTTCCGGCGCGGGCCGTTTGAAGGCGGGAGCGGCTGCGCGCCCGCGGCTCTGGGCTCCCATGGCCGAGCGGGAGAAGTCGCAGCCGCAGGAGGTGGGTGGTGACTGCGTGCCGCCGCCGCCGCCGCCGCCGGAGGAGCAGCAGCAGCAGCAGGGTGCGAAGAATGAGGCGCTTCTGCCTATGGTGTTCCTCTGCGCCGGCTGCAAGCGGCCGGTGGGAGACACGGAGAGCTGGGTGAGCAACGATGAGGAGATGGGCTGCATCCTGCTGAGCAGTGAGTCCTGACCCCGCCCTGCGCAGTGCCCTGCCACTCACCTTGGTCACTTCTTCCACCCATGCTCTTGGCCACATCCTTGTTTCCCCACTCTCCGCCTAGGGGCGTCCGACTTCGTCTCGGTGAACGAGGACCAGCGCATCTCCACTCTGCCCGGCGAGCGCGGATGGTGAGCCCTGGCCCCGGAGCCCTGCTGCTGCCTCCGAGGGGTGGAGGAGTCCTTACCTGGGCCCCTCCCCTCCTGAGGAAGCCTAGAGGCTCTGGAGAAGGCACTGAGGAGAAAACGCTGAACGGCCTCTCAAGTGCTGCCTGGGCAGGAGTGTCTGCGCTTTCCCAGGCAGGGCGGGGACCTGGCCCCCGAAAACTTTCTTCGGGTGGTTTGTGCAAAGTGCTCTTGTGTTAATCTTGCTGAAGTCAGCCGGCCTGAGGAACTACAGGGAGCAGGGGCTGGTAAATGCGTACTCATCAGTATACTGTGTAAAGCAGAAACGAGTGCTCTAAAAAAAACCATGAATCAATGAGTTTTCTAATTAATTTTTTTTAGAATAAGGATGGGAAAAGGAAGCTCTTTTTCTTTTCTCCTGAGTAAATGTTTCATATCTTACTTACAGTCTGACAGAAACATTGTTTTGCTCTGGCTGCTCAACAACACTTGGCAACATCTACAGGTGCACACCAAAGCATCTTGACTACAAGAGGGATTTGTTTTGTTTCAATATTGACTCAATTGAAAGGTAAAGGCAATTTTTTTACTGGTAAGCCTGCCAGCTAAACTTCCTCCACCGGGCATCGTATTGAGGGATGCTGCTGTTAATTTTTATGGCATGTCTGGAGGTAGCTCTTTCTGTCACTTTGTTGTAGAGTGGTGTTTATTACTGCTGTTAGCGTCGTAGTGCTGAAGTGTGAAAAGCATCATCTGAGTAAGGCTAGACTAATCCTAGAGAACAAAAATACCAGGGATGCCTTTTGTATGAAAAATTGCATATCACACAGAAAATAGCACTAGGTATGCGACATAGCAATGTTCCTTGTCAGTTGATCAACAGTGACTACATATGTCTTCAGCTTTAGATTCCATAAAATAAGCCTACTGTCATAGCTTGCAGCCAGGCCTATTTGATACTACCTATTAAAGGCAGATGTTATCAGTGGAAAATATGACAGAGGATCTTAAGTAGAACTTAAGATGAAGTCTGACCAGTACTGGTCAAGCCTGCTTTTTTTTCCTTGCAGGTAGGCAAATGCAAGTCTTAAAAAATGTGTGCTTAGTGTTCTCACTGAACTGTCTTACAGTCAAAAACTGTTTAGAAAATGAAAACGTGTTATTGTGTTTGCTTTAATCAGTTTTTAGCACTTGAAAGTGGCCTTAAAATATTCTTCAGTACTTGTATTTTGAATTAATTCTCCACACCAATGTGCTTTTATCCAAGTGTTGCTCTAGTGAATAGTGATAGGGTTACCTTTGTTTTGCCAGGGCTAGTCTTAATGTTTCTGCTTTTGTTAATTTCCAGTTCATTCTGTTGTGTTTATGTGGACGTTCACCTTCCTGCTTTGGACAGTTGTTAGTTTGTGGGTCTGTTTGGGTTTTTTTTCCAAGTCTATGACACTGCTTTTTCCATGGCAGTAAATTCTCTGAAACACTTAAATGGTCACAAAATGGCACTTCTGGGGGCAGTAATAGTAGTGTCTCATTCTCCCAGCTAGTGATACATTATTCCCAATGTCTGCATAATTTTTCAGTGTACCCTGTAGCACCAGAATCCACAATTTCTTGGAGTTCTAATTTCCATAAAGTGGCAGTGTCTTGGTAGTTTTGCACTTCAAACTGTTTTTGTTCCACCATACAGTTTGTTTACAAGACTACCAAATGCACAGGTATTTTGTTGTCACTAGAATTGTGCTCTTGCTTTGCTAGTGTGTTAAATGTAGTCTTATTGATATAACATATAGAAGTCTCTAATACAGTTCTTTTTTCTTCAGTGTAAAAAGTGCACAATCTAAACTGTAGCTTATCAGTTACATTCTAGGATCATCAGAAAAACAGGCTTATACTGATGAGGAACCTTTAACTCTTGAAAGTCAAGCTGTCTTGGAAGCAACAATACAAAGAGTAAGATTCAACTTTATATCATGCTTTACTAATTAATATCCTGAAATAGTTTCTGTGAGGCAGCTTATTTCATCAAGACTGATTCCTTTGGCTTTTGCTGTAATACTTCATACTAATAATATCTTCTGTTAATGCAAAATTTTCAGTAACTTCCTTTAATTTTATGAGCAACTACCATTTTCTGTTTATCAAGCACAGAATTAGATTTCTGTTTATGCATGTCAGCAATTAGTAATTTTATTTCTAAGTACTTCTAATTTCTCTGAATTTTCACTTAGGTTCTCTTCTGTCTTTCTGATAGACTGACTTAATGCTTTTGCTGTAACTTTATATCAAAATACTACATGATAAGTAAAGTTAATAGTTTGGTCTTCTGAAAACTTCTGACTACGTGTAGGGAGTGCTGGGAGCAAAGAGTGCAACACAGTTGGATCTGAAAGCTGATGGTTGTCTTAAAAACTTGAACGTGTGGGTCTGACTTAGTGACATCTACACTTGCTTTTTGCATTACAATTTCTGTTTATAACCAAGTTACCTTTCCCTGATGCAGGCAGACACTGTATTAAATGCTCTGGAGACGAGACTGATTGCTCTTGAATTGAGTGTGGCCTCTCTTCGCAGTAAAGTCTGAAAGGAGTTACAGGAAGCTTAATTGCAGAAGAATGATGTATATGGAACTTGTCCTTGCAGTCTTCTGGAATCTGTGGGAACATTGCAAAAGCTGCTCAAAGAACTGAAAGATATTTGCTCTTGCTGCTGTAGAACATTGCTGAGGTTCCAACACAGGACAAGGAGTTCCTCTCTTTTGTGCTGAAAGGATACCCCAGAAAAATGATTTTAATTTCAGTTGGGTTTCTGTTGACTTTTGGTTTATATGTTAATGTTTGTCTGAAAGCAAATAATCTCTTTACTTCCCTGCTGTTCAATATCTATTGAACTGGGTGTGCATCTCCTTCCTAAACCAATTTTAAAAGATTCCTGTGCTGTCTGAAGGTACAGTATATGTTGTTTTTTCTTGTCTCCACAGCCTTTGCTTGACTTGTGCCCAGAGTTGGGAATAATACACAATAACTGTTGGGAGTAATCTGGTTTTGGGAGTACTTTTTTACAAACTCCGGGCTAAAGTGTAAAATAAGACTTCAAAAGCACTAGATAAGTGGCTTTCCACACAGTACTGAAGGTCATATGTTCTACAGTATTGAAGATCTCATGTTCTACAGTTTCAAGGGGAGGAGAACAGACAAGACTTGATAGCAGCACACCTTTAAGCAAAGCTGGGTGTATATTTGAGCAATGAATTCAAAATGTTAGTCAAGAAAACTTGTTGTTATTTTGGTGGTTTATGGCACATGTTTCAGTAATTTGTTCTTGATTTTCTGTGTATTCAACTAATTTTTAGTTTCTTGTATAGTGAGTTTTGCACATTTTAAAAGAAAATAAATCAAGCCTTTATATTCTAAAGAAATCATTTGTAACAGTTTTTTTTTAATCACCCAACACTAAATTTTGTTACTGCAAGCTTTTTAAACTTTCTCTGAAAACTTAGAATTCAATTTCTTGTGTTCTTTCCCTTTGGTAGACACTCTTTCTTATAAAACCTTCCCTCCAACTCTTATTTACTCCTTTGTTTTGAAGTAGTACTCAAGCTTAGTCTGTAGTAGTAGGCGTCATTCTTTCACGTTAGGTAGCTAAACTGTTTTATTTGCATACCTGCCAGAGGAACTGGAAAGATGCATGCTTTCAAACAAATTACTCCAGTATAATTGGAGACTTTTTTTAAGTTTGTGAATGCTTCTGCATTCAACCATAAACTCTGCCCTTCAATTGAATGTTGGTTGTAGTTAAGAATTAAAACCCAGAAATGCATTTGGCTTTTTTGACTTCTTCTAACTGTGCAAGACTTTCAAAATGACATCACATTGCTTTACAACCTCACATGAATCCACTTTCTTAGTACAGCCACTTCACTTTGAAGATCTAATTTTTTTTAAAATGCAATTTTCTCAACCAGTAAGAATTTGCTATGAGAGGATCACCCACAAGTATGTTTCTCATGGAAGATTAAGTTTTGTTGGTCATTTCATCCCTGAGGAACAGAGATCTGCTAATATAGGAAGCAATACCCTTCTAATGGTAGAAGAGGGGGGCAATACTTAGAACTTCGAGCTAGGATATTGGAAGTGAAGTGTATGATTTTTGACAGAATTAGCAAGACAAATCCTGTACTCTAATGTGCTCAAATAAAGGATGTTCCTTGGCTGGAAATGTCTAAGCTAGGCACTGTTGCCAGCCAGATGCTGGTTAGTGAGGTGGCCATAGCTGCATGGGTGGCATGGTTCAGAGCAACCCTCAAGATGCACAGCATTTGCAGCAAGGGTTCTCTCTGTCTGGCAGTCTGGGTATGGGCAGCCTTCACTCTGGTCAAGCTTTCCTTCCCAGACCACAACTTAAAACCACAAACAAACAAGAGTAACAATAACAACAACTGTAGAAAAAACGAAGGTGAAAGCTGGGTTCGAATAGCCATCTTCAAGCACCCTAGTAGAAGGTGTGACTTTCAGGCTGCTAGCAACTGTCGAAATGTAATTGAAGAAGCTGAAGCCCACTCCGGGCTGAGATGCTCTGACACTCGTGAAAAATTAGTGCTTAAATAGCTATCTGTGAGCTGAACTTCGGGCAGCGCCTTTGTTTAGTTAAATCTTGACCCAAGCTACTTGTTAATATGCAATTGTCAGGCTTGCTTGTTAGTATTACAGCACGGTGACACAAGCTCCCAAATCGTTCCAAGGCGCCTGCGTCCCCAGCGCGTTTGGGAGCCTGTGGTCCCTTCCCGATTTCCTGGTGAGGCCGGGAGAGGGCACATCTCCATAAGAGATTTCACTACTGCTTCGCAGCAGCAGTTAGGATTTTCCTCTCCGGCTTGTTCTGCTCACTCAGGACTTCAGGCTTTTCTCACTGTGTGGTGCTGTGGGCTTTATGCCATTCTTTCTTCACTTTTATTTACTCTTCAAGACGAAATTCCAGGCTACCTGGAGACTGCCAGCTGCTATGTTGCTTGGAGGTGCAAGCTCAATGAATAAACACTGTTTAGACTCCAGGAGCCTGTAGGATCCTCACCTGTTACTTCCCTGGGGATTTTGTTGTGATTCTTCCTATGAAAAAAACCCTCACCTGAACAAGACAGATTTTTCTGATCTTGAGGTCCAATATATGAGATGTTATAGAAGCAATAAAATGTAGCAAACATTAATCAACATCAAAGTGCAAGATTTGACAGAAACATAAACCATTTAGCTTATCTTTACAAAGCAAACTAGAGTAAGGTAAGAGCATGAAAGCTTGCCTGTTTAAGGGGTTTATAAATGGACCATAATTATTTTTCAGTGGTGCTGTGATTCTCTTGAAAAGGAGCTCACACTTGGGCTTTCCTGAAAGCAGCTGATGAGAAGCAGGGGTTAAGCTTATGAAGCTTTGTATCTGAGCATGAATTAACAGAGCTTGGAAGCAGTCTGCAAACTCATAAGCTCTTCTTGGTTGCTGCTGTCAGAAGTCTTTTCTTAAAGAATCTCATCCTCAACTCCAATAAATATAGAGAGCTGGGTTGGCTCAGCTGTGAAAATCCCCACATTCACAATGTTGCTGTTAAACTTCAGGCTGCCTATTTTATCTGGCCTGGTGCCACCTTAGCCCCCTTTGCTAGAGTACTCACTCTTTAGGCACAGTGAAAGCTTGCTTCTGGGCTTGGGAACACAACTTGCAAGGCTCTTATTTGAATGGTGTTTCTGGCCTCAGTACTAGTTAATCCCAAAGGCTTTATTCAGCAGAAATAAGCCATGCTGAATAACCCACCAAAAGGTGGTTGGACTAGATTCCCTTCAGGACACTTTTCCTTGTCAAAACACTGGTCTGAACTGCTGATTGTCTTTATTAGGACCAAAAAAAATAGAAGTTTAGGTGGCTATTTGGCAATGGAGCGTCCTCACTAATCACTTTGAAGCTCCTGCATTAACATGAGTGGGCCAGCCAGAAGGAAAGTATGTGGACAGATGTGCAGCATGAGACTGTCAGCCCTCGTGGTCTGAGCAGCCCCACTGCCCACACTCTGCTCACCCCTTGCCCATAGCCCATGGACACAGTGCTATTGTGTCTCTTTCAAAGAGATCCCATGTACCAGAGGCTGGGCATGCTGCTACTGGGGCAATCAAGAGATGAGCCAGCTCCTAGGCATTTCCATTTCTCAGAGACACATATTGCTGTTACTGCCCTCGACATTGCACCCTCTGGCACCTGGACTAATTTTTGTGTCCATGCTTCCCTGGGCAATCACCAGTGCTTCTTGCCATCCTTCCTCTCTGTTAACTCTTTCATTTGCTATAGCTCCCCAGTTGGCTGCTACCAAAGCTCAGGAGAGAGAAAAATGAGGCTGAGATATCTTTGGACTACCTTAACATAGATGATACCACTGATACTAATCCAAATATCCAATTGCATGGAGTTACTGTCTGAAAAAAAGTACTTTGACAGACGAGTCACATAACTGCTTCAAATCCTGTGCAAATTCTTGTGAAGTCCATTATCTTCCTACTGGATTTCTGTCTTGCAAAAGTCATACTCACTTCAGAAAAAGAGGAAAGAAAACTAACTTAAGCTATTAATTAGTAAAGACCAAAGAAATGCTCTCCCTTTGTAGACCATAGGCCTCCTGCATGTTTAAAACTGTTGAACTGTGACTGAAGGGCAAAGTCACTAAAGTATTGAATGGGTCATTAAAACTTACAGGATGCTCAGAATCTCCTCAGAGGTTTAGATTTCCTCTAGTGGAGATGCCATCTGCCTTTGTTCGCTTTAACAACATGGTCTTTAGTAAGTATGCCTCTCACCTGCTGTCTCTGTAATGCACCACAGTCCATAGGAGCTGCAGTTTTAGGGGCATCAGTATAGGAACTGTGTTGGTACACACCAACACCAGCCAGCAAGAATACTTCTCCCTTGTTTTAACATGAAAAGATCTGAGTAATGTAAGCAAAACTTGCTGTGCCACAGGACAGGAGTGACAAAATACTGGAATAGGCTGCCAAGAGAGGTCGTGGAGTGTCCTTCTCTGAAGACATTCAAAACCTGTCTGGCTGTGTTCCTGTGTGGCCTACTCTAGGGGATCTTGCTCTGGCAGAGGGGTTGGACTAGATGACCCTTTGAGGCCCCTTCCAACCTCTAATGTTCTGTGATTTTGTAAAGCTATATTGGAAAAGTAACTTTTCAGAGACAGAGGAAAGTAGTGTCCTGTGGGGGTCGCTCATTTTTTTCTTCCATCTTTTATTTCTAAGCGAGCAAGTTTCAAGTCATATTTCAGTCAAGAAGCACAAGAATGAACTAGTACCCATATGCATTCTGTTTTCTCTTGAGAAGTTTTTTGGTGAGTGGGAAAGATACACAGGAAGAACTCAGGGCAGACTGAGTGCCCACTGCCAGCACTCTTCCTTCATGACTTTCAAAAAATGGAAAAGGAAAGAAAGAAAAATAAGAGCTTTGTGAGGCAGATTACATTGAAATGCATCCTTGTGTTAGGATTCACAGGAGGGTTCAAGAACTGCACGCAAACCTGGTTTCTTGTTGCACTATTCTGTGACTGGTTCAGTTTGTGTCTTTTGAGAGGGCTTGGTGGATCCTCCATGTAAAAAGGTAAGGAAAAACCCAATGCTGTTCATTGACCCCATCAGTCATACTCTCTTTTCTGACAAAAGCTGTAAAACAGAAAATGGTGATGCAGACACACCCCTGCTTGGCGCAGCTCTGAGGCTGCTCTTAAGCTGTTCTGTGCCTTTCAGACTTTTATGCTAAGGATGAATCTTTAAAAGTTGCAAGACATGAAGGTACTAAACGGGAAGAAGAGAAACCTTATCTGTATTTGTTGGCTGCCTGCACGCGTGTGTCTAGTCTCAACAATGCTGCAGAAGGACAATCTGCAAAATGCCAACATTTTCACATGTTCTGTTCGAAACTCGAGTAAAACTTACCTGCTTTTCAACAGCCTTGAGTAGAACAATGCATTCATTTACTTCTCACTGCTTTGCTTTGTTTAGGTTAAGCTGTGTCTTTTGCTCACTTTAGCCTGGATGGGTAAGTCTTGCTTTCTGTTCAGGCTCCTTGCTCTTCTGTTGTTCTGGTAACTTAGGTTTGAGCTGTCAGCTCTGAAGCGGCTTCCGTTGAAGCTAGATGGCAAGAGAACGAAGATCAAATAGTCTTTTGCTGGAATGAACTTTGAAAATGCTCACTAATTCAGTCATTTAATGCAAGCTGATTTCTAGCAGTTTTAACTTCCTCCCTTCCCCTCTTCCTCCCTCCCTTCCTTCCTCCGTTTCTCCCTCCCTCCATCCCTCCCTCCTGAGTTCCTTCCTTCCTAAAACTAAACGAGGACAGTCGGAAGTTTCAATTAGATGTATTACAGATAAACTGACATCTCACAGCAAAACACTTGTTTGCTCTCTCTCTGCTTTGGGTGGTAAAAAAAAAAAACTTGGAAGAGAAATACACTAAAGGGTGAGAGCCTGAGGAAACGTGCAGCAATCACTGTCACATGTCAGTCAGCATTGAGATCACTGTGAGTTATCTTTGCCTCCAGGATTTTTGTGTATGTCAGAGCCATCATGTTTTATCAGGCTGCTGGAATTTATCCAGTTGCAGGAAAGATGTCCTCCCTTGGATGTTTTCTTAGCAGAAAGGGGCACATTCAAAATGTATAGCTTTTAGTTGGAAGCTCTGTGAGGTTAGCTCCCTGTTAGGATGGAACAAGAAAACTATTTCCTTCTAGGCTTCTCAACGTTTGTTTGCAGCAACCCCAGTGCTGCCTCCTGTAGCAAGTAAGGAGTGGTTGCTTCACATAGAGCTCCTTCACCAAGCATTGAAGTGGGGCACAGGAAAGATGGTGGCATTGCCTCATCATACGGCTTTAGAGTCATCTACAAGGTGACATTTGAATGTGTTTCACATGCACTGTATCAGTCCTTGTGCATGATATTAGTTTTGTGTTTATGTTTTGTTTTTTATTAACTGAAGAAGATAGCCTTGCCTGTCCACTTGATGGTTTGGCTCTTCCTGCAGTAAGTTTTGATGGGCATTTCAGCCAGATTTCAGAAAAAAGTTAAGTCTCCAAGGTAACTGAGGGCTATAAACTTTGTGAAATTTAGCAGTGTGGTGAGAAAGCAACATACAATGTTCTACAGAGGGAAAAGTGGGCAGAATTAAATCATTATGTTTTCTGGGCTCATAGAGTCTTAGAGGAACTGCAGCACATGACAGCTTTCATCTGGTACCAGTGTGATGGGGGACACAGAGCAGCGGGAGCTACTGCATCATTAGAAAAGTGAGTAAGGATCAGAGATACCATTTGATGAGAAGTCCTATCGTTTTTGCATTGCATATTTGTTTTTGTGATGAGTGTCCTAACATCTAACGTCTACCTTGACTTTGTATATACAGTGTAATCCCTATTAACTGGCAAAAAGCACATCAAATAATGTCCATAAGGAGTGAGGGCTACATCTCCTTACCCAGGATGAAGGTGGCAGAGAGAACCTTTTCTCAAAACCTTGCCCAGGCAGAGAAACTTGAAATGAGGTCTGTCAGGTGTTAATAACACATGATAAGTTTTCTTTTAAAAAGACTGCTAATGCAGGACTGATTGTGAATGTCACAGAGCAAATGTCTACTGCCAGTTTAACCTTTGATATGCTTGGTTGACCTTACAGGACTGCTAGCACTGTGTGACCTCACCACAAAAACACTTATCTATTTCACCTGAGCTATATAGATATTTCCTTGAGCTATTTAGCTATAAATCTGAAGAGGAATGCACCTCTAGATATGGCAGTGCCTGGCTCTGCATAGTGCTACAAAATGCATTTGTATCCCACCCCCAACTCGAGGAATGAAGATGGAGTAAGGGTAGTGAGAAGTGATGCAGAAATGAGTATGGCACATCTAAGACCAGGTGGTACTGGGATCTGTGATAGATAGGACTAGAGCTGGCATTCTGGGCTGTTTTTAAAACCTGATGCAGACAAAGTTAAGTTTTCTACAACTGTTTTTTGGGGTTGCTTTTGTAATGATGGAGAGGGGTGGGTTTTTTTGTTTTTTTGTTTGGTTGTTTTTTTTTTTTTAAGGGGGGGTGGGATGGGGTTTCTTGGTTGGTTGGAGGGTTTTTGTTTGGTTTGGGTTTTGGCACTTTTGTCCATGAATGTCCAGTAGTTCTTCCCAAGACTGAGTTTTTCCTTCTTCTTCTTTTTTTTTTTTCTTCTTCTAATTATTTCCAGATTCCTTTCCATTCTTTCTCCCTCCTTTTTCTTTTTTACTTTCCTTTTTCTTTTCTTTTCATTTTCACATATGCAAAAAGCTCTGACTTCACTTACATTCGACATCTGCACAGTACCATTTCTGCAGACCCTGACACAGGAGCTGAGGCCCCTCCTTTCCTGCAGTGAGCTCCACGTGTTGAGGACACTGCATTAGCTCTGCTCAAGAGACCTGTGGAGTAAGTATCTCCAGTTTGAAAAGGTTTCAGGAAGGAACTGGAACGTAGAAGGTTTCACCTCATCACTAGGAGAAACTTCTTTACAGTGAGGGTGACAGAGCACTGGAACAGGCTGCCCTGGGAGGTTGTGGAATCTCCTCTGGAGACTTTCAAAACCCACTTGGATGCATTCCTGTGCAAACTACCCTAGGTGATCCTGCCTTGTCGGGAGGGTTGCACTCCATGGTCTCTGGAGGTCCTTTCCAACCTCTGAGGTTCTGTGATTCTATGAAAGAGTTCAGTACCAGTCAAACCAAGACTCAAAGTGGCACATAAACCAAGACCCTCAGACAAAAGCTTTGCAGAAGACTTGACAATCAACTAACAAATATAGGATAATTTCAGGGACAATAACTGTGCCACATGTGAATGGATGTAAACATGAGCCATGAAAACTGCCCAAATAGATGCCATCACTAGCTTCTGCTATCAGCAGAAGGTTCTCTAAAGCTTAATGTGTAATACAGTGTCTGTGGGAAATACTGATCTGAACAATCCAGTAAATCAACAAATGACACTTGGATTGTATTTCTGGGTATACCTTCATTAACTTTGCTATGTATTTGTACTAGCCAAAGGTTTGGGTTTTTTTTGTCCATGTGGAGCAAATAAATTTACAAGAAAAAAAAAATAATTATTTTGCAGACAAGTTCACCAGAAGGTGATGGGCAAAGACCGTTTGCATTCTTAGCTGAAAGTGAATAAGAAAAAAATATTATGAACAGAAAGGTCATTGAAAGTCTAACACATTTGACAAATCTCTCCGCAGCAGAATTTGTTTTGTTTTCAGTTCCTGCCCAGGGGCTGAAAATCAAACCCAAATGTCAAAGGTTCACTTCATTCTGCAGTCTAGTTTTTTGTTTTGTTTTTGTTTTTTCAAATGCTTAACAAAGAAAAGAAGAACAGACAAAATGAAAGGCTAATTATTGAAACTACTCTGTGAGCATACACAACAGTTTTCAGTCATATATTTTTCTTCCTGACATCTGAAGCTTTTCTTTCTACTAGGATGTCATTAGCATATAATTAAGGTGCCAGATCTGTGTCCTTTTCCTGTCTGTTTAATAGAGTGAGTTTTTAAGGCTTCTTGGAACATTTTTTTTTCGCCTAATTGAGATCAAACAGTCATTCCTTCCCTCCTTCTACGTATACGTGGTACAAGAAGCAAAGCAATACTTAATTTATGGCTTTTTAGGGGAAACTTCTCTGTGTGTCCTCTGTACTGGGCACAGGAAGAGAGGAAAGTGCTTATCCGCCGGTAAAAGCTTTTGTCCCCTTCTCTCCCGCTGCACAGCTCTCCTTCCTGTCACCTAATATCACAATTACTTTGAATGTTGAAGCTCCTCCTCAAAGCAAGCACTGTACGTTCTCCCCACTGCCATCATCTGATCCTGAAGACTGCAGTGGTGCTTGAGTCCCATACAGGAATTTAAGCCAAGAGCTCTGCCCTGGTGGTACCTAGACGGGAACGACACCGCCTTTGCGCGGCCACCGGACCTTTCTGCTGGAGACCTAGCAGAACTGTATCGATGCCATGGCCCTCTCTAAGAACCTCCGTGGCTACAACATGCCGACAGAGCCCCGAGGGCCTCCATAAAGGCGTCTGATTTATGGGATGCCTGGGCGGAGCAGGGGATGCTCTCGACAATCTAGATAGAGAAGAAATTACTCTGCGGTTTCCCCAGCAAAGGAGCTCAAGGGCTGAGCCCCAGCCCCTTTTCAGCTGCAGACAAAGAGAAGAGAAAAGAGACTCTCTGAATCTGAAACTCCTTCTCACGGGTAAGGAGGAAACGTCTCATGGGTTTTGTTTTTCCCTTCAGGCTATAAGTGTCCTTGTCCTTTTGAAACCTTTGTGTTTGAGCGGCTGGTCCCCCCTCAGCACTACGTGGAGCGTTTTATTCTGGGAAGAGCTGGGGAGAGGAAGAAATAGGAACCACTTCCCCTGGGAACAGCTGGATGTCTCTTGAGATCACAGACTTCAGACTACGCAGCACTTGAAGCTCTTCTCTTCATTCCCTTATGTTCTGGTTTTGTCGTGACACAATCACAAGCCATTGGCAGTTCTGAGTCAACCAGGACTTGAGTTGGCTTACAGGTTGTGGTGGGTTAGGAGCTCCCTAGGTGGAGCTCCATGGACTCCAGTTAGTCTTTGATGGAGGAGGCCACATATCCCCTTCTCCTCCCTGCCTGTCTTTCCTAAAAAGCTTGTACCTGTCTAATCTCACACTCCAGCCATGGAAGCCATCCCACCACGTTTCAGTAATGCCAATGACATCAAGCTCTGCAAGCATGCACATGTCTGTAGCTCTTCTTGCTTGTACTCCATGCTCAGTGTGTTAGTGCACAGCCACTTAAGTTGGGGCTCTATTGAAGCTGGTTTACTGACTGGGGTTCCCTGATCCTGCTCTTCAGGTACTTTCTTCACAGCCTGATAAATTCAGGCCCAGCGTGCTTATTACTGTCTTTGGCTCTGGCATGGGATGCTCTGATCATCCATTCCCCCATTAACTCTAGATTAAGGCCTTCCTCACTAGACTGGAAAGCTTTGGCCCAAAGATATTCTTCCCTTTCTCTGATGGACCCTGTCAGACCCAGAAGACCAGATTTCAGAAAGAAAGTTTTGTGGCTTAGATAGTCAGATCCCTGTCCATGACACTTGTAGAACATTTGTGTGGGAATGTGCAAAATGCCAGTTTTCAACCAGCTCTAATTTTCAGGTAACACAGACGTAAAGAAAATTGCAATGTGGCCCAAAGAAATCTGTAAAAGAAGACACCTGTCAATGAGGCTTGTGTGAATTTGAGGACAGCCCTCTAATGAGTCTGAGTCCTGGGTCTAAATCTTGCATTGCAATGTATGTGGCAGTGAACTCTGGAATGTAGCACGGAAAATGTAAATATTGGCACTTTGCACTATTGATTTGCTTCTCATCTTAGTGAAAACATCAGAAGTACAACCCCCTTCCATCGATATTCTTATGCTTTCACAGTAAAAAAAAAAATCTCAGTCTTTCTCTCCCTACTAGACTAAATGTTCATCTCCTGTTGGTGTGGCTATTTTCCATGTGATATCCACCAGCATGTGGAATACAAAACATGATGTGGGAGCATTCAAATAATGCAATGGAGTAAAACATGGAATCATGTTTCACGCTAATCATTTCCATAATCTGACAAAAGCCTACCCCATTTTTAATTTATCTGGAGCTGTCACTGAGTTTCCAGTCTGCTGCACCACAGCCGTCCAAAATGTAGGTCATGCTTGCCAAGACCGCTTCTGCATGAAATAAGCTGTGTTCTTCCCCAGAGGATGGGTGCCTCTCCTGCTGCCAGGGTACAGACAACCTTCTGTGGCTCTTTCTGCTGGCTGGTGGCTGCTGCACTCTGCTTCAGAGCTGATCCCTCAGGTGAGAAGAGTGCAAAGTTATATCTTTGTGGTGCTTTGACTGGATTTTGTTTGCATCAGGCCCCTGAGGATAGCCAGCCATCTCCAAACTCAAGAATGGTAGTACCAAGCCTTGGAGGGGAGTCCAGATGACACAGTGGCTGTGACTCCAGTGCTCTCAGTATGGCACTGGGCACAAGTACTGAATCCATATGAGAAAGGGGAAGGGACACGGCAATCCATCTTCCCAAAGGCTTGAACATGGTTAAAATTAGATCCTGGGAGCAAGGTGAAGGAAGTGGTGAGGGCTTCCCAGCCTCATTCTTATTAGCAAGAAAAGACTGGGAGCTGGAGAGGAAAAGACCAGAGGTAGGCAAACCCAAGCACAGTAGTGGGGCAGCTGTTTCAGACAGACTCAGTGGGAGCAAGCTCAGAGGCTGGGGAAGCAGCCAAGAAAAAAGGAGGCTACAATACCCAAAGGCATTATAGATGGGGTGTGGGACTTGCTTTTCATCACTGTGACAGGCAGACTGGGCTTCTGTCAAGCTTTGGAGAGACTGTGGAAATCCACAGCTCTGCTATGCAATCAGATCCTGTGTTAATTCACCAGAACTAATACATAGTCTAAGGTTTCAGTTTCTCTACTGACTGCACAGCCCTTGGACAGAGCACTGCTCTGATTGCTAAGCTGCACACAGCACATCAGATCGGACAGCTCCACTGGTTCTAGGAGTCACTTCTCAGGCTTAAAAACAGGAAGGGCTCTCTCATGTTTTAATCCCTTTTTATAGAGCCAGGCATCTCCTACACCCAGTGTAAACTGTGGTAGCTCCCTTATGAATGACATCTTGTCCAAAGACAATTGTTTCCCAAAACAGGGTGTTATCAGGATGGATTTTGCTCACTGGTTATGTAACACAAACCAAAACAGAATGACATGATAAGTATGGGTGCTCAACAACTGGTCTCATCTCAGAGGCCTCAGTCCCATCTCTTCGTAAAAGCTACATTAATAAGTTAAGGGCTTCAAAAATTCCTCCAAGTACATATATAATGAGGAGATACAGAACTCAGGTAGATATTTAGCTATAAGGAATAATTTGAAACCTCTCTTGCCTGTCTGGGGAACTTTGCAAACCACTCCGAAATTCTTTCATGCATCATTGTTGCGGGGAACCTTTATTTTGCTGAGGGTTTTCAGAGACTTCAAGAGAATCCCAACTCAACCTGACCTGTGAAAGTATGAATGTTAGCAGCTGTAGTTCACATTGTCCTGAAGATGTTATAATTTTCTTGTTAGTTGAGGACTTTCAGACTGCAAGCCCACAAAGACACCAGCTCGAGGGCAATGTGCCATGAATATAACCCAGGTTCTTCCCCATGTTCTGTGCACTGGGGTGGATAATAAGCTCATTGAAGCTGTTTGCTTTGGACAAAATGTTCCTTATTCAGGGAGTTGGCAATGTCAGACTGTTTCCATTTTGAGATCATGTCGTCGAGCTGGAAAGCTCTGTGCATCTGTACAGGTTGGGAGAGGCCAATGTGACAGCTCTGAAGATGATGCAGAAGGGAAAGAGAATGAACATAGAGAGTTCAGGGAAAGTCTCAAGTTGAACAAGCAGCTAATCTGACAGAATCCATGTAGCAGTTGACTTGCTGCACTTGTCCCATGTAGTATGATGTGACATTGGAAGAAATACAGAGATTTTTTTTTCTGCTAGCACTGTTCTGGTCTATTCATTACCTTCAGCTTTTGGTTTGTAGTGCTCAGGTTTGTCAGAAAAGAAAGCGTCCACACATTGTCTCTTTTTCTGTAGATAGCAGGTCTCTGTGCACTCTTGGAGATATATCAACGCTTCTGAAGCAGCATGCTCAAGGGTTTCTGCTTGTAGAGTTTGTAGCTAATGATTAAATGGTGACCCATACCAGGGGCAGTTTGCAAGAAAACATTGCTATTAATTAGCACTGACTTTTTTTCTAGGATGTGTAGTGATCATAGGGAAGCTTTAGAAATTCTGAGACTCCTTCCATTTTCTCCAGAAATGAATCAGGGCTGCAATAAGGTTCACAACCTAAGGCAAGTTTTTATTTTTAAACTCATTGCATCTCTTTCAAAAGTTTCTGTAAAGGAAATCACTCCATCTATTTGGTCATCCAGAGCTGATGAATAAATGAATGATGAGTCTTCATAGCCTTCTTTGCATCATTTCTAAGTGTTGTAGCATCAATTGTAAAGTTCTCCTTTGACAGTCTCGACTGGCTAGAGGTTACAAGTGTAGCCTTAGGAGTTTGTTGCTTTTCATCAACTGGCATGCCTTGTAGCAGCTACCCATTTATAGAGCATCAAAAAGAATGAAAAATGCTGTGGGTTATTGCTGTCTCTGAATACTCTTCATTTATAGGACATCTGAGTCATTCTTACAGTGGCAAGAGCAATGGTGAGTCTAGCACGAACCTCAGAAGAAAAGCACACATTGTAAATGTGGAGGTTGACTGCTTCTTTGACAAAATGCTTTCCTAGGATGCTGTTGACATTAATTTTATATGTGCATATGTATATGCTGACATCTCCATAGAAGTGTGTGCATGTGTCTGTGCATATATGCATCTATTGCTGTAGCTCTATGCCTAATAAATAGCTCTGGCCCTATAAAGTCCCAGTTACTAATGTGTTTAAAATAAAATGTCTATTTATAACGAGGTGTAATATTTTTATATAACACTCAAGAACATATGTCCAGGGAGCAACAAACTTTTAATTAAGGTTTTTCATTGCTTTTCCAAAGAAGTTGAATCAAAGTCCCACTGAAAGACAGGAGTGAGACATTAAAAAACAAACCCATACAGTGACAAATGTTTACACGTATTTTATAACTTTGCAAAGGACATCTGTGCTCATCCAGAATAGAAAAGCCAGGACTATCTGCTATGAAGCTTTTCTCTACATATGTTTCTGTGATGATCGTTCTATGAATAATATGAAATAACCTTCAGTAGTGTCCTGAATTCCTCTTAGGTGTTCATCACATTATTTATGAGCACTTTATGAAGAGGTACTTTAGAGCAGACAAACTACCTTACACAGCACCAGCAGCCTCTGTGTTGCTGGAGCCACCAGCACTGGACTAGAAACTCAGGTCCCAGAAGAGTTCCATCTGGAAGGATAAGGCCATGCTCTAGGCAGAGGTACAACAACTGTCTATAAAGAGAGATGCAAGAGAGCTTTAAAGTAGCAAGTGGCAGAGCTGGCAGGACTGTGGCCATGACACCACAGAGTATGGCATGGCTTGGACAGCTGTGTGATTGCCAAGTGCCGTAGGCAGGATTTGCAGTGATGCTGTTTCCACTCTCTTGTGGAAACCAGGATAGTTGATTTAAAGCAGACGATGATAACATGTACATAACAGCAGAGATATGTTTAACCTCTGGGCTGATGCATTTTAAAACATGTCTCTCAGCAACTATAAGGCTGCTGGCTAAAGTCCTCACAAATGTTATTGAATTTAAAGCATCTTTGGACACAAGAAAGTCTCATGACTGGTTTACAGAGAGGTAGTCAGAGGGAAGAATATTCAGGTAGTTGCCCAGTGTCTCAGAGGATGTCCTCAGTGCACTCACTCTACATAGACTAACGCCTTCACCACAGTGCCAGCCTCTTGCCTCTGGGAAGTTACTAAGTTGTAGCAGAGATGGTGAACAGTGGACAACTCTTGCATGTGAAAAGGGAGATTCTCCTGAGAGTAAAGGAATTACTGAGAAGATCCTTGAGGAGCAAATACTTTATTTCTTTTTCCCAGAGACCAAGCCTCCCAGTACACCGTACTGGAGACTGTGCTCAGGGTCCTTTCTGTGTATTGGGACAATTCCCTTATCACTCTGGCTTGAACTCATGCAATAGGGAGGTTATCTCCAGATTCTTGGCACCTCCTTCTTCACCTTATACTCTGGGAGCTTTCCTGGCTCCATGTGGATCCGCAGGAATACCAGAGACAGGGTGTAGCAAAAGAGGAGCAACTCGACTGTTTCAGTGTGTATTTTCTGTGTATATTGAAGCAGATCCAGACTACCTCTGAGCCAGGCTCCCCAGGACATTTATCAGCCTGCTCAGAATGGAGTGGTATAGCACAGGAATCATTTGCTTGCCGTCCTCCCACTGTGATAACTGCTATGTGCTATCAGGAAACTATGCAGTAGGTGATGTAAATGCCTTCCGCTGCAGCATCTGTTTCTTTGCCGCCTATCTTCCCTTGGGCTGAACAGTGCTGAGGCAGGTCACACACCACCCAGCTGCGCTGGCTCCACAGCTTCTCTGCTCTCATGGAAGTGCATTTACTAGATAAACTGGCAGGCATCCCCATCTAATCTGCCCCAGTGGACAACAGATAGTATTTTTCACTCTGCTGCATTCATTTGAAGGCCTTTTAAAAATGTAAACATTGATTTTGCCTAACTAACGTAAGTGGCCTAATTACAACCTGTTTCTGAATAGGTTTAGAACTGCTGGTCATTCCAGGCTGATCATGAAGCAGCATTGTATTAAAACATTCTGCTTGATTAATTTGATTCAGTATCTCAAAGGAAACTTCACAGCTAAAAGGTGCTGTGAAAACAGTAGTAAGATGTTCACGTTTGATTCTAATTACGCTCTGTGGTTATATTTAAGGATTATTAGACACAACTTAGTGTGCAGTCACTCAAGTTGAATATTTTTAAACTATGTACTCTCTACAGTGTTATAAATCCCTCATTTTTGGCCTAAATAAGTTATTTTTTTATAGTTCATCATATATGCTACATTCTCTACAGATAGTTGCTAACTAATGTGAGGGAATCTATCTTCACAGAACTTCCCTGTAACAGGGAATTTTGTTACTCTCATTATAGAGGTAGGAACGCTGATGGAGAAATAAGTTGAAGACTTCACTCAAGGTCATGCTGGAAATCTGTGGTGCAGGCAGGAGTTCAAGTTCCAGTGGAAATTTAAAGTGAAAATTAGATAGTTCAGAAACATGAGATAGGGAAACACTGAGAGATCTGATAATGTGTGTAAGGCACCATAGCATTATGAAGATGTGCTGTGGGACATGTTTTTCAAGGCTTTGGCTGCTTCTGGCTTGCCTCAAGTCGCCTGAAAAACCAGAAAATTGCCACATTTAAGGGCACCAGAGTGCACTGAAGATATGGATAGCATTCGTTTCCAGGACAATCAGTACTGCAGCTGCGGTTTCCCGGGCAGCTGCACCTCATCAGCTCTCTTACGGGGCTCCGACAGAAGACCTATGGTGTGGCCCTTTTCAGTGAGATAAGAAAATAGCTGCCCAGTGCAAAAAGGAAATGGGTCAGTCCTGTCACCGTACTGGAGCCAAGGTTTTGAATGCAGAGATCGTTGTCTACAGGGTAAGGCAAAGTAATCTTTTCTGCAAGATACTGCTTTTAAGTGGGGCTTAAAGTCTTCCTATTATTTTGTTTTTCCTTTTTTAACTGCTGCAGTGTTTGTGACTGTTCTGTGAAACGGGACACTATGAAAATGGGCAGCTTCCAGACTTGTGCAAAACCAGTTTCCTTTCCAAACTCCCCTCCACTGCTTGTCCTCCTTCCTAACCTGACAAGTTTTTCTGAGACAAGCGTTGCATCTGCTCAACACACAGTTAAGCCTTGTGCTTAACTGCTAACAAAGTGACAAACACTTCCTGATGTGCTGTCGATGTCGTGCCCTCCAGAACGTTTTCCTTTTTGTTCATTTTTTTTTTTTATCATAGCTTCTCTTCTTTAGTGCAGGTTCTGCTTTGAGAGTTGTAGTAATTCCTGGCTGGTCCGGTTTGTGTACCTGGAAATTGACACTGCACATCTGCAACCCATTTATCTGTTCCAAGATGCATGCAATCCACTGTGCATGCATTGTAGTCAATTCAAAGATGAACTATGGTGTTTTGTCTGAATTTCCCAGACATTTGGCTTCTTGGCAGATCGTCTGTGCAAATGATTGTCTTTCAGAGAGAGTTATTAGATCTGACAATGAACTGAAAATAAGTGACATCAGACATCATGAAGACTGAGAGAGACACAGTAGTTTCACATCCATGGTGACCAGCTAGGTCTGCAAGGAGCATATGTGGCCTTGCCTAGTTATCACCTTTGGCTTTGAAAATGTTTTTGGTGCTGGCATGTTTGATGTTTGTAGGGAGAAAGGCTTATTATTTCTCTGGCCACAGTCATTCAGTGAGGGGGAAAAAAAAGTGGCATTTCCCTATTCCTGGCAATGCAAATGGTTGAAGGAAAGTGCATTCAACCAGACCTGTGAATAAACAACATCCAGTGACTGTGATCTTGGGGGGAATCTAGAAAATCTATGGTAGAACCCCTGCATCCCAACTCGGATGTTTTGTGTATTCACTGCTGCTTCTCTTCCTCTAAGCCTTGCTGCTAGTTCCTCTCTCAGTGCTAGCAAATGACTCCAAGACATGAATTTCATATTTGCATGGCTACAACTTTTCAAGTTCATGAAACTTAACAAAATAAGGAGAAATAGTAAAAAAAGTTGATGGCAGATGGTCTAATATGATGGTCTGAATATAAGGATTAACCAGACCATAATAAAAGCTGTCATTACAGGTTGTCATCATTGGCAAGTTACTTATTAGCTCTAAACAAACAGTGTTCCCTTCAGATACCAAATGTCAAATGTTTTAATATGTAGAAACCAAGTCTTCCTCTTCCAGCTGCTCCCATTTTGTCCTGCCAGCTGCACTGTCTCATCTTCTAAGACCTGCCAAAGAGCCTAACATTAACATACCTTATTATGCACATTGTTTTGCCAAAAGAGGCCAGATGAGGCCAAATCATTCTGATAATAAGCCCTGCAGTCATTAAATACTATTATGCATGCTGCTGTTGATCCTAAACCCCTTGTGGAATATTAATGAGAGCATCCTTGGCATTTGCTGCACGTAGTCTGGGGTAAATGAGTTTAGCACTTACTAGATCTGTCCACAGTCCAAAGGGATTTGATACTATATTGGTCACTTCTGTAGCTCAGGGAAAAGAATCCCAAACCAAAAACAAAACGAAAAGAACTGGCTCGTATGCAAAAGATTTCCAATTCCAGCTAGATTTCTTTCTCTTTTAAACACCTTTTGGCTAAAGGAACAACGATTTGGAGATCTGATTTGGATCCCTAGTAGTAAGGAAAAGGAAGACAAAGGAAGGAATTCCCCAAGGATGATCCAAATGTTTAATTCCTTTTTTGAAAACCTTTTTTAAGGTTGAATTGAAATGAAAATGCCATTGTGACATGAGCAGCCACTGTGAAAACAGAAATTTAAATTATCTCAATGCATCCCCCCCTTTAAAAAAAAAACAACTGAAACAATGTGTGATATTTTGACCTGAAGTTGCAAATAGCTTCAGTTAACCTAGAACTACATTTTTCTGCTATTTTATTGCTTGGACAAAAATAATCAACTGCTCTAAGAAGTCTAACTTTTGAGGGAGAGTAATTGACATTTATCTTGATATTTTAAGGATCATTCCACTCAAGGTTTCAACTGTTATTAGAATATTCTGATTTGTTTTCTTAAGTTATTCATACTTCTAAAAAAATCAATCATTTTTCCTTTTCATGTCCCTTTTCTGCAAGTCTTTTAGCACTCTTTATGCAGCATGGCTTCAGCGTGACATTAACACACAAAATCGGTACTAGGGATGAAGTGTCCATAATTTCTCTGGGCAGCCCACTCCTACATCTCACCATCCTCATAGTAAAGCTCAGCAAACACCAGTAATGAACTTCATCTTGCATCCTCTGAATTCTACACCTTCAATATATTTTTGTGATCCAGGCCTCTAAACAAAGTTCTTCAGAGGAATTTGCAGAATTCTTCCTGAGTTATTTTAAAATGAGCCAGAAAGAGCAGGTCAGGGCATCTTGTGGAGATGGTATAAAGCAGTGGGCTCTTTTGTTAATCAAGACCTTCTGTTTAAAGAGAAAATTTGTATGTGCAGGACCATTTTGCAGAAGCTCAGACGGGAGGAAGCTCAGGGGAGACCTTATTGCCCTCTGCAGCTACCTGAAAGAAGGTTGTAGCCAGGTGAGGGTTGGTCTCTTTTCCATACCTGACCAATACTATTCCCCCTAGATGTATAAATGGTGTGCCCTAGTTTTCAGAAAAGGATTTGTACAAAGTCCATGTTAAAATAAACCAAACAACTTCTTAGGTAACATTTTTTGCCACCAAGAAGGAATAAACACAGAGCACATGCCTAAAATCAGTGTCAGAAGAAAGGGCCAAAGTATTTTTAGATTGTCTGGGTTCCCAGTCTAAGTAAGGGAATGGCTTTAATTAAATTTAGTCAAGCCTCAGCCATTCTTTCTGTGGTTCGCTTCAGTTGTACATCTCACATCTTTGAACAGCTCTTCTCAATTGCACACAGGCAACTTTGTTTATAGTCTAGGGAAGGATCAAATGGTTCCCACTGGGGGGAAGGGAAAGGCATTTTCTTCTTAGTGATCCTTGCCTACAGAGGAAGCCTTATAACTTCACAAGAGAGGGTGCAATATGCTCAGCATATGTCTGTCTTTCCTCCTAGTAAGCAGGATGAATCACCTTTCTCTACAAGAGAGATGTTTAAATCCCCTCTGTTCATTAGGAATGGGGACCAGCTTTCTTATTGCGATGCATATTAGTAATAATCCCTACAAGAATAGTAGCATATGTGGTTGATGCCACATATGGCCTGGCCACTGCTGCAGGCAGAAGGGAGATGGAGGAAAGGCCTATTTTTCATGAATAATGCAAGGTACAGTGTTTGCAGTTCCAGTAATTCAAGTCCAGGGTAGGAAGATTGGTCTGTTCTGCATGGGGTCACACTTCCTCCCTGAAGACACTAATGAGGTGGCTGAAAGACCATTGCAGACATGGGAAAAGGAATTGTGTCACTTCAGATAAGCAATTTGTTTTATAAATTCATGGGATTAGGGCCTGGAGAAGAGCAAAGCAGGCAATACATCTTCCAGGGAAGTGGGCATCAAAAAGCACCTAGCACAAAACACCTAAGTGTGGACTTCAGTGCATCCCTGTTTAAGAAAGAATTTTTAGTATAGAATAATAGCAACAATACTGTGTTTAAATCTTGCTACAAGCCAAGTTTCTGCCAGAAACTCCACAGACTAAGTGCAGTTTGCAAATCAGAACTCAAAGTTAAAGAAAACATTGCTAATAACCTCAAGAAGGGCTACAGAGGCTTTGCTGTAAATCTGAATTTTACAATTATTTTTGTGATGACAACATCCACCAGCCCTAACTGGCACCTATTTGTGCTGGGACACTGCAAATAGGGTAAGAAACTGCTCCCCCACAGAATTTTTAAGATGAGAATAAACCAAGCTAGTGAAGAGAAGATGGAACCCAAAGAAACCTAATATCACGTCAACCCAAAATTATTTTTCTGGTAGATGGTTTGATTCTTCAGACAATTTTGCTGATTCTGACAAACTGCAAATATTTCAGAAGGCTACATCTATCATTCTGTGATAGAGTCAGGAAGTCCTCTAAGATCATTGCAATGTTTAGCTTGAAACAACTTCTTTAGAAATTGTCATCTAAAGCAGAGCATGAGTCTTCTCTTGCCAGGCAAGAGCAGAAAGAAGAACTACTTTGAAAAGTCAAAATGGTTTAAATGTTTTTCACCATCAGCCTTTCTTGGTATACAAATTGATCAGTAATGAAGGCCCAAATGTTTCACTCATGCAGGCAGTTGTGCTTGCACTGAGGTGAAGGAAAATGCATAACCCAGGGTAGGTCAGGCTCCTGAGGGCCCGACAGGTTCATCATTCGTTTTGGCATGAACAAGAAATAAGAACTCTCCAAAAAAGCACCCCATGTTCTCAGTAGCACAGCTTGTTTCTGATTGGAAGAAGGGCAAGACTTGGGGAGTTGAGTGCAAAAGAGCAATTGTTGCTGTAAACTCAGATTGAACTGAAATAGTTCAACAAATGAAAATTAGTAAAGTATCCT
Source organism: Pogoniulus pusillus (assembly GCF_015220805.1). Taxonomy (NCBI): domain Eukaryota; kingdom Metazoa; phylum Chordata; class Aves; order Piciformes; family Lybiidae; genus Pogoniulus; species Pogoniulus pusillus. The sequence goes on along the minus strand of NC_087275.1, from coordinate 15,862,064 downwards.
GGGAGTTAAAGTATGGAAGGATTTATCTGGGAAGCAAGCCACTAGAGCAGACTTTAAAGAAAGACCCTTGACTTCTTAAAGTTTGTGATTTACTGTATCTCTTATTGTCTCTAACTCTTTTATCACTGGAAACAGTTGCTGGGGAAGGAGTGCATTTTACCAACCCTGTTCTGTGTATGCCTTCCCTAAACCCTTGTGAACATCCACTCCTGATAAGGTGAGCTAGTGGAGAGCATGTGTGTATGGATGTGCAGCTGCTCTATTTCGCCTTCCTAGAAACATGGGTGTGGTGGTATTGTAGGTTTAGGGCAAACCAAACCAGGTGGATATCAGCACAGTTCTGATCACACTGCTTTCATGTATTAGAAGTCTATACACTTACCTTGATAGCTGTTTTCTTGTTCATTTAATGATCAATTGTTCAATGCCTAAGTGCAGATTAGTGCGAAAAACTTCATCAACTCTTAAAGTATTTCACTGTGGTTAGAAAAGGAAGACAGACGCCACTGGCCCATGAAGTTTTTGGAATCAGATGCCTATTTTTAACTATCTGTAGAGCATGCTACTCATGCCAGCAACTTCTTATAATACCTACTAATCTTTCTGATCTTTTTTTTTAAACATGCAAGGGAATACCATGTACATAATGTATGACCTGGATTGTTTAAGTGTTAGGAACTGTGTTTCCATAGCTTTAATATCTTAAGAAATATATTTCCTACAAGCAGAATAAAATAAATCTTTACCCTGACTAATTCCACCTTCCATCATGTCTCTGTCTGTCACTGGAACACTCTTTGCACTGCTTTGGCCTGAGTATTGAAGGTGGTAAATTTCTTGCAGCACTTTGAATCATGTTTAAAGTTCTTCAGCAGTATAGAAATATTCCTCATTGATTTATGCAAAGTAAACATTCTAACTTGTTTCAGAATAATTCTAAGAATTATTCCACTTCAAAAAAAAAAAAAAAAGTATTTATTTTTGAAGTTGAAAAGTTTAATTGTAGCCCCAAGCACAACAGTTGAGGAAAAGCCTGAGGCTGGAACTGTACTGCCTTTGGATCTTGGATAGCCAATTTTATACACATGGTGTTTTCCTTTCACCAAGCTGGAGAGTAAAGGTTATGCAAGTCTATTTTGGAATTCAATAAAATATTGTTCTTCTACAGCTTGGCAGTTTATGGACGTTTAGGTAAATGCATAGGCAGCACTTCAGACTAACACCTTTATTATAAGTCTGGGTATTTTGACTTTGAAAAATAATCCATCTGCAAAAATCTCTTTTGGTGAGGTGTCTCTGGTCATTGACTAGACTGTATTTAAAGAAGTTGTGGTCCATTTTTCAGTGAGGACAGCATAACCTTACCCCTCTGACCTGTGTTTATTCTCTCCATAAAATCTACCCTGATGTTAAGAGCCCTGAACACTGCTAAGCACATAATGGCTGCTCTGTTTGCCTACAAAGTCACTGCCCTCAGCACTTCCAATTTGCACTTTATAAAGCGCCGCAGCACAGTGACTCATAAAACTCAGTTTTAGTGGAATTTGGGGTGTGAGGGGGGGTAAGCCTCAAGCACCATCAAGCTGTGGCACTCGGGCCGTAGCCTGGGGTTCATGGCAGGGAAGGTGCTTCCTTGCGGGGCCGAGGACATCCAATGGACGCTGGGTGCCAGGGAGCTGGCAGCACTCCAGGCCTCGGTGTCTGCACAGTCACCTACCTTGCTGGCTGGTTGTAGTCAGTGGTTTCTTCACTAGGACGCTTTCTGGAGAGCATTGGATTTGGTCCTTTCTGCTGCCATTCCTGCAGTCCTCTCCTGTCTTGGCACCTGGCGTGACCTGAAGAGGCCTGCACTGCTGTGATGTGGCACCTGAGCCCCGCTCCCTGACACCAGCCTCCCGCTGCTGCTGGCTCTATGGGAGCTGGATGTGCTGCCTTGAAACCAGCATGGCTTGTCTCGCCCTCCTCTGCAGAACCCCCAGCTTCACCCCTGCAGGGCATGAGCTTCCCCAGGGGCTGCCCATCCCGCAAAATGCCGCAGCCAAGCCCACTCACCAGTCCCACATCGGGTGCCCCTGGTCCTGCTGCCACTCTGGCTGCCTTGGAGCCCGCAGTGGGCAAGCAGTGCCCACTGTGTGGGAAGCGGCAGGGAAAGCCTCCCTGCATTCTCCCCTCCGTGAGGCACAGGGCGCAGGCCCCGCAGAGCCACCAGGCCCAGCGTGCCGTTGCCTGTCACAGCAGAGGGTAGCTGCCAGCTGCATTCAGGGAGGAGGACTAGGGTCATGAGCCTGCCCTTTCCTTCCCCACGGCCAGCCAAGCAGCTCCATAGCCCCAGGTGTGGGGAACTGGCTGGAAAACAGGAGGCACGAGCCCCTAGAAGCTTGTAAATCAAGCCTTGGATGTGAGGTCTGAGCATTGGAACTGCAGTAAAGCACAGCGCTGTGTGTGAAGAAGCTCAGAGGAGTTTGTCCTTGAGCCCTCTGTGAGCAGCCTCTGTGGGTCTGTGCCCAGATGAGGAGGGAAATAGGAGGAGCAATCTCTCGGCGTACCGCACTGCGCGCTGGCTGCGCTCACTTTCTCACCCTAACTCAAGCGTGTGTGCTCTCTAACTTGAAGCCTGATGCCCTCAATAAAGAGGGGATTGTCAGACTAGCCAGCTCATATTGAGTCGTCCTTGGCTTTCCCAGCCCTGCACCCAGGGGCAAGCGCAGGGAGAAAAAACACAGGGGTAAGGCCATCAGAAGATCACAGTATCACAGTATCACAGTATCACCAAGGTTGGAAGAGACCTCACAGATCATCAAGTCCAACCCTTTACCACAGTGCCCAAGGCTAGACCATGGCACCAAGTGCCACATCCAACCTTGCCTTGAACTGCCCCAGGGACGACGACTCCACCACCTCCCCAGGCAGCCCATTCCAGTGTCCAATGACTCTCTCAGTGAAGAACTTTCTCCTCACCTCGAGCCGAAATTTCCCCTGGCGCAGCCTGAGGCTGTGTCCTCTTGTTCTGGAGCTGGCCACCTGAGAGAAGAGAGCAACCTCCTCCTGGCCACAACCACCCCTCAGGTAGTTGTAGACAGCAATAAGGTCACCCCTGAGCCTCCTCTTCTCCAGGCTAAACAACCCCAGCTCCCTAAGCCTCTCCTCGTAGGGCTTGTGCTCAAGGCCTCTCACCAGCCTCGTCGCCCTTCTCTGGACACGCTCAAGCATCTCAGTGTCCTTCCTAAACTGGGGGGCCCAGAACTGAACGCAGTACTCGAGGTGTGGTCTGACCAGTGCAGAGTACAGGGGCAGAATGACCTCCCTGCTCCTGCTGACCACACCACACCATTGCTCTGTGAAGCTGGTTGTGTGCTGCTTGCATGCAGATTGCCCACCTCCTGGAGCCAAGGTATGGACAGCTGGAGTGCCTGGTGAGGCAGCTCCATGGCACCCAGGACCATCCAGCTGCCTGGCCCGCACAAAATGGTGACAAACTCATTTCTGCCCAGACAGGGGCACACAACTTGCACAGTGTGTGTCCACAAAAGTGTGTGCCCAGTGAGCTGGGACCATTCTTACACACAGCATCAGATCCCCGGAGGACATAGCAACAGCAACATGACATTATTTGGCTTCCTTGGGAACATTTGAAATGAAAATGTTTGTTTATGCTAGCTGCATTCATAACTGATTTTATTGTTTGTCTGAGGAAGCCCCTGCCAGAGCTCTGGATTCTGCTCCAGAACAACCTGTGTCAGGCTTCCAGTCCCTGAGGAAGGTCCTTCTTGGGTGCCCAGAGGGACGCAGCGGCAGGCAGGCAGACGCAGCTCCCTGCCATGCACAACTGGCCTCACTGGGCAGGCAGAAAAGGTCAAGCAGACTGTGGCAATTCCCAGAAATGCTGTTCCTGAAATTACCACTGTTTTCCAGGCTCTGAACTCATGGGCAAAAGGCCGGGGACAGATCATTGTCATACCTGTGCCACAGTCAAAGGCAGCCTGTGTCAAATAGGCTACAAAAGTGAACCCAGAGCCAGTTTTACACTAAGCTGTCAGTCAGATGGCCTTTTGATTTCACAGGAAACCCTGACATTTAAAAGTGAATTTTCATTCCAGGTCAATAGTCAACTTCAGGTTTCATAACTGCCCGGGAATTTAAGTTGCTTTAAAGATATTTTTCAAGATTAATTTTGAGCACATCTTTATCACAGTATCATCAGGGTTGGAAGAGACCTCACGGATCATCAAGTCCAACCCTTTACCACAGAGCTCAAGGCTAGACCATGGCACCAAGTGCCACATCCAACCTTGCCTTGAACCCAAGTGCCACATCCAACCTTGCCTTGAACATGTATAGCATAGTCAACATAATTTCTGTAATCTATTACCAGGAGGAATCTCAGATGTATTCATTTAATGCTGGACTCTTGGTTTAAAAAGTCACAGTCTGACTTTTTCAGCCTTATTCCATCATGTTTCTTCTTCATGCAAAATTAATAGCATGATATTTTGAAACCCAGGTGTGTAATTCTCTGCAAATAAGAGTCTGTGTGTTTCAATGTATAGGTAGTATTTTTGTGTGTGGAAATTCAACTGAATTCCTTGCAGAAAGTTTCTAGGTTTAACATCTATGCTTACTGTCTGTGAAGATAATTCTTTGGGAACCGAGTATTTTGTAATGCACTACAGGAATGCAGCCTTAAGTCCTTACTCAGAACTGTTGCTGATTGCAGAGTCTGGCTCTGGGCAAGCAAAGAGCATAATACATAGAAACCACATGCTCACAAATGTGCAAGCAGTTCTACAGGAATTATCAGGATTTACTACATGTATTTGCCCAAGCCGATAAAGGGCTACATTTTCAAACCTGACTTTAAGTGCCAAAATCTTTTGTGTCTACTAATTCACTTCATATGTACACACCAACATTTTATAGTGCTGTAGTTTCTCCTGCCTGCTATAAATCTCTGCAGAAGGGATCAAGTTATACATGCTGAGAATACATAAAGCTTACTGAAATCCTCGCCCTGATAAAATGGGAGAAAGCCTTGCCTTTGGCTTCTCTAAGACCAAGGTTTTACCCGCAAAGTTTAAAGATCAAAAATATTAGACATGTCTTTCCTCCACCTATCGGTACTGCACTTTTTTTTTCCAGTATTGTATCACATTGCTCCAAGAGAAAGAAATGGCAGTGCTCTAAAGTGAAAGAGAATAGAATTCCTAGTCTAACAGCAAACTGTCATTATCCTTTTATTCAACAGAAATTACACTTTGTCCTGAGCCTAATGGTTTGCTGATTCTGAGAAGAATCAGGCTCTGGGCAAAATTTACACATTTAGTAGATGCAGAGTGGTACCTATACGTGCTAACACCAAACATTTGCTTTCTAGTACCTTTCAGCTAATTAGTCTGGCTTTTAGAGCAGTAGAACAAAGCTAAAATAAAAGTTATGGCAATTTAGCCTCCCCCACAAATTCCTTTCAGTCTATCCACTTTGTGTCTCTGTCCATTTCCCCCTGTTTTTCATGCAGAAGACAGGATGTGAAATTTTGGTTTTGTTGGTCCTCACCTTGGGAATATGCTAGGACAAATCCTCAGTCACGAGATTAGACATGTGTATCAAATGTGTACAGCTAAAATATCACCAGACGAATCGCTTAATTAATTTCAATATTGCTCTCATCCTGAATTCCTGATACATGTCTAAATAGTGGTATTTACTCTAGGAATACATCTTCAACAGAAAATCAATTGAACTATTACATAACTTTGCTGTCTGTCTGGGTAAAAAAGTTTCTGACTCGAGTTAGTCAGACTTGCAGATTGAAAGAGCTGGCTTATCTTTGATTGAAACAAGGTCAGATCTTAATTCTGTCGAACTTAGAAAGCCTCTGGCTTTGCTCTGGTGGCAGAGGCAAGCTCACAAAGTGCTATTTGGCCTTCATTTCCCTTTTATGGGCCGAATTTTCCCAATGGGCCTGAGGGAAATGTAACTTCTTCCCCAGACACTAGGCAGCTAGTGCAGAGCCACCCAGATCAGTGTAGGACCTTGCAGCTGTGTTCCCGCAGTCTGGTAAGACCCAGCAGGAACTCGTGCTCTTATTGTATTAGAGATGCATAGCCACACACCAAGAAGAAGAACATGGATTCATTTTGTGGAGTATGTAAAACAAATGGATTCTTGGATGGTTAAGACCTGTGCTGCTTACTACAGAGCTGAATCTGGTATTTCCTGCTTCAGATGTCTGCATTCCCCTAAATTCCTTCTTCAGTCAGTAGGAATCCCTGGCTGCCCATAGAGACAGGCACACTGCAGCCACGGTTATATTAATTTTGTTGCTAGTCCATCTGTACCTATTGTGCTAGACCAAAAGGAGTATTTCTGAGACTATAAGCAGACTCAGAAGCAATTTTCTTGGAGACAGTAGTACTATTGGCTCATTTCAAAGATCTCTATAGTCTTCATTCTTCATAAAAGTGTCTGAAAACATCACTGGGCAGGGATGATCTGGAGGGTTTTGTCTGCTTCTGACCCTTTGTTAAACTGTCATCAGAAAGACCTTGCTGAGCCAGTGAAGATCAATCCGTTTACCTCCTGGTGGGAGAATGCTTTCTGTAACAGATACACACCCACCAACAAAGTGGTGTCCTTCCTATTTTATTCTCTTTATCCTTGAATTAACTCTCACAGAGAGGATGCAACTGCTTTAAAGACTAGACACTGCAGGATTGTGACTTCCAAGGCTGTGTGCTCTGAAAATGAAGGAATTATTCATTTACTTATTACCAGCTCAGCCTAAATGGAAACTTGATTACTTACTGAGTTCTTAAAATAACCCTCTTTATTTGCATTCCCTGTGCCTGTAGAGATCATTTGGGCCCATGTGTAGCACTGATTTGGTTTAAAATTTCCATTTTGTTTTTAAGAACAGGAGGTCACCCACGCTTAAACTACCTCTTTCTTCTCCCTTTTTCATTAAACCAACTGACAATTGACACGTTTAACTTTGTCAATATTTTTAAAAATACCATAAAGTTCACAGCAGGTTTATGTGTGGAAAGGTTTTACTTTTCTCAGAGAGCTGGCTGGACCAAAGTCATGTCAAAAGCTTCCTGTAAGGAAGACACAACTAGAAAGGAGAGAATATTTTTTCCAATGACCTTTTCTGCATTAGAAGCACCTTCCCAGTGCTCCTGGCTGTGACTGCTTGCTGAGCTGGGCTCTGCAAGGTCACAGCTGTACCATGCCTGGAACAATTTCCATCAGGGTATTTCTATAGGTATGTAGAACTGGATGCAGCTGTTTTGTGGATGGAGAGCAGGGGCCATTCAGGAATTACATGGATGCTACCACACCACACATCTGAATGCATGTGTGTGGTACTAGGTGTGGCTAATGGGATAGGACAGTTGGGCCCTCCTGCTGAGTACATTTCTCCCTGCTTCACTTAGTATACTCTCTTGTCAATGTGTGTAGCAATGATCCACTGAACTGAGGATTTCATCCCTGTTCCAAACATTTTCTGCAGCTGCATCCTACCATGAGACATTTATGCTGCATGAAGGTTTGCTCCAGAGACCATCGTAGCCAATGGGAGACTTTCCAGCAATGTTTATGAGCTTTTACTCATCCACAGGGTGAAAAGCAGTGCTCGTGACCTGGGGCTGGTGCAGAGCTCTTGTCTCTTCTGGCAATGGCTATGTCATCACAGAAGAACATGCTTTGTTAACCTTACTCCACTGGTTAACTCATTGAATTACAGTGAAAGAGGAGGCCATAGCTTTGTGCAGGACATCCAAAGAGTACATTTTGTGTGTTGGCTGGGCCTTAAAGTACAGCCATGACTGAAGCTTAATGCTGGTTTCCAGTCAGCTAAGCAAAGAGCAGATGTTTCCTCTTGTGTTGGTTTGGGGTTAATTGGAATATTTTAATGAGAGAAATTAGATCATTGGTTGTAAAATGAAAACAGTGATGAAGTCTATATTATTCATCAGTTTGCTGAGAGGGATTAAAAGCTAAAGTGTCAGCACTTTGTCCCACTCTGGTCTGTGATGCTGGATTTATTCACTTCCTCTTCACTCTGCTCTAATCTCTCCACAAGCAACAATGTAAGCTTTGCTGGTTGTTTTGTTTGTTTACCTGGGAAAGTGGAGGGATAAAGAGAGGGTAGCTTTGAGCCCTTCTGGGCAGATTCCTTTGTCTGAGAGGGAGTTAAGGAATTCTGTATTATTTCTAATTTCTATATAACTGTAAATACTTGTAAATACATTGAGTATATATCCTTGTAAATTTTGCTATGCTCTAAATATAGCTTCATCTTACTTCCAAGACATCTGAGCTAGTCTGGCAAATTTCAATAGTGGGGCAGCAGGGGGAAGTTCCTAACCCACCACATCTCTGAATGGCCTCTTTGGACTGGTAGTTGAATCACATTGGGGAAAAAAATGCTAGCTAAAACGTGAAGGAGAAAATTAAAAGTGTGATGTAATGTGTGTGCTGACTGGACTTATTCCTCTGTGAGATTTCATCACAGGAGTCAGCAGCTCAGTGCAGCACACAGCCTAGGAGGGCCTGGAAAGCCTGTACCCTGTGCCTGCTGTAGGAGCTAGCTTTGAAGAAGCAGTAGCACATGGAGACTATGATTTTCTTGGCTGCCTCTCCACTGCATTCAGCGCTACACTTGGTTATGGTCATACTACCTTTAGCACGTTATTGTTTCATAGTGCTCCCTGTCACAGTCCATTTTGGACCTCAATGTGTAGGCTTTTTGTGTAGCATTTGTGCTCCTCCAGTAGAGAGCACACGCTTAGTCTCCTCTGACTCACTTTCCAAGCCTCATTGCCTCTGAGCAGCAAATGAGGTGGAATCCCAGGTTTATTGGTGGGTTTAAATGGGTGGTGTCTTGCTAGGCAGCAAAATCCTAGCAACTTTGAGATGAAGAGACACAAAGCAAGATAGACAGTGTGCTCTTAGCTGGGCATGTGGGCGCAGCTGATACCACCCTCCTCAGGATGGGATTTAGTCAACCACACTGGATACCAGGCCTTTGGAGAAACCCACTGCAAAGGACTAACAGGGCTCAAAGATAATGAGAGAATGGAGATGTGTGACTTGAATAAGGGTGTTTCCTTGTCTTTCCCGTGGCACAAAAGAAGCGGGCAGAGAGTCAGTGAGCCAGCTGGACTCTCTTCAAAGTACAGGGCTGTGGCAAACAGGGAGACACACAGGTGTTGAAGGGCAGCTCCACAGCCCATGTTGCCAGATGGAAATAAGAGGGAGTCATGCAGTGAACAAGAACATCATGGTGCTGAAAGCCTGGATTTTAGGAAGGCCACGGTGACCACAGTGCTTTAAGGTTTCAGCTCATTCAAATAGCAAGCAAATATGACAGAACAAAGCATGCACTTTTGCAAAGCAATAAGTAGCAACTTCAGAGCAGGACTTGGTGTTGCTTTTACTTGCTGTCACATCCTTGTTTTATAAGACTCTGAAGCATGAAAGTGGGTTGCTTTTGAGGGCCCAACTTACTTGGTGTTTGAAATGCCAAATTTTTTCCAGTCATACATCTGGCTGAGCAGAGGGTAAATTCCACATCCAGACCACACAAAAGCCTGTCATTACATGCCTGTGGAGATGGCACAAGTGCATCACTGCTATCCCAACACAGTGCCAGTCCAAACACATAGGAACAATGCTCTGGAGAGGGAGACTGCTTAAAAGACTCAAAGATCTTTTTTTCCAGGGTCATAGTAGATTGAGACATTCAGCCACTGTTGCACAAAAACCAACATGTGAAGAGACAGAGACTGAGGCAAAAAAATTCCAGTTACTATCGATTCTGGTCATAGATGAGTGAGAGAAACTGGTTTGCCTTGCTTCTACAGAGGTATACTCTGATCTAGAGCAAAGGGAGAGGCTTTGAGATCCCCCAAGCAGGAAGCAGTGTGGGAGGTACAGCAAAGGAGATTTCTCTTGCAGGGCTCTGGTTAAGGCCTGCTCAAGCTAATACACAGTTGTTTGTTCTGGACTTTGTCAGGAGTTTCAGTCACTGAACCATAGAAACCAGTGAAATCTGGTTTAGCCTCAAGTAGTTGGCTTTCAACTCACTGACAGTTTGTGGTGATACTATTTCTTCTCCAAATCAGCTCCCAGGTTTGCATCACTGTTGATGCTGAAAATGTTATTTTTCTCAAAATGGATTTCTTATCATCCAAACCAAGAGTCTCACTTAACTCAGCATTCTGCTATTTAAAAATCCTAGTTCATCTCCTCTTTTCACACACCAAAAGATTTCAGACCAAACTACTTATCATGGGTGTGAATCTGTTTGTTCACATTAGCTGGAGACAACACTGAGGTGATCTATTTTCTTTCATAAGTAGAAACTAAATCGAAAATTCTCAAAAGCAGTTCTTACTCCATCTGGGATAACCTGAATGAGAAATATGTTTAGGTGTCTGAACACTGCATCCCCAGCTCTGACAAGAGAACAACTCCAATTCAGACTGGAAATTCCTTGTTGGAAGAGGAAAGCACTTTACAGGCTTGTTTTTAAACGCATGGCTTTTCAGTAGTTCCCACTTCAGCTTATAACCAATTTACAACTGGAAGGGCTAAGAGCTGAAACCCAGGTAATTCAGCAGGCAATTAAAACCGACTCAATTCCCTGTGCTAAATGACTTGCAAAGGCGGGTTACTGTATTTCCACTGAGTAGTGCATGTAGATTTTTGCGCCCGGGGGAACATCACTGAGATAATTGCCTTTCCATTTAGAATAAGTATGATTTATTCTTTGCTGCTCAGCTTGGTGGTTTTTAACAGAACCACCCCTGTTAATGTGAGAAAAGAGACGCTGCTCTTTAGGCGCAAATGCCTGAAACGGGAAGAGAGCATCTGCCACTCACATTCACTGTTTTGCAGCTGACATTCTGGGGTCTTTTCCAGTCTAAGCAGAGTTCACCTGCAGAATTTTGACACTCTGTTCATATTGCAGCATCTGCCAATATTAGACCAGATTTTTCTTCCCCCATTCAGCTAGCTCTGTGAAGCTTCTTTTCAGAATTTTCCACCTAAGTCATCATTCACAATCATGACTAACAGAAAGTCATTTTTGTCGCCTACATATGTTGCCATATTACAGTTTGCAGGGAGTTTTTAGTAATTCATAATATTGTTTTGATTTGATTTGAATTAAATCTATCTGAATGTGCATGTTTAAGTAACCTTCTTCCCTTCTAATTACTGAAAAAAAAAAACAGTTTGAGAGAAGTACCTCTGTGTTATCAGGCAAGCCCTCCCAAGACGAAAACATATATACAAAGGGATGATGGGGTGCAGGGAGTTATAAAGGAAGGTTAAATCTTGGGTGTCTCTAGAAGGGCAATGGCAGAGAGATGGAAAGAATTCAGAGAAGGCAGTGAAACACCACCAGATGCAGCTTGACTTATCACTGGAGATACACTAGCTAGAAACTCCTATTTATTTTTTATTTGAGAGTTTGCTGAAAGGAGCCTGGAAACTGTAAGCAAAGATTATGGCTTGTGCTGTAGGATTTCTACTGGGTTCAGTGCAATGGGGTTTTGTCACAGGTCTCCAATTCCACCGTCACTTTATCCTCCTAATAGAAACAGTCAAAGGGGTGCTGGTTGCAGTTGGTGGCTCAGATCAGAAGGGCTAACTATATATTGGGCAAATTCTCAGCTTACTGTGGGAAATTTCATAGGCTCAACGAGAGCAGGTGTGGTGGGTTGGATTTACCCCCAGAATAAATCAGCAGAGTAGCTCAGGAGGTTTGGGAGCAAAATGAAGCTGTATTTACGAAAGCAAGCTAAAATCTAGATGCAGAAAATGCAATGAATATATACAAAATATATTTACATATATTTACAACTCAGAAATAACACAAGGACCCCCTTGAATTGCTCCCCACCCCTCTGGCCAAGACCAGAGGGGGTTTCCAGCAGCCTCCTTCTCCCCCTACTTCCCTCAGACACAATATGACAGCAGAGGGTCAGGAAAGAGATAAGGGAGTAATGCAAAGCAGAATTGCAGAGAGAAGTGAAAAGGGGGAAAAATTAGTTTATGCAGCAAACTTTATCCTAACCAGCAAGCACATGGAATTATATAGACTTCTTATTTTTCTTTTGTGTCCAGTCCCCTATTTTGTTTTCCCTTTACTATTTTCTACTCAACACCTCTGGAATTTTCCCGTTCTTGTTTAGAAATAAGAGCTAGGCTTTGGAGTTAGTGCTAAATCACCACGGCAGGGCTGGAAGGTACCTCAAGAGGTCAAACTTAAAACTCCAATGCAAACTCAGTTGTACTTAACTCCGCCTGGCAGATGTTACTCCAGCTTGTTCTGAATAACTTTTGCTGATGGAGCTTCTTAAGTTTCCCAAGACAAGCTGCTCTAAATCTTTGTCCAAAGCTCATTAGAAAGCCTTCCTCAGAACAAACCTAAGTGTTCCCTTGAGGCCATTAATTCTCTATCTGTGCCTAAGCACATGAAAGAGTAGTCTATTCTTTCCACTGTGCAGTTACCTTTTATGTGTTTGAAGATTGCTGGCATCTTTCCCTTCACTTCTATTTAGCCTAAACATTTCAATTTCCTTCAACATTTCCTCACAGGTCTTGTTTCTTAGACATGGTTCTCATTGCTTTTCTCTGAAGTATTCTCCACACCCTTCTTGGAGAATACTCCATAAAACTAGAGAGAGCAGACAACTAGAACCAACAGAGTGAAATGATTATTTTTGTTCATGTTATGCATAGCACTCCTGTCCATACCTCTCATAAATGGATGTTCTCTTCTCAGCAGTTTGTCATTACTGATACAAGTTCATCATGTAATCACTAAATTGTTCCACCTTTTAATGCAAAACCACTTCACAGCTGTTTTTTCTGTCCTGCTTTTGAGTGGATGGTCTCTACAGATACATAGAGCAGTGTGGTTGTCTCTGGTGGATCACGACTACTGGTTTTCCAGATTGAGTCCCCAGGTGGACAAGATTAATCTAAAGTCTATGGCAGTCCTTGAGACAGTTTGCAGTCCTATACAGCTTGATAGGTATCTGCATAGTTGTGAAGTGTCTTATCTATCTCTTCATCCATTAAGGAAATTAGTGCATAGCACTGGCTCCAGGAGAGATCCCTGGAGAACCCAGCTCAGTACAATCTCACAGGCTGACAGTGAATGACTGAGAAATATTACCTCACTATCTTCCACCTCCTTTCTCTTTTTTTCAGAGCTGTGAGTAGAGGACAAGGCCACTGACTGAGACCTGGCCTCAGGTTAAGCTCACTGAACAGAGCGTGGGAAACTGCTGGGCAGGACATGAGAAATCACTGGACCTGAGAGATAACAATGTGAGAGAAGTCAACAGAAGTTAGAGAGAGCACTGTAAGGCATAGCTGGATTTTGCAGGTGGTTAAGGAGGTGTTAAGTGAACAGTGGACAGAAGTTTCAGATAACTGGAGGGAAGTAACTGGGAAATCTTTAGGGGGACTAGAACTTTGCAAGGCCAGTAGTGCATAGGTTACCATATACAGGAACATCATGTAAAGACAAAGTTACCTAAGTACCAGTATCAGAAATAGCAAATCTGGTACTGATGGAGAAAAACTGGGCCAAAGTAAGTGAAAGTAATTAGGAGTGAAGTGAACAAATGGAGCAAAAAGCAGGAGGATTAAGAAATAGAAAAAGAGTCAATAAGATACATGAATCATAGGATAGGGGTTGCATGCCAGGCAGTCCTGAGCTTGATTACAGCTCATTAAGGGCAATGTACCAGAGCTATTGCCGCAATCATACAATACATGCCCAGCCTGCCACTGTGGTCAGAGGATGGGGAGAAGTGGGGCTTCTTTCCCTGGCAAATCCAGGAAACATCCCAAGACATATCAAGCATACTGGTGCCACTAGGTCCATACCTGTGCTAGTCTGATGGCATTGCTACCTTTCCATCAACTTTCTAGCACTCCTACAAAGCTTTTAATTTTGAACTTTATCAGTTATTTGCACCTGTTTAGAACATGAGTCCACAAGTAGATATGTCAGTACAATAAGGGCATATTGTGCTGTTGCTCAGAAATGGAAATGAGAGGCCAGGAAAGACACCTATTTGAGACAGCCACTAAAGCCTCCATTCCATCAAACCTTGGCTCAACAGTAAAAGAAAATTGTTTTACACTGTAGCCCTCTCCCAGCCAAAATTCAGCCCCTTCTGAGTTGAAAAGTTCTGTGTTCCTGCTTCTCATTTCCTCTGTCTCCTTTTATTCAGTCATTTATTTATCATCAAAACCCAGAAACCTGGGAATTAACTTATTCTTTAGGCACTGTATTTTCCTTTTCCAGAAGATTTGTACAACTAGGAGAGGATATTTCTCAGTTATTAATTTGTCTCCGTGCAATTTATATTGGCGTTCTTGCTCTGTGTGATAGGTATTTCACTTCACCCTCTAACATTTTATTAGTCCAAAATGGAAAACTCTGGTCCTACTGATTTTAAGAGGAGTTTAGCTGTTGGTTTCACTGAAAATACAGTTTCAAAGAGTGATGTGACAGACTGCAAAAAGCTGTGCCCAGGCTCTCTGCATTCAGGGTGCTGTCATGCTCATCACACATCACTTTCATTTTCCTCTTAGCCATCTCAGAAATAGTCATAAGAATCAGTAACAGACTGGAAAGATGTGAGCCTTGATATTAACTATCTGCTTATATAGTTTCTCTGATGTTGGATTCAGTTACCCATAACTGTAGGTCATGCTTCCCTGCCAAGTCACTGAGCAACTTCCTCTGTTTAAATAGAATACATAAGCCTCACTCTTTTTCCAGAGTTCATGACTGTTTTGTAAAGTGTTTTATGATACAGTTGTTAAAGAATCACAGTAACAGCTACAGACAAGGCTTCACTGTGGGCCTGGCTTCAAGCCCATTTAACTGAATGGAAGTTTTTCCATTGCTATCAGTGGATACATACAAACCGCACCGAACATGTCACTGTAAGAACCACGCCATGGTGGCTTGAGGGACATGTCTAGTTAGTGTTTTTCTAGGGAAAAAACAGAGACTATGAACTAACTCTGTCCTGAGGATCCACAAAAATCTTGTGCACCTCTGAGGCCATTAAAATGCATTTTGACTGTATTTTCAGTCTCTGCACAGGTACTCAGCACAGGAGCCCTGTTTAATCATTACTCACAAATTCACACAGAAGGAGCAAACTTCTCCTTGCCTTTCATCCATTGTTTTCAGACTCTCTGCATGTGAGATTTTACACTGGCTGTTAAATACTGGAAGGTAAAACAACGCGTAGGGTGTGTGATACATTCTTTCACCACAGCGTTAGCTTAGGTCAGCTAAGTAAGCCACAGCTCTGCAGTAACAAAGTAAAGCTGGGCAATACGCTCCCATTAGCTCAGGACTGCAGGCACTTCAGTACTTTGGGTTTAGCGCGGGGACATGTCCCCATTATGTCTGCATCCTAAGTGCGACTATGCCACAGCTTTAGCAGCTGCCTTTCCGCAGAGAAAACACTTCACTGCAGTTCATGAGAAAAGGAACGTGGTAGCTTTGCAGGCCATTGGTTTGCATATGTGCACCGTTCCCTTTGAGGTTATGATGGGTGCCATTTAACTCAGCAAGTGAAGCACTTACAGTGTAAATGAGCATTTGGGAGATGGTGCCATTGGAGGCAGTTAAGGAAAAGGCAAGATCAGCACTTTGCATCCTATTTAGTGGTGTCATATTAAAATCGCAGTACCTTGCGAGGGATGTTAGAATTCAGAGCAGCTTTTTGATGTCATAATTTTAAGTCTCACAGAATAGATTTATTGTTAGAGGAAAGCATAATCTTTGTCCTAGATCCTTGACATAACACAGCTGTTGTGTGACTGAATTGAAGTACATTCTTAGTGTTCTTGTCCATGCAGTGTAAGCTGAACTTCTAGAGGCACTCAGATGAGATTTGTATTGCGCCATAGTGATTGCATGTTATAGAAACAGTGTTATAAAGTTCTCATACAAGCAAAGCTTCCCCCTCTCCACACACCCTCCCACCCCATTATTGAGCTTCTAATTTATTCTTTGTAGCCTAATTCCAAGAAGTGACTGCTGCCAGGTGCTGTAGAACAAAGACTGAGCAATTTTAGAGTGCTGGACAAGAGGGAAGCTTTTTTCTCAATATTAGTTCAAAACACCAATTGGCCTAACTTCTGAATCATGTAGGGAAAGAAAAGGGCAGAGGTTGCTCTTCCATAAACTCATTCCCATTCACATAGACCTGAAATGAATTTTGTTTCCCCTATGAACGCAGAGTTATCTCCTATTTAAAATGATCATGAAAAAAAATAATTGTAAACTGAAGATTTTAGGTCATTAAAAGGACAGAAAGACCTCTCTAGTAACTGCTAGGGGAAACTGAACTGCAGCTAATGCTGAGCAATCTGTGCCCAGTTACCTCGGACATCTGTTTTCCTAGAGCTTCCTTGGGTGCTCTTCATATGGGAGTATCTGTTGTGTATCTATGGTAGCTGTTATTGCCTGGGCCAGAGGGAGAACAGCAAATTAATTCAATTGCTGTATTTTATTTGCCATGTTTCTGTTTTTTAAAACAAACCAGCCTGTATTTAAAAATCCCCTTATAATGGATTAAAAAAGTGAAGAGAATGCTTCCAAGTCCCTATTGACATGCCAGTTCAATTACAGCGTAATTAGCCAGAACTGTTACTCGTTGGAATCCTGTCAACAAAACTAACGTGCCCTTCTCCTTCGGATTACTCCAGCACCTCCCTCTACTTGACAAGGACTTTGAAACAGAGACCATCTTCCCCTCATGCCTTTCAAACTAAAGACAGGAATGAAACAGAGATGTGTTCGGTGTTACGAACAAAGGAGTGGGGGGAAAAAGTACAAAGCTGCCTTAAACAACCTACATTTGCTCTTCCAGGGCAGAATGGGACCCTTGAGCAGACTCTGCTTTCTCTGTTGTAACACTGCAGGCTGCCACTATCTTCCCTCATTTATGCCAGCCCAGAGAGAAGGAGCCTCACTGCGGGCAAGCTTTATCTGCAATTCATTTAAAAAGAGGCAGGTCTTCTCCTCTGCTCTAATTGAAAACAGACAGACTCCTCTTAATTGTGTGCTCTAAATGGTTCACATGCATTAACGGAGGAAATTGGAGAGGAACAGGGTTTTGAGTTGTTATTAATTTCCCATACTTGGAGGTCCATACATTTGGAATAGAGGCTGTTTACATATGTTATTTGTATTGTTCTGTTTCTCTACATGGAAACTGACCCTCAGGCAAAGGACAAGCACTGGGATTTCTTTTTCTGCTCTAATTTTAGGCAAGTATGTAAAAATATACTGGGTTTGGGCTTTGGGTGTTTTTTTTTCTCCTGAAAGGCACTTCATAACCTGGTGGTTTTTTTTTTTAAACATACTTTTATATAGAAAGCTCCATAACGACAAAAAATGACTGCTAAGTTAATATTGCTCATAATTTTGCTCCTTTTCTGCAAAATACCTTTGTCATGTTTGGTTCTGTCCACCTGAAAGGACTCCTACAAGAAAGTTGTCTATTTTCATTAAATTATTTCAAAGAGGTTGCTTGGGACCACCACTTTTTGCTGGAAGATGTGGCCAAGAACACCTGGACAGCCTGAAAAATGTCAGAGGAAAACCCTGCAGACATGCTGGTCTCCTGCTACAGCAGGGGCTTGCAGGCTCAGATGGGAGCAGAGTGTCTCCCAGAGCCTGGAGAGCATTTAGCACTTGTTTTACACAACTTAGCATTTAGGATTCACCCCCTAAAGGTAAATTGCCACATTACTCAGAATGTAGAAGTAAAGTGAAATCATTATTTATAAAAGTAGGTTAAATATAAATGGTAATAAATACATCCAAATATGTATGTGTATATATCTATATATATTTATATATATACATACAACCAGACAATAGCCCAGCTAGTCTGCCCTGCACAAAGCCCAGGAATCCCCCTGGACAAAGCCCAGGCTGCTCCAATATTATCTCTCTCTTCTTACCAGTAATGCAAACAATGATCAGTGCAGAGCAGGCAAGGCTGGAGGGAAAGACAGAGGGAAAAATAAGCAGACAAGAGAAAAAGAACACTCTGAACTCCCAACTACACAGAAAAATAACAAACCCATGAAATGGGATAAATTTATCTCTTATATTTAGTTTGTCCCTTTTAGGGATGTGCATCCCTTGGACTCTCCAGAATTCCCTGGAAAAATGTTATTTACAATTTACAATTAAGACTTTAGTCTTAAACTGTAACAGCAAGTCAGAAAAAATAGATGCTGAGAGCAGCACAAGGTCCAATCCCTCCAGCCACCGCCCCTTGTCTGTGGAAGGTGTCAGGCGCTGGCAGCTGTCCCCATACCCAAATTAAGCAGAGGATCTCAATGTCTCACCATATCCCAGTAAGTAAATGTTTTAGTGTTGCTTCTGCCTTTGTATATGTCGGTAGGACCACCCTCCACATGTCTTCTGCCCCCCACCAAGGGCTTCCTCAGGCAGCTGCCTTGAAAAACACCTTGCTGTTTAGGTGGTTCAGATTGAAACACCTTTAAGAAGTTGAAGGTTTTATTGTCCTTGCACTGTGAAGATACCATCACAACTTCATTGTTTTCTTCTTCATTCTTTCTCTTCTCCATCTTTCAAACATGGGCATTTCTGCCCACTTGATGTACGTAAAATGCTGCTCTTCTTCATTTGTACTATAGCTCCTTTAAAACCTCTTGGTTTAAATCTGCAAGCAGTCTTAAACATTGGTAAGTTTGAACTTGAACCCTACAGCTTTGATCAGCTGGCTCCATTCAATCCAAAGCCTTCAGAAATTTCAGGACCAAGAAGTGTACAGCCAGTCTGGATATGCCTAGGGGAGGCTGAGCCCCAGCAGCTCCTGTTCATGGCCTCGCGTCACAGAGTCTGCTGCATGGGGTCCATATGGGGTTTGCTAGTGTCCCTCCCAGCAGCCTGTGGGGCCCCCTGCTACATTTCCCTGTTTTCCACCGTGGAAGGCACAGGAGGTGGGTGCAGCATATGGACCTAAGCTGTGTTTGTTTATATACCTACGCAATAAAAACTCTGATTTGGAACCCAGCTGCCTTTATGATTTCCTCATGCGCCACTAACGAGAAAGGCTTCCTTAGCAGTGTGCTATTAATTATTATCAAGTCTGAATGAAGAATGAATTCATAGCTCTTAGATAGGTGTCACATGAACTTGATTTGAAGAGATGACAACATGTCCTCTCTTTCAGACTCAAACTCACATCTGCATAAAGATACATGGCTTTAGCAAATTCCTCCTAGCCACTGCTAGCACAGAAACAGTTGAAGGTTGAAGAAGAGGTTGGACTGATAGGGAAAGCTTCCTGCAGCAGCTCTATCCTGAACTCATGTATGCTTATTTCTGGAAGTGAATATGCAGTAGAAAAGTCTTTGCTTTGTTTTCCCAAAAACTAGTGTAAAATAACTTTGGCCTAGACTTCTTCTGTCTCCAGCTTAAAAACTTCCACGAATAAGCATCAGCACAAGGATGAGAAGTCCCCTCTTCAGCCAGCAACTTCAAGAGCTTTACATCCTACAAGGTCATAAGTGTTCTGAATACAAAGTTACACTATAGTAATACAAAACAGCAATAAAACTTCTACTTAGCATTTTGAGTCTGCATTTGTACCTCCAGTGTTTCCGTATCTAGAGACCTCTCAGTCCTGGGAGCTTTCACACAGTCAGATGACTTAGAGCTATTTGAAAGCCACCGTAGGACTTGGCATCTTGATTCAATACATTGAATGTGCTTAAGCAGATTTAGAAATTACTTCTAATTGCAATCAGGCAATTGCACATACCAAAGTCACTGTGATATGCTAAGGAGTATGCTAATGTCCCCCAGCATGTGCTGATGCAGCGACACCAAGATGGAGAGAAAGACAGAGAGAGACTTTTGGGGCGAGATGCAAAACATAAAAGATGAGATTCTCAACCTCACTGAAGGTAGCAGAAGTTTGCTTAGCCATGTAGCAGTCAGGCCCCAGGAACTGTTGGTTTTCTAAGGCTTTCTTCTGTCTCTCTGCTGTAAATGGTGCATCCCATCTACACAAAAGCTGTGCTACAACGATAGAAGGCATTTCGCAGCTCCTCTCGCAGCCTTTGTTGTGGTGTCTCTTCCAGGCTTCTTTTCACAGGACAGAGTGGCTATGCAATGCATATCACCAATGCAAAGTCTTCTGGAAAACTACTGCTTACCAGGTGACATTTCTGGAAGCCAGTGAAACTGGGGCCCTGCTTTCAAGGTTGTGGTGGACCACCAAAATGGACAATGCTTGAATTATTAGCTGTGCTCTTTCCTGGTCTACTAAAGCACATGAAAAAGAAATGCGCCTTTACTGTTATGGTTAACTGCAGAGTTATTGATGGCAATTTGAAAGTAATTTGTCAGGTGGGGATTTGGGAACCAAAAGAGGCAAAAGATTTAAAGCAAGTCTGCTGGATGCTGGCCAATCACATAGACCAAGAGTTCAAAGTGGGTGGTCTTGGTAAAGAGCCAGTCAAAATAGGGCCAGGAGATGGTGTCATCCTTGATTCCAACACAGTGATGTTTTGGCTTTCTAGTAAGGGTTATTTCTTTATTCTGCAGTTCAGCACAAATTTATCTCGCATGCTCTAAAATCCATGAGATGACCTGTTCCAGCCACCAGGTGCAACACAACTGACCAGAAAAAAAAGTACTGCTATAAATAATAGACAAAAGCCAGGTGGAAAATGAAGCAGCACACCTTCAAGTTGTGCAACTAGGAGACCTCTCAGAAAGGTGTGTAAAACAGTCTTGAAAATTACAAAATAAGGCAACTTTACATCAGGGGAACCTGCCCCCACAGTGAGCCTTTGAAACCTACCATAATGTTTGCAGGACTGGTGTCAGGTGAGTGTCATTGGAGTTTTAAGCCAAGCAGCTTGACATTTCCCTAGCAGTAAGAGTGATATTTTGAATTTAAGAAGTTACTTATTCTTTGTGTTTTCAGTAGAGGTTGGGTAAGTGCATACAGATTTTGTAGCAGTTTCAAAGAATTGCCAAAACCTGATTCCAGCAGAGTTGAGCTGCTTTTCCAATGTATCACTGACTGTTTTCCATGTCTGACCATTTTCATACTCATGGTGAAACTTTCACCTCAATCGTATTTGTGTCACAGCGTGTATTAATGGGGAAGTATTTCCTTTTGCTACACTTAAAGCTGTGAGATCTTTATCACTGAGAACACTGTCAGGAAAGTGAGTCTTCTTCTGGTGTGCTATGCCTTCATTTCATGTATGTCACTTCCTGTCAAGTAAAAGTGATGAGGGGCTAAAACCAGGAGCTGCCCTCAGTGAGGAGAACAGAGTCAAGTACACGTGGAAGAACACAGGTTGTATGGGGGAAATCTTTTATCTCCACCTTCATTTTCCTTGGAGAATGTGTTTCTGCCACTTTGGAAGAGCAGGATGGAGCCATGGCTAGGTCTCCAGATTAAAATATTCAATCCCTGGTGACACTCAGCAAATGCCAGCTAAAGAAATCCAACATTTATGAGCTTCTAGATACAAATCAGAGTCATAAACAGAATCTCCTTTAGCAGAAGACAAAGCAAAGGCCAGCCTATGTGAAAAGCTAATTTTAGCTATCAGCATCTAAATCGGTCTTTTGATGTTGCTGAAGTATTTATAGAGGTTTTGGAAAGGGGTTTGAAAATATACTATAATTAAGCATTTGAACTGGAATAATGTTATGATAAATGATCATATGGAGGTCCCAAACATTTTAAATAGTCACTGTGTGCTCCTAAAGCAGAATGTTATAGGCTCTGATCTTGATTTAATGCCCTCAAAGGGGGCTTTAAAAACACACAGGACAGAGAAGTCAAGCATCAAGTTTTTATTGTGGAATTCAAAAGCCTAACAAGGTAAAAGAAGCCACCAGGAGAATTATTTTTATAAAGGCAAAGGGTTGAACAGTCAACAAGCTTAAATAAGAGGTGGCTGCAGAAGGGTTGAATAGTCAACAAGGTGAAATAAGAGGTGGCTGCACATGTTCAGGATATACAACACACGGCAGCAGCTAAACTTTTTATGTGAATGTTAATCAAATCCTTCCAAAACAGAAAAAAAAAAATAAAAGAAAGGATCATTCCTTTTCCTATACTTCAGTTTGCAGCACAGGAGTGCCCCAGCTATAAAGAGGTTAGTAGCTGTGGGGTGCTTGTCTCCTATTTTGATAATAAGGTTTTGATGAGGGGTGTGCTTTTTGCCTCAATAATTATATTACTGTGGTCTCTAACACCGGTGTAGCTGAATGGGTATAAAGGTATCTTTCATCACCAGTACATAGGATCACAGAATGGTTTGGGTTGGAAAGGACCTTAAAGATCAGCACATTCCAACTTTGCCACCATGAGCAGGGAGGTATTCCACTAGATCAAGTTGCTCAAAGCCCTATCTGACCTGTCCTTGAACACTTTCAAGCAGGGGGCACCCACAGTTCTGGGCAACTTGCTCCGGTGTCTTATCACCCTCACAGTATACAATTTCTTCCTAATATCTAATCTATTCCTACCTCCTTTCAGTGTAAAACCAGTACTCCTTGTCCTATCACTGCACTCTCTGGCATAGTCTCTACTCATCTATCCCTGTAAGGGCTCTTCAAGTACTGGAAGGTTGCTGTAAAGTCTCCCCAGCGTTTCCCTTCTCTGGGGAGACCAACTTCGACTCTCACAGCCTGTCCTCACAGGGGAAGTGTTTTAGCCCTCTGATCATGCCTGAACCCACTGGAGCAGTGGAGCAGGTCCATAGCTTTCTTACACTAGGGGCCTCAGAGCTGAACATCAGTCCTTAACAATGATTATTCAGTAGCTGTAAAGTATGTTTTCATCAGTCATACACCAAAGAGACCATGCCAGTATCCAGGCTGTGAGAGTTGGGGCTATTCAGCCTGCAGAACAGAAGGCTCCAGGGACAGACCTTAGAGCAACCTTTCAGTACCTGAAAGGGCCTACAAGAATGTTGACAAGGGACTTTTCACAAGGGCTCGTGGCAATAGAATGAGAGGGAATGGATTGAAAGTTGAGGAGGTTAGATCTAGGCTAGACACTAGGAAGACATTCTTTACAGTAAGGGTGATCAGTCACTGAAACAGGTTGCCCAAAGAGATCATGAATGCCCCCTCCCTGGAGGTGTTCAAGGCCAATTTGCATGAGGCCTTGAGCAGCTTGGTCTACTCATGATGGGGGAGGGTTGGAACTCGATGATCTTCAAGGTCTTTTCCAATTCAAACCATTCCATAAAGCTATGAACCTGGTGCATCTTGAAAGAGCCTCAACTTTACACATAGGTTCTGACGTGTATGGCAGAAACAATTTCTGCATTACATGGCTGTACAAACCAGCAATGGTAGCAAAAATACACCAGACACAAGTATGCTAGAATTGTGAGTTGAGCCTTGGCCTTTTAGGAAATCCTTTCTACCACAGGTGTGCTAACTTTCAGAATAGCTGGACAAGTTTTGGTAGAGCAAAGAATCCGAAATGCAAGTAGTAAAAGACATACGAATCTTTAACATATTGGTACATCCTCACTTGGCATCACTGCTCATCAGTGCTGAAGGAACTATAGCAATTTACATCTCTGGAGGGACTTCACAGATATTCCTTCTTTACTGTAAAGCTATAAGTAACAGAATATTTTGACCTAAACTGTTTTTTTGGGGTGGGATAACTGGTGAGACTTCTGGAATCAAATACAATAGTGACAATGAGTGTCATGGTGAAAACAGCAGTGAATTTTCTATGGACAGGCTGTTGCCTTTCCTGACAAGCTCTCATCTTGCCTGTTGCCTTTTCTGACAAACTCAGGACACTTTTTTTTTTTTTTAATGTCTGTTTTCTTACTGTTTTCCTCTCTCCGTAATGAAGGTTGCAGCTCAGGCAGGTTTCCTTGTCCTCCAAAGAGCCACTCAGCAAAGGAACTGGAGAATCCAAACAATTCTAATGGCAAGGTGTGAGCAATCTGTCTTCCTTCAATACACTTGCCAAACAAATACCCTGACATCATCCCCATTCACCACACAAAATCTATATTGAGTGCAAACTCCCTTTTCCTTCCTTTCAACTCAGCTTTAACTATTCAAACACTAACCCTCACTTGCCATAGGAGAGATGGTCTGTGTATATTTTCCTCTTCCTGTTCTTCTATTAATAAGCTGAGTTTTGCATCATTGTCTACTCTACCAACATTGTTTTCCTCAATCTCTTTAAAAGGTAAACTGGATGTGCTGTAGCACATGACCATGAGATGAGCCTGCGGTACTGCTATTTACAGTAACTCTACAAGCAAAGCTTTGTTGACTTCAGCAAGCTGAATCCTGGCATGAAGTCTTGGGTGGAGCAGATGAGGATATCAAAGTGTGGATCCTAAGGAGCTCTGGACTTTAAGAATACCAAGTGATGTAAGTGTATCCAATCTGTATTCTTCTGATGTCTGTGTATGGAGTTAATCTTTACATTTGTGGTGTTTTTGTGCTGTCATTCAGATGCACAAACCAAGCATACCAACAGGCTCACACAAATGTTAGGAGTATTTTAAGTTCCTCTAAGATTTTGTAAGCATAGGGGATAAAGCTAAATGGAACAACTATTCTAGCACAGTATTATACACAGTTACGTCTTGAATAATTCCAGATGTGTGGTGTCTCAAAGAAGTGAAATCAATCAGTCAAAAGCAATTGGTCCAGTGAAATTATGAACATGTGTGTGGAAATAACAAGGCATGAGGGCCTCTGACTGCTTCTGTGATTTTTCAAGAGCTGCTAGAGGTTCTTTGTTTGGGGTGGACTGTTCAGGCAGCATCCTGGCTTTGCTTAAACATCCAGAAGAATTTCACATGTGAACTAACACCTTTCTGCAGGAAGCTAACACTGCATGTTTTTGCTTCCCCTTACTATGTCTGTATGTATCTATATGTGTGTACATGTATGGATATATGTGTACATGTATGTATGTGTATATATATGTGTGTATCAAACACATGTATATCAAAATGAATTTCACTGTAAAATGCCTTCCTGTACGCAATCCTGATTAGTTTTCAAAGCCTAGCAGGGCCTTAATTCTATCTTCAGCTCTGATCTGCAGGTGAACACAGCTCTGCAGCTCTTCCCCTTGGTACAGAGGGCCAAAACTAATGATCTGTGTTTCCTAACAGAGTCAGTTAAAGGAGAGTTATGTTCACCTGAGGCCCTCACCTCATTTCTCTGATAGATGGAAAAGCTGCGAGCTCAGGTATGGTTTGGACATAGCTGCTGCTTTATTGTTTGATTTATTTTCCCTCCTCAAGGCAAAACAGAATCCATTAGAGGTGTTCAAAAAAAGACTGGCTGAGGCACTTAGTGCCATGGTCTAGTTGATTGGACAGGGCTGGGTGATAGGTTGGACTAGATGGTCTTGGAGGTGTCTTCCAAACTGGTCGATTCCATAGTTCTATTCTATGACTACTCTCTCCTCCACCCCTGAAAGCTGCTGCACAAATGGCAATTCAACCCTGCCCACCTGACTGTGTGTGCTCTCTGAGCAGCACTGATCCTCAAGGGCACACGTGCCTCCTTCTCTCTCCTGCCCTCTTAACCCCTCATGTAGATGGGGCCTTTATCCCAGCTCTTTATCTCTGCAAGGAACACCAGCCTACTTGATGGTGCAGCCAAATGCCAGCAATTGCTCAGTGCTGCATCATCCCTTGATTTTCTCCTTTGGCAGCATCTCACACCAGGAAGAAGCATACAACTCCTCAACACTTGTTTCTTGGAGTTTGAAGTGTCTTTTTTGTGGATCTGAGTTCACAGCCTCAGTCTGAACAGGAGAATGTCTGAGGAGAGCTAACCCAGACTCAAAATGTCTTGTCCTTGTTTATGTACAGCAAAGGCAAGAGCATGCTTGCATCTCTGCATACAAACACATTCAGACTCCAGGGAAATTCAGGGTTCAGACATGCTGCTGGCCCCTTGTTCCTACTGTGAACTGAAGGAAAAACCACATGGCTCACAGAACAGCTCTGGGTCTGGATCTTGCAGCTGCCTGTTTTTATAACACTCTAAGGAGTAACAAAATCCCATTCTGCAGCTAAGATGATTGTGATGACAACAAGAACATGTTCCACTTTTCCTGGGCAGTTCATGGCTCTCTGTGTCATGTAGCAGTTGTATGAGAGAAAACACAATTTATGGGCTGGATGTTTTTTGTCTACAAGGGTAAGACTTCATAAATAATTGTAATAATTTAAATCAACAGAATCATGAGTTTTCCTTTCTAGAGAGAGTTGTTGCTTCTTCAGATGGCAATAAACACTCTCTGTACACTAGATATTGGTAATTAGACAAAGGAGACCCTGAGAATGTGTCACCAGCATAGGGGAAAATCCTCTTGGGTTTAACTGCCAAGTTCTCTATTTTATGGATAACCTTAGAGTCAGCTATTAAAAGTTAGCTGGTGAATGAAAATTTTGGCTGTCATGATCATAACAAGGAAAATAGTTAGAAAATATAAGAAAAAGTAATGAGGAAATTAATTAGTCAGGACCATGTTCAGCTTCCTACCACTTCCGAACAGACCTGTTTAATGTCTTTCCCTGCACTGGACATGGAACAACTGGAGGGCAATGAGGCACCCACTGCAGTCAGCAGGAGCTTTGTTTTGGCCTTTGGTAGGTAAGGCACTTGGGAATTCAGCTGGACTTGTCAACAAAAAATTGCAGAGCTACAAACTGGACCTTGGTATAAAATGTTGAAGTGGTTTTGGTAAACAAGGGAGCATAAAGGCACACTGCAAATTCACCAGGTTCGTTCTGTGTATCTCTAGGGCATTTTGAGGACAAAGCTGACACGATCTGTTTAAAGTTGTGCAGTAGCCATGGGCACATCTGAGCTACCAGCTTGCTGCAGGAAAACTGGGGCAGCACCTCAGCAGCACTCCCTCACACTCCCTCACCTCCACTTTGCATACGTGAGCTGCCTGGCCAAGCTGGTCAGTCCTCCACAATATGCAATGTGGCTTCAGGCCCAAATACTGTATCTTGGCTATGCCTTGTGTTGCCAAAAGGCACTGGAGAGGATCCAGCTGCCTCACAAGCTCTCTTCCTGCAAATTATCACAACAGAGTTTGCAGTGATGCAGCCAGGTGAACAGTGTTCTCATCTTCGGAAGATGAGAAAAGGACTTGACTGACTTCCAGCTAGCACTGCAATACATAAATTATGTTAGTGTGTGGAGTATTTGGCAGCAGGAATACCTCATAGCAAGAGTACAAATGCGCTGGCCCCAGGCCCCAGTGCTAATAAGAACCAGAGGAGCTGTTCAGCATAGGCAGGAGTGCCTGCAAGGCTATACTTGCTGGAGGAAGCTCAGCCTCCAGGGCTGGTGGAGGGGCAGCCCTGAGTGGGGCTAGGGGGAGGTTTATCCTGCCCGGCAGTTTCTAGAAAGACTTGTGCAATTTTGGTAGCCTTTAGTCACGGTGGATTACAGTGGACAGGAACAGCATGGGAATGCTGCTTCAGCTGTTTAGTAAGGGAAGAGATTCTACTGCACTTATAAACCTAACAGGAATATGTTTGTCTCTAATTTCTGTAACATTTTGAAGGGCAGCTGAACTTCTGGGTGAGGAAACAGAAACTTTGTGGAATTGCACTCATGTCTGCAATGCTTGGGGTGTTTTCTCAGCAGGAGTCATGCTCTGCCAGGAGGAACTAAGATGATGGGGAGAAGGCCAGTGGCAATTTTGGCAGTTACTGTACCATGCATCAAAGAGGTAAGTGAATTTTAGGCACACCAAAAATTTCCTCTGTATTCATCAAGGGTTATGGCTGGGCTGGCCACAAGAGGAGTGGCTAGAGAAAGCGAATAAGGGAGAGACTTATAGACTGGAAAAGAAAATGAAACCAGCTTCAATGAAAATAATAACAATGAAATTAAATGTACACATATACATTAAAAAACAATATTGAATACATCTCCCCACCCATGATAATTACATCACTGCCACCAGTGATGCTGTGGACAGGCACTAGGGAAGTCCCAGATGGGAATCTGCTTCAGGAGCTGGACTTTAGAATTGAATTCAGGAACACATGGACTGGGATGGAAGGCGGAATGGACAGATACACCCGTGGACGCTGGCTGTTGAAAAAGACAGCTTAACCCTCATGACCATTCAGCTTTATGTTGGATATGACATATATGGAACAGAATCCATTGTTGGTCAGTTCAGGGTTACCTGTCCTCTCCTGCCCACAGATACACCCCAATGGCACACTGCAGGTTTCTCCCTCAAGACTTCACATTATCCACTGTTGCCAGATAAGGAAAGCTTCAGTAAGTTTAATCATGCCATTGGTGTCAGACTGCTTCACAGACAAAACTGCAAATTATTAGGAACTTGGCCTCTGAAAGTGGGATGGTGTAGTACCAGAACTCCCCCATTCCACCTTCATTTATGATTAAAAAAAAAACAAACATCAAACAACAAGTATTATAGCAAGCCATTGGAACTGCCATCCTTCTTTTTCCAAGAAAAAAGTTGCCATCATAGACAACAAAAAAACCCAAAACCAACCCCCAAAAAAGCAACAGAGAGTAATATTGCAAGTTCTTGTCAAGCACTGAATTAACAGAAGAGATCACTATGCCTCTATTATACCTATCAAACTCAGGAAAACATGAGGATCTGAAACAGAAAGGATAAAAAGATAGGAGGAACCACCCAGAGGCACATACAGACATGATGTACCAAAGAGGGATTTTTCAGGCTTTGGTGACAGAAGACATTTGGATTCAGAAACATTTGCCAGGGGCTATTGCTTGCTGGGAGAGCTGAGACCACAACACCTTTCAGTTTTCTGTCAAGGCAGCCTGGTGTGTGTGGCTGTGCAGGCAAGTTAATGAAACAAACGGCAGCAGCTTATAGTTCACTGCAACCACTACAATGATTTTTTTATAGCAGATGCTTTGTCACTGTATTGTTGTTGTGGGCTCTTTTGTAGAAGGATGGATCTGGACCTACGGCATCATCATCTGTGAAGCCAGCATGTTCATCTGATCATTTCTAGGGTACGGATTACAGTTTAATAAATGGACATTTGTTGATGAAGAACAAAAAGTAAGGAGATGGGGAGGAAGAACGGCTCGGTCCTTCAACTGCTGTGAAGGTTATTGTGGGACAGCAGAGGAGCCATGGGTGCCGAACCATGTGATGTGACAGCCTGCAGAGCCTCTGACAAATGGACTTTGACAAGAGCAGCAGACAAAAGCAAGAGCCAGTGCCTGAATTTTAAGGACTCTGCTTTTTTTCACCCCCTTGCTTTCAGGAAGGCAGTTGTCAGATGGCGATTTGATGCAAAGCAGGCTGACCTACTACACAGTGCTTGTGGGGATCTAGGAGAGATGTACATACTCTCTAGCCCACTCTGGCTGCTCGTCTTCACCATGTCACACGCAAGGTGCCTGGCAGCCTGGCAGCCCTTACCTAGCATCTCACCTCACTTCACTGCTGGTAGGTCATTCTCCCACCTCTGAGGGGCCTCTGAAGAAAGCTATATAAACTGCATTAAAAAATAGGCCTTGCCTGATTTCCCCATGGTACCTAAGGTGAAATTCACTTTAAGCATCTGTAAAAGTAATTTAAGCTTTTCCTCCCACCACCCCTCCCCACGCCCCATAATGCTCCTCCTTGCAAGGCCTGAAAATTATGGACACAACTTCTGAATGTGGAAAAGACAGTTTATCACACTAACCAAAGTTAACTCCTTGTTGCCCTGTCCTTTTCCATTTGTTTGCTGCAGGCTGCAGTATCCTTCATGGGTATTTGCATAGCACTTAGAATAAATCCCTTGCTGGTCTTGACAAAGTCTTCCAGGCAATCCAGTTACCCACATAATATATTAAAGCAATGAGTAGCTCTGTCACAGGGCTTTAACTGGGGCCTGCATAAATTGTTCTTTCCTCTAAAATCTGTTTCTTTTTGTTTCCTTTTCAGATATTTAAACAAACTGTACTTTAATTTCAGGCTTTCTAACTCTTTTCCACACCTTGTGAGATCTTCACAAAGAAAAGTGCCAGGATTCCTGTATCCTTATCATCCTAGTTAGCAGATATGTGGATGACACACACTCAGACCTTCATCTGTGCCTCAAGAACTCTATAAAATAGTACCTCAGTCAATGTTTTCCCAGTAGATATTTATCCCCTGTCTCTGTTTTCACAGTAGATACAAGCAACAAGCTTGGAAGGCAGTTAACACCTGTGGACTATGCCAACTTCAGGATTGCTTTACACACATAAAGCTGCAGAAAGGGAAAACTAGTTCTATCCTTTCAGCTCAGTGGTTTCACCTTATAATGCATAACTTTGTTTTGAAAAAAATATAGCACAAAACTTCATGGGCAGCTAGTGGTTGATACACACTTCAGACAAAATACTTGAAATGCAGGATAGGAAGGGATGGGCTGGGTCAGGGTGTCCAAACCTTCAGTGGTATGGAACACCAAAACCCACCTGAGAGTTCAGAAAGCAAGCAGAGGGATTAATCTTCATGTGAGACTGTGCTCAACATCTGAAAAATGAGCATGAGGAGTACAAATTCCCAAAGCCATCACTGCAGGATGCCACAGGGAGAAAGCAAGAGGGGGTCATGGAGTAAATCAAGCATAGTAAAGCTGGAGAGACAAAGAAAGCCTGGAGGTGATGTTGGTGAAAGAGGAAGGGAATTCGAGGCTGCAAAGAGAGCTTATCTGTGTGGCCTATACGCTGTGTCTGGAGTCCCTAGCACAAAGGCTTCCACCAATTAGCACTAGAATTAGGGTTGAGTTTTGGGTTTACAGAGGCTGACAAAGACTGGAGAAGCAGTTAGCACATGGGTGGAAAGCAAAGTGTGATTCACAGGAGGAGTTGACTATGAGGTATATTTCAAAACCCTTGTCCTGTTTGTTAGTTGGGACTATATTTGAGAGAGGAAGAACTCTAAGACTTGTAGTTGGAATTAGGAAGGGAAGAGCCTGGGCCATGTTCAAAGGCTGTTCCCCAAGCAAGTGGAGCTTGGGCTGAAAAAGGGATCCTGGAGTTGCAGCTGACTTGGGAATAGAAAGGGACTGCCCAGGAAGTGTGCCAGAAGAACTTGGCTGTGAGGCTTTTTTCAGTGTGGGCAATGTCTGGAGCACCTTGTCCAAACACTGATCATTGGTTCATGTTAGGTTTGGAATTTGGGTTTGGGTTAAGAAAGGGAGATGGCTGAATTTGCTATTGTCTTGGGTAGAAAAGGCATCTGTGAAAAGGAAGTGTGGTTTGCCAAGAAAGCTTCAATGCAAGGTATTTATTTTTTTAGCAATGCCTGGGGCTCTGTGCCCATAACTCAACTGTCAGTCAGCATTAGTGTTAGGGCAGAGAGGGAGAAATCGTGGAACTGCATCTGACACAAGGATGGAAAGGGAAGTGATGGTTGCTGAGAGAGTTTGGCAGTGAGGCATACTTTGTCTGGCTACGCTCTCCAAAGGTTGGCCAACCATTATTGTTTAGGTGAGGTTAGGATTAGTTTTAGGGTTCAGAGAATTTGGGGTTGCTGCTGGAGAGAGACTCTAAGAGAATTATCAAAGGGAAGGGTGGGCTGTGGAGAGAACTTGTCTCTGAGACAGATTTATCTGGGATATATCTGTAGGAACTTGTGGAGCAGCCTGCCTTCCACCAGGGCTGTAGCTGAGACAAAGCCTAGTGCTGCCTTTTGGGAAGATGACATCTGAGGAAAGTCTTGGCTGCAAGTCAAAGGAAAACAGTTCAAATCCTTCCATTCAGGTGTGCCTTTCTTGTCTGCAGCATGGTCCAGACCTCACACTGAGCAACTGAGGTAAACCTGAAGCAGTTCTGGGCCTACTGTCTTTTGTCTGTATGTGGAGAAAATGGTAATGTAATCCTGAGGTTATTTTTCCTGCTTGACCTCCCCCTAGTGCCCCAAATATAAATTTGTTCCTGCATGTTGCACAGAGCCTTTATCTGGACTGCAGGGCTGGTTTGAAAATAAACATTCATTCCCTCAGTTATGATTTGGGAGTGAAGTTGTGGGAGTTTTATTAACAGAGAACAGCCCAGCTGCCAAGGTTTAAACAACTCTGTCTAAGATCAGCTCATTCTGCCTTCCTCCGGCTACATCCTATCCCTTCATCCAGCCATTTGGCTCTCCCCTCTGAGAGCTCACAGAACAGCTCAAGGGCTGGGCCTGGCATATGAAACACAATCATGTGGTCCCAACACAGCACTGCTGCTGGGAGCACAAACCTTTCTGGAGGCAGTGCTCAAGGAACCTTACCAGAAGGTTTTTTTTCCCAGCTACAGCTTGAGAAGTGACTTCTTTATCACCATACTCTCTGGGGCCATGTGGATTTTGAGAAGCACTGGTGTGCAACAGGGCCAGAAGTTCAAGGGTCAAGAGAGCCGCTGGGAGGAAAGACCAAATGAATTGATTAAAATACTGCCTACTTACAGCTTGCTGTCAGCATCCTGTCCATGGGGACAAGTCCTCGAAGCTTAACGAAGAAAGAGAGAACGCAGCTCATCACATCTGTTTGCAGCTGCTCTCTGCAGAATGTAGTTGTCACCTGTAGAGGGGCAGCACAGGCGACAGTCCAGAGCACTAGCTTTACCCAGCCAGCCAGCATCTCCACTTTTTGGAAGGACTTAACCATATGCAGAGCTTCCTGCAGGCCAGGATGGCAAGAAGTTAAAAGGAGCACTTAGAGTAGAAGTGCTGTGAGGCTGCTGGTAGGGTTTTCCTTGGCTGGCTTTACCTTGCTTCACTGCTTCTGCTATCCTTGCTTGCCCAAGGTGTGCACTCTCCTAAAAAAGTGCCAGTTCACAGTTCTGAGGTTTTGGGCTTGCTTGGTTTTCCATTCCACATGGAAAGAGAAAACAGTCCCGATGCAGCAAAGCACATGCGGACCTTAAATTGGTGCCTATAGCGCGGTTAGCTGGAGCAGGGCTAACACAGGCTTTCTCTTAGTTAGGCAGAGGCAGCCTTACTTCAGCTAGGAGGGTGTAGCAGTTCAGAGATTCACAGACTGCATTGGGTTGGAAGGGATCCTCAAAGGTCATCTCGTCCTACCTCCCAGCAGTCAGCAGGGACACCTCCAACTACATCAGGCTGCCCAGGGCCACATCAAGTCTGGTCTTGAATAAATTCAGGAATGAGGACTCAACCACATTCCTCAGCAACCTGTTCTGGTATTTTACCATTCTCATTGGAAAGAACTTCCTTCTTATGTCCAACCTAAATCTACCCTGCTCCAGTTTAAAGGCATCGTCCCTCCATCCTATAACTACAAGATATTCTAAACAGTCCTTCACAAGCCACCTCTACTCAGCACTGGTCAGGCCATGCATTGAGTACTGTGTCCAGTTCTGTGCCCCTCAATTTAAGAAAGATGTTGAGGTGCTCGAACATGTCCAGAGAAGGGCAATAAGGTTGGTGTGGTGGCTGGAACACAGCCCTACCAGGAGCCCCTGAGAGAGCTGGGGGTGTTCAGCCTGGAGAAGAGGAGGCTCAGAGGAGACCTTCTTGCTGTATGCTTCCTGCACTTATTTTGGGACTGTGTCCCCCTGCTCTGAAACCGTGAGGATGAGGAAACTTGCCAAGAGAAAAAACCAGGAGAGAAGAGTCATTAAAAGACTTAGCGCCTACCACAAACGCAATCTACATCTCTGTTGTATTGTAGAAAGACTATCTACATTTTCACAGCAACACTGAGATGTCTTCCCATTTTACACATAAAAAACCCAGGAAATAACGATTTTTAAACCCCAATTTTCATACTTATGAGGGACCTTGTGTTCCTCTTAGAGATAGCAGGAGCTGCAGTTTGTGCCTTTGGAAGCTCCATAGGAAACACCTGGTGGGGTATACATCCAGCCCAGGATGTATACTGAGGAAGCAGTGACTCAGAGTAAAACCTCTCACATAGGCATTCCTGCTGTGTTGCCCTCCTACTGTCCTCGCTAGACTACATCAGCTCATCAAGAAATTGCAGGCTACTCCTCGTCATCATGGAAACTGTTCTTCAAGCGGAAATCAAAAGTGCTATTTCCCAACAAGCTAGAATTTAGGCTCACTTTTGGTTTCCTCACGATCTCTAACGGGAAACAATGACAGAAAAAATTGTGCCTGACTCATGCCTCTACTGATTCATGCCTGAGGAACTCCAGTACTTGGGAAGAGCCATGCAGATAGTCAAGGAAGGTTGTTATTCAGTGGGTTGAAGAGTATTTACATTTCTTTTCACGCAGCCACTTGGCACTTCATGATTGTGGTGCGGGTAAGTATTTAACATGAAGTCATGGGGGATAACCAAGAAATCCCTCACCATGAAGCCACAGTGAGGAGCCCCTTGGATTTTCCTCATCAGAGTGTCTGGGAGAAATAGCTGCTTAGCACAATTCTTTTGCCACAGGTCAGAAGTTAAGGACTAAAATCTTTCAGACCTATCTTGTTCCTACTTCCAAGTGCAAGAAGCCAGGTGCACAGGACTCCTCACTCTATAGCCTAAGCAAAAGCAGCCATGATCTTGGGGCAGCTCGAGATCTTGGTAAATATTAGACCTACAACCATCAGATACTAATTCATGTATTACAAGGAAAGATAGTAGCAGACTGAGAACTTAGCCTATGCCCCAGGTTTCTGCTGAGGGAGCCACAGCCCAAGCTCACAGTCCACCCAGTGCCGCCATGGGCCTCATAATGCCACCCCATCCTATACTGCACACTTGCTTGCTATGTCCAGCTGGGTCTTGTACTTCTTCTTCATGCTGTCCCAAAACAGCACAGCTTGGGTCATGTATTTGTTCTGCCCTTCAAAATCCCTGGTAAACTACATTCTGAGGCCAGAAGATCTTGTCATTTTGTAATCTAAATAGGATGAGAAAAACAAAGACGACAGGAATATGTCCTCTTAGGAGAGAGAGACCTGGGGTGATTTATGGAGTGGGGAGGGTCTTATTGCAAAGAAATGTTTTATGGCAATCATTGGCCTAATAGAACACAAATAGGACAATTATTTATTCTGAAATCTGTCAGTGCTGCATTAAGTGACCTTTGGCAAATCAATTCATCCTTGTCTGTGCCTCTGGTAAATGGGAATAATACAGCCTTGCTGTCTAGAGAACCCTTGGTAATTCTCAGATGAAAGATGCTTTATTGGTACCAGTATCATCCTTCATTGTCATTAGCATGATAACAGATCTATCACCTAGCAACAGAGCAGCAGCTCTCCCTGCTCTGGTTGTATATGGATTTTTGCTGAATTTTGGCTCTCTAGCAACCTGCATTTCATTTAGAGAGAGCTTGCAACCTGTGGCTGCTCTTCTTCCTTTGACAGTGCCTGCTACAGACAAACACAGCTGCTGTGGCCCAGATTGCCCTCCCACCTTTCACTCCCTACTTCTGCTCTTCATTGACACTGCTGTACATGTGATTGGTGAAAAGTATCTCTATCAGCTACGTGACAAACAACATTTGCCTCTCTTAGTTAAGGCACCCCAGCAGAAGTCTTGAACTTTAAAATGTCAGTATAAACTCTATGGAACCTTTAAAATACAACTATTTATCAGGTTTGCGCAAGTTGCAGGGGAAAAAACGGTGATCAGGAAAGCTTCTACAGTTTTACAGAAGCAACCATTCTCATAGATGTTCCAGGCATCAGTTCCAAGGACAAAACCACATGTACATAAATAACACCAACCACTGACAATCAGGTGTCCTGCCAAGCCCTGAGATGCCTTTAGATGTATGATAGGACCAGTCCTTCCACTCTCAACTAATATGTAGACCAGCCTAAGCCACTAAAACCACTAGCATCAGCAACAAATTGGAGAGAGGATCGAAGGAAGAAACAACAGTAGGAAAAGTCCTTCCTTATCCAGAAAAGCCATTGCTAGTAGTTATTATTTGTGTAAGCTAGTCTTCATACCCTCACTTAAGGGAAACAGTCTTTTAAAGCAGACCCCACAGCCAGAATCTCAAGTGCTTGTATCTGGGACAGAACCCGAAGCCAAGATCGGATCTGCTGGATCATTGCCATGGCCAGTTACCTTACCTCCACTGAATGAAATGAAGTAACAGTGATATCCTTCAGCTGGGGATTTTGGCTGGAATTGGTTTTAGTTATCGTGCAATTTTCACTTCTGTAAAGTGTCCATCTCTCTGATTTGAGGGAGAATGATCCTTTAGATGCACCAGTTCTGCTTTTACTGCAACATACTTCAAGGACTGGTACCCCCCACTGCCCTTTGAGGGTGAGAGATCTGGTAGATTTGGCTTCTCTCCTTGGGAATGACTGCTATAAAACCTGGATCATCAATCTGACACTTCACAGGAGGACAATGTGCCAGCAGGACGTTTATTACCCAGTAAACCCCATGCTGTTCTCTTAGGTTGGTGCTTTAAGGTGGAGTGATTGCTAGCATTCAATGCATAGGAAGGCAGCTCCCTTCTAGGGCTAGGGACATGAGACAGTCTGAGTATCAGATGTTTCTGGGCACCAGCCTGTGGGAGAAACCCACCCTTTCTGTCTGAGAAAATGTAACTATCAGGAGGAACACAGATGTTCACTCATGGAGTTGACATATCCATCATCATTAGGTTTCCTTTTAGAGAGAATTCATTAGGGCCATTCCTTTTTCCATAGTGTTCGTGCTTCTCAGTGAGTTTTTTGTGTGTGTTTCTTTCTTAAAGGTACTCTGGTCTCAAACATGTGAAAAGAACCTGTGGATTTGATGTCTTAGTTGCCTTCTCCAATCTCTGCAGGTTGCTTCTCAAATCAGCTTTT